>NC_091243.1:11393974-11726474 GCF_040958095.1 Procambarus clarkii | reverse complement strand
TACGTTGAGGAATGAGAAGTGGCCTGCTGCAGTTTGTACATGAAAGTGATGGTACTGTGTGTGTACATTGTGTGACGTGCTCACAAGAATGTGCGGTAAATCACCTCTGATGTATGTTAGTAGGCCTGTGGCGTTGCTGTTAGTATAAGATGCATACCCTCTGATCTTTGGTGGGGTTTTGTTTATCATGTTGGAAGTGTAGGGCTCCTATAAAGCAATTATATCTAGGTTGTTACTGGAAACATGTGCAATTAGATCATTCAGTCTTTTGTTGATGCTACGAATGTTCCAACTGAGAAACCTAATGATCCTTGTGTCAGCAGCAGCCATCGTCTTGGTGTTGTTCCTCCCTGGGACTGGTGGTCCCATTGTTGTCCTTGTCCCACTTGCACAATGTGTCAATAAGTGACTCTACGACGTAAAGAGCCACACCCACCTGGCGTTTGGCGTCGTCAGGAACATCTGGTGATGTCATCAGTCTCTCGATCACTGAGCAACTCGGGATGGTCCGTGGGTGAATGTTCTCTGTAAGTTTCATGACATAAGCACTGTCACGCAGAATATTATCATTTTCACTCTGCTACTTGACTCGAACGCTTTCGTTAAGATCGTTAATTATTTTAATATATGCTGGTGCGGGTCCACTTCCTTCTCCAGTTAATGTTTCTGTGTCACTATTACTGCTGTCATTACTGAGTTGACTGACGACGTCGCCGCCACCGCCTCCGTTGTCGCTGTCATCTCTGTCGCCGGTTGAAATTATTCAGACGCTACGTCGGGCTCCTTCACAAGAGATACAGCAGCCTCCACACTGCTGTGTCACAGCCGTGGCCCGCGCTGGTAAAGGTACTTGCGGTGGTGGTGGCGGCGGCGGCAGCGGTGGCAGCAGTAGCAGGGGCAGTGGTGGCGGCGGCGGTGGCAGCGACAGCGGAAGCAGTGGCGGCAGCGGTTTCTTCACCCGTTCTCTATTCCCGGCTCCTTGTCCACATATCCCAGCTCCTTGTCCACATATCTCAGCTCCTTGTCCACATATCCCAGCCCCTTGTCCACATATCCCAGCTCCTTGTCCACATATCTCAGCTCCTTGTCCACATATCCCAGCCCCTTGTCCACATATCCCAGTTCCTTGTCCACATATCCCAGCTCCTTGTCCACATATCCCAGCTCCTTGTCCACATATCCCAGCTCCTTGTCCACATATCCCAGCTCCTTGTCTACATATCCCAGTTCCTTGTCCACATATCCCAGCTCCTTGTCTACATATCCCAGTTCCTTGTCCACATATCCCAGCTTCATGTCCTCACTATAACACTATAACCACGCTATCCTCACTATAACACGCGCTCAAGATTTACATACATCCAAGGTATATACATTTACTAAATCTCATTTAACATGCAGACACTTACAAATGAAACATAAAAATTAATATAACTAAAACAAACTGGTACTTTAACTATGAGAAACATTTGGAATAACGATAACAAAAGTCAGACTATGTATACCAATCATTACAGGGTGGTGGACTATATAGTTCAAGACTGTCAAAAAGCATTTGATAATGTTTCTCGCGGAAGGCTGGTGTTCTGGTGTTCTAGATGGAGTAGCAAATTGAAATGTCTTGGAAGACGCTGAGTATATCCGTGGCAGGAGTACTCACATTAGTGAGGCAGGCGCCTGAGTGAAGGTGAGAAGGGGTTAATATATATAGCGACGACGACTGTGACTGAAGACTATATACTACACATCCTAGGTCACGCGCTCTGATGTAATAATGTCATGAATATACTCTACAGTCACAAACTCCCAAGATAACACGAGAGTGAATAAGTTAATTGCAAAGCTCCTTTTTTTTTATTAACATATTAGGTACATCTGCATTAGTGCAGCTACCCTAGACTATATGAAGTGGAGTACAGTGTGTCAAAAAAGCTAACTAGGTGAAGCTATAAAATCCCCATCACACAGGATGGTTAGTCATACAGAGGCATGTGATAAGCGGTCTGCACTGGCAGACTCCGGATGCTTTTTGAGGATATCAACAACACAAGATCGAATAAGGTGGCAGTGGTAATACAAGTCCCCATCTCGCAGGATGGTTAGTCATACAAAGCCATGTGTTTAATAGCCTGCACTGGCAAATTTTGGGTATACTGTGAGGATATCTTTATATATTGGATAACCTTTAGGATATTGCAACGCTCCAAGTACCGCTGGTACATATAAATCTACGGCAAGTGAGCGCCACTTTCTACTACCTGAATATGACTCGTCCACAAAAGGAGTGACCATCCATTCAATGTTCTTACAAACGGAGACGAACTTTATATAAGTTTGTCTCTGTAGTATTATCGTGGTCTTCAAACGGCTTTACAAATAATTATTATTTTGCCCGTTCATAAGGATTTAATTCCGAGTGGATAGAGCTCAACCCCTTTTGAATTAGGGTATTATCACTTAATACTCTTCACCAATTAATTTTAGTCTAGAGGTATAGTGATTTAGCATGCATGCTATACTAGACTATACCATGCTATACATCCTATACCATGCCTTCTGCATGCATTACTAGAGGTATAGCATTGCAGAAGGGGAAGCTAAAGGAAACCCCTTAGTTACAAATTTGTATTTATATATAGAAATATAAGGCAGACAAATTACCATTAATAGCAATTTTTTAGATACTGAATATAACAGATAATATAATAATGCCCTCGTACATAAACTAAATAAACTTTTGTGTCCCCATCAATAAGCATAAAATATGTATATATGTACAGTATATATGTATACTGGCTGCACTGTCCCTCGATAAAAGGAATTATTATTATTATTATTATTATTATTATTACTATTATTATTATTTATAAGAAGAAAATGGGTTATGTCAAGGCAGAAAAAATAAGGGGGGGGGGCTTAGGCAAAATGAAGAGAAGTCAGACAACACAACCCTGGCCCACCAGAGACGAACGCAATTGTCTTTCACGTCCCAGGAAGGACCTGAAGGCACTTTAGATTCTACCAGAAACGACAATTAGGAATACACGCCATTGATTATAACTTTTTCATAACACTCATTGGTGAAGAAGACTAAGAAATTTGGTTATGTATACTATTAATGATTTCACTTGGTTATAGTTTACAAGTGAGTGTTTAGTATTCAACGTGCCCTGGTTAACGATGGAGTAGGATACTGGGGAAGGAGGGAGGGAGGTACGAAGACGTTGTTGTTTAAGATTCGCTACATGGAAGAAAAAATCCAAGTAGCACGGGCTATGGTGAGCCCGTAGAACGAGGACGGTATAGAGACGTTAGGGAGCACCTTGAAGGAACCCCAGGAAGAGCGTGCACCTGTCACGCCCACGACTGTCACATATGCATTTGTACTTACCTGAGGACCATCATCTCTAGTGACCTCGACGGAGACAGGAAGTAGGCGGTTTGTCAAAGTTCCTCCCATTCTTCCAAGAGGATTTTTTTTTCTGCTGAATTTTTAACTAGGTTACTGTCTTTGCATTTACATTTTTACCCGAATTTACCTGATGGTCACTAATAGTAATGACCTCGACGAGGACAGGAAGCCGGTAGCATGTCAAAAGTCCCTCCATTTGCCCTAATGATCTTTTCCAGTTGAATTTAAATATTTAAAAGAGTTTTGGCATTTACGGCTTCAGCGGGTAGGCAGTTCCATGGATTATAATCCTGTGGGTGAAGAAGCATCTCCTATTCTCAGTCCTACACTGTGGCTTGTTGAGCTTGAAACCATTGTTCCTTGTCTATGTTACATCTGACCTTTTGTTGGCCTTTTGACAGGGTATTGAGATGTAGCGAATTAAAGAAAGTGGGACTATTTCTTAGCATAATGCGTATTGATGTATCAGGTCACCTGTAAAAGGTTTATCATCACTGATCCTCTAGTTCTCGGGTTAGAGTAATCTGCCCTCCTAAAGTAATTTCTCAATTAATTTTAATGGTAACATTTCCCATGTAATGTTAAACCAGCTTTTTCATATAACTCGGTCCTTACTTTTATCTGAATTAGTAGTGTCTACGTGTCATTAACATCAAGTCTAACGCTAGTTTTCTCGCATTGGCCGCGTAATATATTATTTAAGACACTCGACATTAGTCCAATTCCGAAACGGATTCAACATTTCCTATGTAATTTGTTCAGGTTATTAAAAAATAACTGCTATTAATAGGTTATGTTCTTCATTTACGTAAAGCAAATTATTTATATATGTTCCTTCATTTAAATTTTCTTTTTTTGACACACCAACAATATTTATGTAATTAGTGAGGCTGATGGCGAGAATATGTCATTTTCGGGAACACGGTAAATGCCGCTCTGATTAGTAAATGCTGTATGCGAGGGGTAGATATGGACCCAGCAGGTGGCGTACTCTTATTAGTTTGACTCTAAATAATGGGTCCAGTTGCAGGTTTACCCATATTAGTGTAGGTGAGCGAAGGCAGGTGGGGCCCACAACAGGTGCACCCTTATTACTGACGCAGCAGCGACCGTATATAAACCCGGGCTGGTACTGAAGTAGACGCAGACGGCCAGGTATCCCAGCGCTCCTCTGTTCTTCAGCCCAGCTCCGGTGAGTCCCTCGCTGGTCTGACACCATTCCAGATCTTATTTCTTGCGTCCTAGTTGAGACTTTATGGAGAAGCACGTGACGCAACTCTTGTTTTTACCAAATATATCTTAGTATGAACTTGATGCTAGACATATACTTTATATACCATTTGGAAACATAATGACCACAGTTATGACAAGTAGACTAACTCCAGCAAGAGAGAACTGTACACATTTACACTCAACTTTGAGAGTTTCAGTTCCTACAAAGATAGGCTACCACGGTCAAACCTGTCTTAGCAGAGAATTTCTGAGAACCTCAGTTTCTCTGAAGGTACCAAGTTACGCATACATTTATACTGAACTTACAGTATTCTCACTTCCTACAAAGGTACCGAGTCAGATGTGACTTTGTCATTATTTTCTCAGTGGAAACTGCACGTTGTCGGTCAATCCCTCCCAGCAGTGACTCCTGCTGGCTTGTTGATTTCACCTATACTATTTAGAGATTTATTAATTGAAATTGTTCCATATATAACCATTTTACTTTTATTTCGAAGCTTCATTAATTATACACTGTGAACTCCATCTGCTTCTCGACAGAATTCTAAGTAGCACTTATGTAAAACCACTTGTGTATTTGTAAAATTTATGTAAGGAACTTACACCAAGTCTTTCCCACTCTCCTGAGTGCTTTGTTAAGGTCTGAGTGTGTGATTAGGACGAGACTTACATCTCAACGTCTAAATCAGTTAACTAAATATTATCCTTCCAAATTTAAGATAAACAAAGTTCTTCCACTTAGATACTTTTAACTGTTTAAGTGAACTTTTTCTTCGGTTATCAACTAAAGTTTAACCATACCAGCAGGAATTGTTATGCAGACATACCTTATTTTATTTGTTAACATATTTAGACAATATATTAGGCTTTTGATCTTAGAGAATATTTATTATCAGTTTCCATGAGTAGGATAGTAATAAACACAATTAACCTGGTATGATACCAAACAGAGCATTGATTGTTGCCGCCTCCAATAGCTTGTTAATTGTGTTTCTCAAGCTCTAGCTGTACTAGAGTTAAATTACAACTGTGACGTTCAACATTCAGGATTTATAAAGGAGATTCCTTTAGGCTGCTCATATTTCTGTTCTTCGGAGTTTAAGAGACTAATGTGAGTATTCTGTGTCCGCAGTGTTCCTGCTCCATGATGAAGGTCCTGATACCAGCAGTAGTCCTTCTTGCGGCGGCTGCCTTCGCTCTGCCGCAAACGAGGCCTCCGCCACCACGACCACCAACAGGAACCACTAATTCGACCCTGCAAAGGGCTCCACCAACAGGAACCACTAACTCGACGCTGCCAAGGCCTCCACCAACAGGAACCACTAACTCGACGCTGTCAGGGCCTCCTCCACCACCACCACGAGGATCTACTAACTCGACCCTGCCAAGGTTTCCACCAACAGGAACCACTAACTCGACGCTGCCAAGGCCTCCACCAACAGGAACCACTAACTCGACGCTGTCAGGGCCTCCACCACCACCACCACCAAGATCTACTAACTCGACCAAACCAAAACCTCCCAGTGATTAGTGGGACCAACAATACAGCTCAAGGATAACATTAATGGCGATCCACATGTATACCTTGTTTGTTTTATTATCAAACACAGATACACCCACGTTGGTCTACCTGTTACCCTAATCTACACCAAGGGAATTTCAGAATTCAGATCAAAAGCTAGCCATGTTCAACTAACCTCTCAATCTAATAGCCTATTCTAAAAAACTTCAAGTAGACTATGCTATCTTCTAGTACGGGAGAATAAATTAATGAATTAAAAGCACACTTCATTCATAGAGTTCACACCTGGAGTGCCACAGATAACGATATCCAGCCTAATATGTTATGCTTTACGTACATATAAGCATGAAATCTTAAGAAATCACAATCGTTAACGTGGTAATATGTGGTTCTTCTTGCATTGATAGTGTAGTGATAGTTGGAACAGCTAGTGCAAATTGTAACAATGTAAATTGCAATTTGTCTGTGATTTACAAAATTTTATTAAATTTATTGATGTATTACTGTTCTCACGTTGTTCTTATATGCAATCCAAGGTTATCATCAACTCCTTTGAAGGCATACTCTTTGGTTAATGGTTTTATTTCCTTTTTTGTTTTAAACTTTCAATAAATATCTGCAAGTAACATTAAACTTTCCCTGGCCAACCACTTAAATAGTCTCCTGCGTACACAGTCGTGTTTATCTTAGAGTTCAAGACAGCCTACAGCGTCATAATTATATCAAGCTTCGCTTGGATACAAGAAAATCAGCATCATCATTATATCCGTCCTTTTCTTTTTATTTCATATGTATGGGATGGGTTATTTATCTACAGCAACACCGTTAGTTTCATAGTTCTTTATTTATTTGCCTATCTCATTTATTTTATTGAAAGAAGGCATCAAACCAGGAAGATTAAGTAATACGTCTGTGTTGCTGGATATTCAGAAGGGGCTAAATATCACTCAGGATGGTAATACGAGAACAAAAATTAAGGTGTCAGGACTAAGGCCATGGGAATAGGTCAGGTTTAAGAGAGCGAGGTTCGTTACCGGTACCCGTGTTGTCAAACCAACGACCCTGCCAGTGACCGCGGACTGCGGAATGAATGAATTTGTGAAAAAGCAGCATAAGGAATCCTTTTATTGGGGGAAATGTGGAAAAGTATGAATGGTCTCCATCGTGGTGATGTCTATAAGTTCATATAAGACGACTCCAATGTAGCTGGGCACCCAGCAAAATTCGACTGTTTTAAATCTGCTAGAAATATGAAAGTGCAAGCACTGGATTTCGACCACCACAGGATGTAAAAGCGTTCAAAAAACTGGAGAACCACGAAGGCACTGTGAGAATCAACCACAATGATGACGAGAAAGCAGCTGACAAAGAGCATACAACATAGGATAAGGTTTCATCAGGGAAGATGTCAGTCTCTAGAGGCAGGCAGCACATAAACGTTTGGTCAGAAAAAAGAACGGAGTGGCTAACACTGTCGGCAGACTTACACCCATCTGTGAACAATGCAATGGAATGTGAATGTGAGGAAAAATGTTCAAGGAAGAGGCGTTTCATAACAGTAGGAGAGGGATCTCCATTCATCAAGTGGGCCAAGGTCTATCACGTGGGACGCTACGTGGGTGTAAGGCAGAAACAATGTGAGGAAAGATACAGAAAACACTTTGATACTGTAAATCCTAGCTACCTCTTACTTAAACTTTACCACTATGGTATCCGAGGCCTTGCTCTGGGCTATATTCGTTCCTATCTCAGAGACAGACACCAATATGTATTCATCAATAGCATAACCTTTCCCCCCTGTCTACCATTAACAGTAGGAGTGCCACAGGGCAGCATCTTGGGATATCTCATATTTCTTATATACATCAATGATTTGCCAAATGTTTCTAATCATTATTAAACGTATACTAATTGCTGACAATACTATCAACCCCCACACACTAAATAATATTGTCAATAATGAATTTAAAAGAGTCTACTCATAGATGATTTGTATAACCCACATTTATCAAGAAGTTTGTGATATTATTGATTTTATGACATTATTGATTTCACTTGATTACGGTTTGCAAGTGGAGTGGCGTGTTAAGTATGTAATTTCCCTTGGTGAACTATATTGTAGGATATTCGGGAATGGGGAGGGGGGGGGGGGGGAATGAAATTATGATGCACAGGATGGTGGGTATATGTTTAGGGTTGGCCTTGAGGGACTCAGTGGGAGCGTGAAACGGCGATATATGCAGTCCACTGATGAGTATACTTATTGGAAATGTTTCCCTTGACATTGAGGTGTGACTTGTGTAAAAGTCTATTTTTTTTTAATTCACAGTGTTGCCAATGTAACTGGAGAGTCATGTGCAGTTTGTTTACAACTGGAAGGTCCAGGGCTTGTGTCCCCCAACTGGACAGAGCCGTTTGAGCTCGTTTATCTTTTACCTGATGTCCCTGTTCACCTAGAAGTAAATAGGTAACTATGGAAAGGAAGGGAATTATCAGGAGAAAGCGCCAAGCTATTACAACTATATAGCACTCGGAAGGGATGAGGATTTGGGATGGGACGGTGGATAGTAATGGTACCCAACCACTTGGACAGTAGGAGATTGAACGCTGACCTGCATGAAGCGAAACCGTCGCTCTACCGTCCACCCCTGTGTAAATCAAACTTATATTTTTAGACATAAACAGATAAATATAGCCTACAATCTGACTGGTGAGAAATAATAACAAACACTGTGTAGTAGTAATGACAACAGATGGTAACAGTAGTAGAATAATAACAGTTGTAGAATAGTAACAGTAGTAGTAGGCAACAGTTGTTGAAATATTAACAGCGATAGCAAAAGTAATTGGTGAAAGATACTGGAGGAATAATTTTCTGTGATTCGAAGTCAGGTGAAAACCCAAAGTGCAAAATAGATACTAAAAATGTTGCAACATTCATTATAAATCTTATAATTAATACATAGAGCAAATGTTTCAGAATCTCCTTTGTATGGTTACCATCAAACAGGCGTTGACCAGCATGATGATATGGACACGGCTACTAATGCTATATGTGATAGTATCCGATTTTAGAAAGAATGCCAATTGTATTACACTTTTTTGCTATATTTAATAGATGACACTCGAAATTCAACTTGTTATCAATGAGAACACTAAGGAATTTACCATCTACTCTGTTGCTAATTTGGATACTGTTAGTTCTTAGGTTAATTTGATAATTTATTACCAAATAAAACATAGAAGGCTAGACGATGAGTCACAATAACGTGACTGTAGATATGATGAGTACCCCTCTGAGTGATTATTAAAATATACCAAGCCGGGAGGATTATGACTAACTAGCAATTTTTCCCTCGTTCGCAGTGAGTGAAGTATAGACCCTTCACTGATATAGGCCCAACAACATGGGTACATAGGCCCAGCAGCATGGGTACTCTTACTGCAGTCGCAATCGTATATAAACACGGGCAGGTATTGAAGGAGACACAGACGGCCAGGTATCCCAGCGCTTCTCTGTTCTTCAGCCCAGCTCAGGTGAGTCCCTCGCTGGTCATACACCACCCAGCTCTTATTTCTTGCGTCCTCGTAGGGACTATCGAAAAGCACGTGACGCAACTCGTTTTTAAATCAACTTACTTGAACCCAAATGGGCGAGTGGGGACAGCTGGAGTGGAGGTGTCGTAGTCGAAGCGAGTAGTGCCAGGGCTTAACCCAGCTGCTGTGAGTGTTTTATATGTAGCAAAACTCAATATGAATCTAATGCTAGACATAACATGCATTTAATTTATTTCGCATTGAACTATTTTACATTAACTTCAAAGTTTCATTAATTATACACTGAGCTCCAACTGCTTCCTGGTAGAGTGCGTTATCTGTCTTAAGGCGCGTTAGTTTTCGCTGACGGCAAATTGTATACTGCCGCAAAGCTTTGCGTTTTACTCTCCAAGGGAATGCCGGGGCAACCTGCCATCGTGGCCTTTAACCAAACAACGACAACGAGAGAGAGAGAGAGAAGATTAAGCCACCCAAAAGGTGGCTTGGGCATGAATAGCCCATAAGTGGTGGCCCTTTTGAGCCATTTCCAGTATCAATAGATGATACTGGAGATCTGTGGAGGTGCGACTGCACCCTGCGTGACGGGAAATGTCTCCCGTGGATGAGTAGATTGATGATTGATGAAGATTAAGCCACCCAAGAGGTGGCACGGGCATGAATAGCCCGTAAGTGGTGGCCCTTTCGAGCCATTACCAGTATTAAAAGATGATACTGGAGATCTGTGGAGGCGCAACTGCACCCTGCGTGACGGGAGATGTCTCCCGGACTAAGTGGTGACCAAATGGTGACAACGACAACGTTTGCTAACCCTTTATATACATGGCGTTTGAGCTTTGGGTGGAGCAAGGTGTGGAGAAAGAACTGATGATGGAACAACAAAGGTATAAGAGATATTGAGGCCGTACAATGGGACGCGGGTTCGATTCCATTGTACGGCCTCAGGTGTTTTCTCAGATACATCACGTTCATTGTACATGAAAGATATACTTGTTTCTCGTGTAGTGTCAGTAAGTCCTGCTACAGTGTCTAATAGTTCAAGATTAAAAGATACCGAGTGCATAGGTGACAGAGAAGTGCTAGAGCCTGCAGCATTCTTAAGAATTTAAATATGCAAGTTGCAGGTGTAATAATAATAACATCATTCACTGGCACCCTAAGTGAGAAAATGTTGTGTATTAGGCGTTCAATGAGGGATATAAAGATACCGGATTTTGTATATCAGTTTCATAATTGAAAAATTACGATTTGTATGGGGTTTGTGAAATTAAACTTTACTAAGATCAGGCCTAAAATGTTATGATTGCATACTTCTATGCACAAAAATAATCAATCAATCTATGCTCACTGTGTACACTTCTTCGTTTGTTTAGTCAGTGTGTATGTGAGAGCCTGTAAGTAATTATTAAGAGAAAACGCCAGGCCTAGAAGCCTGACATCAGGGGTAACTAGATATCATAAAAGAGTAAAAAGACATAAAACATGTTATGACAAAAGCATTAAATTCACCAAAGATTTTTATTGAAGAGTGAGTAACTTTCAAGAGCGATTGATTGCTGTCCTGGTCACCACCAAGCAATTTCGCATTTCTTTAATTTCAGTTAATCATTTATCTTGCTAATGTTTATATGTTCTTCGGCTTTTGGGAGACTAATGTGTGTGTGTTCTGTGCCCACAGTGTTCCTGCTCCGTGGATGAAGGTCTTGATACTGTCAGGGGGTCCTTCTTGTGGCGGCTGTCTTCGCTCTGCCACAAACGAACCCTTTCCCGAAGCCTCCAATCTCACCACTCTTCCCCGGGTTACCCAAGAACTTTACATTCCCGGGGAGCTTTCCATTCCCAGGGAACTTTACATTCCCGGGGAACTTTACATTGCCGGGGAACTTTACATTCCCGGGGAGCTCATTCCCAGGGAACTTTACATTCCCGGGGAGCTTTCCATTCCCAGGGAACTTTACATTCCCGGGGAACTTTACATTCCCGGGGAGCTTTCCATTCCCAGGGAACTTTACATTCCCGGGGAACTTTACATTCCCGGGGAGCTTTCCATTCCCAGGAAACTTTACATTCCCGGGGAGCTTTCCATTCCCAGGGAACTTTACATTCCCGGGGAACTTTACATTCCCGGGGAGCTTTCCATTCCCAGGGAACTTTACATTCCCGGGAACTTTACATTCCCGGGGAGCTTTCCATTCCCAGGGAACTTTACATCCCCCGGGAACTTTACATTCCCCTGGAACTTTACATTCCCCGGGAACTTTACATTCCCCGGGAACTTTACAAACCCTGGGAACTTAACAATTCCCAAGCTGCCTATTATCAAGACTCGACCTCCAACTGGCTAAACGCAGATGAAGCTTCCTCGGCCCACTCCAACTTAAGACAACATGATATCGTACGACACACTTATATGTAATAAAGTAATATAGGATTACCAATAACGACCGACAATTTTTTTTTTATTAACACACTCTTAGGTACAACCGCTCTATGCTGTTACTTTAATATAAATATATATATTACTTAGTAATAAAGTATGTATATCATACTTTATAATGGACGTTTTGTCTTGTCCGTGCATAACTAAAGTACACTAACTGATCTAAGTTTAGATAAGTTTTACATTTATATAACGGGTGTATGGAATAAATGTTCAACACTTCGACTCATTTACCTCATAAGTGTTTAGAAAGGAAAATTAATTGTATTTTGTGCTTAGGCTTTCAATAAACATAATCTTAATATCGTCGCATCAATTAAACCACCTCTTTTCAGGTATATGATGGCCTCACGTAAGTACCAATTATAAAACCGGCTTCTTCACTATATTGTGACCTTAAATATAATTTCAAGAAATCCACCAGTTATAGTTTCACTTGCTTATTATAGACCCTTCCTGAGGGCGGGAAGGGTCTCCCAAGTTCTCCCAGTGGAAGCCTAGGGAATCCTAGAGGATTTAGTTGAATCCCAGGTTACAATTTTTTATACCATGTCATAGTGTAGGATTTGTTTGGGCACAGGTTCGAATCCTCCTCATGGCTCCTACTGATTTTATCATTGATACATCATGTTAATGGCCCTTGAGGGTCCTTGTTGGTGTCAATCATGGAATTAACGTGAAACTTGCTAGAATGTTTTATGTATCATTTATACGCTCTGTGATTGACTACAATGCTCTACATCTCACACTGTATACAGACAAAGAGCTGAAATCTCTTGAAACCTTGCAAAATAAAGCTATGCGTCTCATCCTTGGGGCTCCAAAGTCCACGAGAATAGTTAATATGAGAGCAGAGTTAAAATTACATACCATAAGTGAAAGAATTTTGTCCATTAGCACAGGTTTCGGCGTGAAGGCGTTGAGTAGATCTCGGTAACACATGAAGTTTCAAGCTAAACTTTCTAATATGCTACACTCACCTGAGGTCTATAGAAGAAGAGCGAAATCTGATTATGCATTTTGGTTCTACAAGGTAGCCAATTCCATCAAAATATTAAATATGTACCCAACTTAATTAATGATTAATCAACCAATTACTCCATGGGATAACTGGGATCTATCAGTTAATTTTGTAAATACACCCAAGAAAGATAGTGTACACTCTACATTATTAAAACAGATAACACTGAAAAGCATCACTAAGAGTTCTCAGGGTATGGGTAACGATGTGTATCAGTGCTATACCGACGGTTCTGTAGAAGAAGGTGGACGATGTACCGGATGCGCATCCGGTACATATGCGCATAATATATTTGATGCGCATAATATATTTTAACAATCTTCTCCAGTACATACAGCAATGAAGCGCGTCAATGACTGGGCAAGTACAACTCAAACCGAACTTGCAGGCATATACCTTGCCACTGAATTTTTAAAAGACAAAGGCAGTGGAATTATATACTGTGACTCGCAGAGTGCACTCGGCATTGAACGCACATAGTAGTGACATCCAGACAATAGTCAGTGATATTCGAATGAATGTTTTAGCTGCTAAAGAAAACAGATTTGAAATTAAATTTCTATGGATACCATCACATGTTGGCATCTTAAGGTATGACACTGTTGATATGCTTGCAAAGACAGCCAGTAGAAAACCAGTAGTAAAAATTGATATGGCTGTTTCACTAGCAGTGACAAAGAGAATACTTAAACAAATATCTAATGAAGATCTCACCGACCTAACAAATTCACAAAGACCTGAAAGTTGCAGTATTAAATATTATGATAGATATCGTGAGGAGACATTCACATATGGAACTAATAGAGCAAGAACTCGGCAATGTGATATCATAGTTGCCAGAATACGCCTGGGATATAGACGTATCTAGCAGGTCTCTCAAAACCCAAATGTCGAGTACACAATGTGTCAACTTTGTGAAAGAGAAAACATGCACTCACTTGAACATTATATTGTAGAATGTCCCATATTGTCTGACTCGCCCTCCTGGGCTGAGGTATGCTGAACTCTGTAACTACTATATGAGTACTGAAACACTTGATGATATATTGGACTTGTACCCTAGATTGACCATGTAATGTAACTATATAACCTGCTGAGCTTGTAAAAGCATCTTAATCACCTTCAGTGGTTAAGTTCTTAATTGCACACATAGGTTCTCTGTCAGCTATCTCACCCTGTCAGAGTAAAAGAGACAAATATATGTGTATGTATGTATGTGTATAAAGTATATGTGGAAGCTGATCAGAATTACATTTCACCATTATAAATTCACATTAATGCATTCATAAATCTGTGTATCTATGTATTTACGTATGTAGCTTAGCCTAACATTTTAAAAGCACTACGATCACCTGTGGTTGTTCAATAAATCTCTGAACTGTATGTTTGACAAATCTCTCACCTTGTCCATGGAGGACAGAAGAAAATGTATATATGCTAGTTACCATTGTAAATGTGTGGCCAAGTCTGTGGTAGAAAATAATAATAATAATAATAAATCATGTTAATGTGATTTCTTTTTGCAATAATAATAGTATATATAATTCAATAATTTTCATTTAAGTAAAAGTTCATACATACAGAATTGGGTACAAAAAGAATGATGGATGTCTAGGGGACGGCAAGGGTCAAAAATACATTACAGAGGAATCTTATAGATACTGGTAATATATTGAAAAAAAATTCTAAAACTGTTGGCATTTTTTCTAAAATTTTAGATTTAGATTTAGATTTTTTTTATTCAGGTAAGGGTACATACATTGAGTTACATACATAATGCTGGATTTAAAGATAGAGCTAGTAGATAGAGCTAGTACATACAATGCCTAAAGCCGCTAGTACGCATAGAGTTTCGGGCAAGGTGAGAGAAAAAACACATAGACTAAAACTTAATAGTAATTGAGCTTAAGATATAAATTGTGTTAAAAAAAAAGAGGGGGGAACAAGGCAGAGAATAGCAATTATACAAGTTGGTCTACAAACAGCATTGATTACAATAGTAATAGATCAGATATTATGTAACTCGCCCTGCCCTGTTGACGCTCTATTACTCTCTCATCTATCCCTATCTCAACTATAGTATATGTGCTTGGGGTTCTACTACCCAAAATCCTTTACGTCCTCTAATTACTCAACACAAAGCTGCTATTAGAACAATATCAAACTCTGGCCCCAGACAGCACTCTGCACCCTTACTTAAATCTTTTAATATGTTAAATATTAAGTCACTGCACATCCTCTCATGTGGACTCTATATATTTAAAACTCTGAACTGTAATGTCAATCCTGACCTTAAACACTTCCTAGAAGGTTGTAACAGAACCCATGGGCACCTCACCAAAAACAAATACCTATTTGATATTCCAAGAGAGTGCCTTAACCAAACTAGAAATGCTCTACAAGTCAAGGGGACCCAGAATATGGAACGACCTTCCCATTCATGTCAAAGGCTGTACCTCTCTCAACCAGTTTAAGAGAAAAACCAAATTCTACCTAATAAACTCCATGTAACCTACTTACCCCCTAAATGTCAACCCATGTCTTGCTATTTTCAAACAATACTGTTTGTTGACCAAGTTGTAAAATTGCTGATTTCTGCCGTGTCCGCTCCCCCCCTTTTTTCCCCTTTTTCAACACAATTTATACTTTAATCTCAATTAGTATTAAGCTTTAGTGTCTTAAATGACTTTAGGTATTGTATGTACTAGCTCTATCTATAAAACCAACAGTCTGTCTGTAACTCATCTTCTATGTATGTACTTTTACCTGAATAAACCTTTTTATTTTTTATTTTTGACAGTATCCGATTTTAGAAAGAATGCCAATTGTATTAGATTTTTTTGCTATATTTAGTAGATGACACTGGAAATTCAACTTGTTATCAATGAGAACACTAAGGAATTTACCATCTACTCTGTTGCTAATTTGGATACTGTTAGTTCTTAGGTGAATTTGATAATTTATTACCGAATAAAATATAGAAGGTTTGACGATGAGTCGAAATAACGTGGCTGTAGACATGATGAATACCCCTCTCAGTGATTATTAAAATATGCCAAGCCGGGAGGATTATGATACACAAGCAATTTTTCCCTCATTCTCAGTGAGTGAAGACTAGTGAGGATCTTTCTGAGGTAGGTTGTGATTGAAGGGCTGGTGGGGCCCACAATAGGTGCACACTCATTACTGACGCTGCAGGAAACGCAGCCTCAACCGTATATAAACCCGGGCAGGTACTGAAGGAGACACAGACGGCCAGGTATCCCAGCGCTCCTCTGTTCTTCAGCCCAGCTCAGGTGAGTCCCTCGCTAGTCAGACACCATCCAGATCTTATTTCTTGCGTCCTCGTAGACTACCGAAAAGCACGTGACGCAACTCGGTTTTTTAATCAACTTCGGAGAGTAATCTTTTATTATTATTATTATTTTCTAACACAGACATGGCCACGCATTTACGATGCTAATCAGCATATATACATTTTCTTCTGTCCTCCATGGACAGGGTTAGTGATCTGTTAAACATATAATTCAGAGATTTATTAAACAATCAACCACAGAAGGTGATTGTAGTGCTTTTAAAATGCTAAGCTAACCTACAAACATAAATAAATACACAGATTTACGTCTGCCCTACATAAACAGTGTTCGAGGTGTCTTTTTTACATAGTGTCATTAATGTACATTTACAAAGGAGAAATGCAATTGTGACTAGCTTCGACATACCCTGTATACAAATACACAAAGTGCCAGGGCTTAACCCAGCTGCTGTGTGTGTTTTATATCAAACAAAACTCAATATGAATCTAATGCTAGACATAACATGCATTAGCATTTAATTTATTTCACATTGAACTATTTTACATTAACTTCAAAGTTTCATTAATTATACACTGAGCTCCATCAGCTTCCTGGTAGAGTGCGTTATCTGTCCTAAAGCGCGTTAGTTTTCCCAGACTGGCAACGTGTATACTGTCGCAAAGCTTTGCGTTTGACTCCAAGGGAATGCTGGAGCAACCTGCCATCGTGGCCTTTAAATCAAATAACAACAATGTTGTTGTTTTAGATTTAGCTACTCAGAACGAAGTGTCCATGTAGCACGGGCTATGGTGAGCCCGAAAAACAACAACAAAGTTTGCTAACCTTTTATACACATGGCGTTTCAGCTTTGGGTGAAGCAAGGTGTGGAGAAAGCACTGATGATGGAACAACAAAGGTATTTGGTAACAACAACAAAAGCAACAACGCGGGTTCGATTCCATTGTACAGCCTCAAGTGTTTTCTCAGATACATCACGTTCTAGAGATTTCATTGTACATGAAAGATATACTTGTTTCTCGTGTAGTGTCTGTAAGTCCTGCTACATTGTCTAATAGTTCAAAATTAAAAGATACCGAGTGCACAGGTGACAGAGAAGTGCTAGAACATGCAGCATTTTAAAGATTTAAATATGCAAGATGCAGGTTTATATTTAATAATAGCAACATCATTCACTGGCACCCTAAGTGAGAAAATATCGTGTATTAGGCGTAGAATAAGGTATATAATACGGGATTTTGTATAGCAGTTTCATAATTAACAAAATTTTGTTACTATTTGTATGGGGTTAGTGAAATTAAACTTTACTAAGTTCAGGCCTAAAATGTTATGATTGCATACTTCTATGCACAAAAATAATCAATCAATCTATGCTCACTGTGTACACTTTTTCGTTTGTTTATTCAGTGTGTATGTGAGAACCTGTAAGTAATTATTAAGAGAAACGCCAGGCCTAGAAGCCTGACTCAGGGGTAACTATATAGACATCATAAAAGAGTAAAAAGACATAATGCATTTGATGCCTAAAGTATAAAATTCACCGAGGATTTTATTGAAAAGTGAGTATCTTTTAAGAGCTGATTGATGGTTACCACCAAGTAGTTTCGTATTTCTACAATTTTAAGCCTATTAGTTAATTATTTATTTTGCTTATCTTTATATGTTCTTCGGCGTTTAAGAGACTAATGTGTGTGTTCTGTGCCCGCAGTGTTCCTGCTCCGAGATGAAGGTCTTGATACTGTCAGGGGTCCTTCTTGTGGCGGCTGTCTTCGCTCTGCCACAAACGAACCCTTTCCCGAAGCCTCCAATCTCATCACTCTTTCCCGGGAACTTTACATTCCCCAAGAACTTTACATTACCCGGGAACGGTACATTCCCCAAGAACTTTACATTACCCGGGAACGGTACATTCCCCGGGAACTTTACACTTCCCAAGCTGCCTTTCAGTAAGGCTCTACCTCCAACTGGCTAAACGCAGATGAAGCTTCCTCGGCCCACTCCAACCTAAGATAACATGATATCGTACGACACTTTTTTTTATTGACAAACTTACTTAATATTAGTAATAAAGTAATATAGAATTACCAGTATATGTATATACTGGTAATTACTATATCATACTTTATAATGGACGTTTTGTCTTGTCCGTGCATAACTCTGACCTAAGTAAATATCAGAGATTTCTTCCTTTTAAGCATTAATTGTTGGATATTTTCTACAAAAGCTTTAGTGCTGGAATTAGCAATATCTAAGTTTATATCAGTTTTATATTTGTATAACGTGTGTGTGGATTAAATGATCAACACTTCGTTTATTAATTTAACCTCATAAGTGTTTAAAAAGGAAAATTAATTGTATTTTGTGCTTACTTTCATTAAATATAATCATAATATCGCCGTATTAATTAAACCCGTCTTTTCAGTATATGATGACCTCACGTAAATACCAATTATAGAACCTGCTTCTTCACTATATTGTGGCCTTAAATACAATTTAGGGAAATCCACCAGTTATAGTTTCACTTGCTTATTATAGACCCTTCCTGAGGGCGGGAAGGGTCTCTCAAGCACTCCCAGTGGAACCCTAGGGAATCCTTGAGGATTTATTTGAATCCCAGGTTGAATTTTTTTTTACCATGTCATAGTGTAGGCGTTTGTTTGGGCACAGGTTCGAATCATCCTCATGGCTCCTACTGATTTTATCATTGATACATCATGTTAATGTGATTTCTTTGTGCAATAACATACATACAGAATAGGGTACAAAAATGAACTTATAGCAAGTTTTTGAGCTACACTATGTAATCTTTCATATAAAATAGGGTAGCAGCACATTGCTGTGTATACCTGAGCCTGTTAATAAAAAAACTGAAGCCACTATAATGTGTACACCGTTTCCGGCGATTTTTTTTGTATTATTAGCAAGCTAAGGTATACACAGCAATGTGCTGCTACCCTATTCTGTATGAAAGATTACATAGTGTAGGTCAAAAACTAGTTATAAGTTCATTTAATATACCAGCCCATTCTTCTGTTTTCGAAGTACTTATAACTTGCTTAGCTAAATGAATTGTGGGGTTCAGTCCCTGAGCCCATTATGTGCCTCTGTAACCCTTTCCACTACCGCCCACAAGATGGGTATGGGGTGCATAATAAATGAACTAAACCAAAAAAAAACTTATAACAACGACGAGGACCATAGTATATATATCAATGTACAATGAAATTAGAACGTAGAAACTCTAAAGTTAGACAAACCGGAAAACTAATTTTTACTTGTGTTGCTTTGACAATTTTAACCTCCTTAGGCCTAATACACGATATCTGAGGCCTAATATAGTACATATGTGTGCTATTTTGCCCGAAACGCTATGCGTACTAGTGGCTTTAGGTATTGTAAGTACTACCTCTATCTTTAAATCTAACAGAATGTTTGTACTGTAACTCTGCAACTATGTATGCACTGTTCCTAAATAAATTATTATTATTATAATTATTATTTTAAGCCTAGGAATATTTAAGTTTGTGTTTTAACTTAATTTATTTTAAAAGAATTCCTTACTAGTCAGTATACTACTATCTAAAAGCTAAGAACTTACGAATTCTGATCATATTGGTTAGTCATACATTAAATCGGGAGAGAACATGAAATGTAAGACTGCTCTATTAACCTCCACTAGTAAAATCTGGGCACAGCAGAAGAATATCTTCCAATATTCCTGAGTGTATGAAGTACTGTAATTACAGAGCTCCATGTACCTCATACCATTAGGTCTGAAGTCTCTTATAATCACAGATATAGTGTTGGAGAGTATGTCCTAGTTCTTGTTCACATATTTTACAATGTGAATGTTCACCATTGAAGGATTCATTACCTGCAGCCACCCGCCATAGATATCGATATCCCAGCCTAATTCTGGCAATTACAATGTCACACTGTCTAGTGGATGTTTTATGCTGTCCGCACATATAAGTCTCGGTTCTAAACATGTCACAGCTCTTTATAAAGAGCTGTTTTCTGTCTTTGAGTGTCAGTAACTGTTTTTCTGTCTTCCTTAATTTCCTGAAATATTGCGGCTTTTACAGCAGAAATTGGAATGCCCATATCCAACTCAACTTCAGGCTTATCACATGCAGTTTTAGCTGCCTTGTCTGTGTCATGCTGGACAACACCTATGTGAGATAATATCCATACAAATGAGACTCTGAAACTCTTGTTCTTTGCATTAATAATGTTGTTTATAATGGATGTTACAACATTCCTAGTGTCTATTTTGCTTGTTGGGGTTTTAAGGTCCTGAAGAGCTGACGTTGAATCACACAAAATTACTCCTCCACTGTTCTTCAGTGCATTAGTTGCAAGTTGTAGTGCAGCTAATTCTGAATATGAAGAGCAAAGCCAGTTATTCAGGCTCACACATGTGGTCTGTGTGCATATGTTTTCTTTGTACTCACCTAGTTGTGGTTTCGGGGGTTCAGCTTTGTACATCAATCAATTGGTGTACAGATTCCTGAGCCTACTGGGGTCTATCAAATCTACATTTGAGACTGTGTATGGGGTCAGCCTCCACCACATCACTGCTTAATGCATTCCATTTGTTAACTACTCTGACACTGACAAAAATTCATTCTAATGTCTCTGTGGATCATTTGGGTACTAAGTTTCCACCTGTGCCCCCTTGTTCGCATTCCATCCGTGCTGAAGAGTTTGTCTTTGTCCATCCTGTCAATTTCCCTGAGAATTTTGTAGGGGGTTATCATGTCTCCCCTTACTTTTCTGTTTTCCAGGGACGTGAGGTTCAGCTCCCTTAGCCTTTCCTCGTAGCTCATACCTCTCAGT
The DNA here is from genome assembly GCF_040958095.1 of Procambarus clarkii. Lineage (NCBI taxonomy): Eukaryota > Metazoa > Arthropoda > Malacostraca > Decapoda > Cambaridae > Procambarus > Procambarus clarkii. The sequence continues at coordinate 11,705,138 of NC_091243.1, read as the reverse complement.
TCCGGGACGAGTCTGGTGGCATACCTCTGAATTTTCTCTAACTTTGTCTTGTGATTAACTAGGTATGGACAGGCTGGAGCTGCATATTCCATGATTGGAATATATTTGTATATCCTACAGGCTGCTGGAGTGCGACCTGTTGACATTTGAACAGATCCATAAGCGTAAGCATAGTGCTCGTGAGGCCATAATTTATTTATAAAGGAATCAATGGTTTCAATTGTTGCTTCCAGGAGTGCTGGGTTTTCCTTACTCTTTTTGCAGATGGGCATGTAAGACACTTGTATTTTAGGATATATATTTTATTTATTTATTTATTTATTTATTTATTTATATACAAGAAGGTACATTGGGTTTGTGAGAATACATAGCATATAGTATTTACAATCTTGTAAAGCCACGAGTACGCGCAGCGTTTCGGGCAGGTCCTTAATCTAACATAATTTTAAGTAGGTAAATTCTAGCAGAATTAATAAAATGATAGATACATTGCAAGAAAAAAATGAGATGAGAGAGATTAGTAGGTATATTAAAGCACCTTGGTATATTAAAGCTCTGATTGATTACATTGACAGCTTGATTGCTAACTTAAACAAGATTAATAGACACCATACAGCAGATTGATAGCACATATAAGAATACATATAAGGATACAAATATATATATATAATGGGATATCATTGGTTAATACAGTGCATACACCAGGAATATTTAGTTTACTGAGACTGACAATGCTTGCACTCAGCCAGCGTGCGTGCAGGTGGCCCGCTGGATGTCACAACATCCCGGACGTCATAGTTTTCCTACTTTTCTCAGAAGTTAAGAAAAGTTTAAGATGTTGAGGTGTTTTTGTTTTTTATGTAATTTGTGTTGGTTTTTATAATGCTCGCACCTCAATATGGTATTTTATACATATAATTTATATTTTGAAAATAAGTGATTTATAGAATTTATAATAAACGTCTTACTGATAAAGTCGATGAAGGCGTATAGGAGACAGCAGTAGAGCGTAGACTACAGTAGAGTGTAGACTACAGTAGAGTGTAGACTAGAGGCCTCTCACACCACACAACCAGCTGCAGTTAACATTGTTAATGTGTTGTGTTGCCTCCATGGTTATCTCACCAGTTCACACCAATGTTAAATAAGAAAGCAAGATAAACAATAGAGTATAGCAAGCTAAGCAAGACTAACTTGTGTGGGAACAGCAATGAAAGTTCTGCAATGTCAATTGGTTGGCACAATCCACACAGTTCTATACATTGCATTATATTTACTTCATTATACAGGTAATGACATGTTACTAATAAGTGAATGATATCTGGCGAATGTCTGCAATATTTAGGTGGTATGATTGGATTTTGTTAATTTATTATGCACCCCATACCCATCCCGTGGGCGATAGTGCAGGTTACAGAAGTACATTATAGTCTAGAACTGAACCCCAAATTCATTTAATAATTAATTTTCCTAAGCTAATTGCAATCTGATAAGCTAGTTACACAGAAAAAAAGGTAAAGTTACACAGGTAATGTTATGCATGGTGCTGCAGTCAGACAGGTTAGGCACTGTTTGGCCTGGCCACTGACTGGATAGGTAACATAGATTCCCCGGCAGGACATGTGATTGGACATGTTTCCTTTCACTTAATACTTCTGTTTGCTTAGCAGTAAATAAGTTAACTCGGGAGTTAGCCAAGTATAATGGTCTTATGTCCTAGGAAGGGTCTTTAAATCCAACATTGTTTGTAACTCATTTTCTATGTATGTACCTTTACCTAAATAAACAATTTTTTCTAATCTAATCTATTCTAATCTAATATTTTAATCTGGGGGAGGGTCGACTTTGATACAAGACTGTTTATACACATATGCATACTGTGTATAAACAGTATATATAGAATAGAGGGGCTTCCTGACCCCTGACAAAATAAATTATTATTAATTATTATTATTACTATATTATTCCATGCTCACCTTAGCAGGGTGTGAGAGTTAAAGAGCCATTGACAAGGGTGGGAGTGGTTTAGGGGTTAAGCTCTGCCATACATTTCTTGGTGCAGCCAGGGGCTATCTGCCCGAAACGCTGCACGTACTAGTGACTTTACAAGATTGTAAATTACCATGCTATGTGTTCTCACAAACCCAATATACCTTCTTGTATATAAATAAATAAATAAATAAAAATAAATAAATCTAAAAGAGCTTGAACATATCAATTGTATGAGTCTCCCTATATGCTAGTTCAATTCTCTAAGCTGTGCATTTTATTGTGCATAATTTGAAGTCATTACAGTATTGTTATAATTGGTGAAATTAAGGTTACAAAGTGCAATATTAAGTACAGTACTACATTGTAAATCTCAATATTGTTTTGACAGATGGCAATGTGGGAGATGATTGTGAACAAGGGTGTGGTACTAAGGAGGAGTGTGTCGACAACCTTTGTCTCTGTGATGCTGACCACGAGCTATCTCTGGACTCTGATTTCACATTAACTTGTAGTAGAGGTCAGTAATGAATATCTTTTACATGGCATTCACAGTAAGGTAGCTGTAGTAATTATTTGTAGTAATGCAAAATATAATTTTGATTCTGGAAGCCACAAATGGCTTAATTATGTATTTATTGCATTTCAAACTCGCTTTAAGTAGTATGCATAGAATTTTTAAAGTTAGCATTTATTTTACAGGTAAACAAGGAAATTTTACTTTCATTCATACTATTTTAAATAGAGATTTTCTACCCTCAGAAATGCTACTTATATTTTTAGACAATTAAGATTTACTGTACAGTGTTTTAAAAGAAATACAAAATATTCAACATAATTGTAAGGCAACTTGAGATGTACACAAAAAAGATGGTGCGAGTCTGTTTTTTCTTCAGATACCACTGCCAAGTTATTGGCAGGGTTCAGGTCCCAATGAGATTCTCTTACCAAGCCTAGAATAGCCTCTGGAATATTCATAAATCTATACACAAAACCTTCTGAATTTACCTGAGAGCCACTAACACTTTATTGGCCTTGACAAGGACAGGAAGCCAGTGGCTTGTCAAAGGTCCCGCCTCATTTGTCCTGATGATTTTTTCTAGCTGGATTTTAAAAGTTCAGCAGAGTTTTGGCACTTACGGCTTCGACGGGTAGGTGGTTCCATGGGTTTGTATCCCTGTGAGTGAAAAAACATCTGTTTTCAGTCCTACATTGAGGCTTGTTCTCCAAGCAGTACTCAGTCTCAAAGAGACCACTAATAAATAATTTGGCCATACCACTATCAAATGTCACCACCTTAATTGTCATCAGAGTAGTAAGGAGTTGCCTTCCTCATATTATGCCTGATTAGTACCCAAGACAGCATATGAAAATTACTAGTAAATGGGAGCAACTGAATAATCTGCTCAAAAATAGAGCTTTCAACTACAGTGCTGTATGTTCAAAGCCTTATTTATGAGCTAGGCAACTCGGTTACTTCTTCAACTGAAAATATCCATGACAATTAAATACAGAGATGTTGAAATTAATAGGGAATGCTTATTTGTGGTATAAAGTAGAGAAATTAAACCAAATTCCACTACCAGCTAAGAAGACATGGACGTCAGTTACGAAGCCCGAAAACCCATTGTTGAATACAATACTGTATAATGAAATGCCTTTTTCTGGTGAGGTCCTTGATAGCTCACCAGTAGTAATGTCTAGATGTTACAAACCACACTACAGCAGGTGAGCCAACTATCAATTAGCTGAGTATCACTTGGAGTGGATTTTGAGTATAGATGAATTAACTTTTCTGGGGTCATTCTGAGCTGAATAGGGAAATTCTCAGTATCTGCCTAAACTCTATTTATAGCTTAGCAGGATTGAGTAATTCATTGGCCTGACCTCACTGTTGTATGTAACATTGCTTAACGGATGCTCAGCAGTGTCCTAGTTCAGAAAAATTTTGTAATGGGACTTCTATTTGACAGTAATTCCAGGACATATAAGTATATGTAACAACACGCGTTGCAACAACATATCCAACTGCAGCATAGAAGATCAGTCTCTCGCTCTTAATGGAAAATGTAGAAAAGGTAAGCATGTGTTGGTAGCAAAAAAGGAAATGGACATAAATGGATTTAAATTATAATTTTCATTCATTTGTCAATTTTATTCTGTATTATATCTATCAGAAAATATCTACAAATAAAAAATTTGGAAAATGCACTGTATGGCATTTTACTGAATATACAGTATATGTACAGTATTTAGTACTGTATACAGTATATAAAAAACTCTGAATGTTTCAGATTCTGTACTGTAATAGTATTATATATTACATTATTCACAGTATTATTCACTGCATTATTCATATTAAGGTGGATTTTTAATTATATTTGTTGGAGGGGCCCACTGAGTAATTCCTCGTAGCAAATCTACTGGGGCTGTCGAGTCTTACTGATTTCACCAAGATTCTTGAGACCTGCTAGAGCCTCTTGTGACCAGGACCAAAATCTTGCTCTCTCTCTTTAGTGAGGGAAGCTGGGTTAAGAGATTAACACAAAGCCCAGAATAATCCACAAGGTAGTCTAAAGGCATACACAAAATAGGGGTTGAATGTAATGAAACACCTCTTTCTGAGGGGCAGGAATGCTCATTGGTTCCCTGTAGCTAGCCTCATTGAGATAACTCCATATTATAACTATATAAATGATCTGACTGTTTGGCAGTCTCCGTGGTGTAGTGGTAAGACACTCGCCTGGCGTTCCGCGAGCGCTATGTCATGGGTTCGTATCCTGGCCGGGGAGGATTTACTGGGCGCAATTCCTTAACTGTAGCCTCTGTTTAACGCAACAGTAAAATGTGTACTTGGATGAAAAAACGATTCTTCGCGGCAGGGGATCCTATTCCAGGGACCATAGGATTAAGGACTTGCCCGAAATGCTACGCGTACTAGTGGCTGTACAAGAATGTAACAACTCTTGTATATATCTCAAAAAAAAAAAAAAAAAAAAATCTACCAGAAGGAATGCGGAATTATATTAACATGCTGATGATGCCAAGCTACTAGGGAAGATGGGAGACTTGGAAGATTATTATGCCCTTCAAGATAACCTAGACAAAAGTGTATGGAGCAACCCTTGACAAATGGAATTCAGTGTGAATAAATGCCATGTTGTGGAATGTGGAGTAGGAGAAAATATGCCACACACTCAACATACAAAATTACGTGGAAAGGTAATTACACCTTTAGGTCACATCAGCTCTTGTGAGCCTTTCATAGCCTACCAAAGTCCAAACCCAAGCTCCCCTCATAAAGGGAGCAGGGAGATTCACTCTCACTCTCACTGAGGAAACAAATCCCCAGAAAGGAAGTGTAGCAAAACACAGTTGCAAAACTCAGAGTAAGCAAACAATGCAACAAAAACTTGGCAAACGATCCACCCAGCAGCTTGGTCATACACACCTTAATAACAGCTGTTTCACATCCATTGCACAGCCATATATATGGAGGAAAACAATGGTATGAGACCATGTGCTTACCTATCAGTACTTACCTATCAGTGACTATCAGGATTAAGATCTAGCTCTTTATATACCCTGCCTCCTAGATGTCACAGGCATCTAGGCAGGCATCTAAGACTGTGACATCCGGTCCGTCTAATTACCACAAGCTACACAAGCTTCAGAAAGCTTCCTGGCAATACGTTAGTAATGAATAAATATGATATATTTACTCATTATAATGTTGGTGCTGAATGTACAACACAAAAAAACTTAATTTTTATCTGAAAAAGTATCTTTTTATAAAGAAATTAGACGAAAATAAAAAGCTGGTGACGCCAAATGAAGTCGACGATCCAAGCTTCGGTTAGGTTAGGTTAGGTTTGGTTTGGTTAAGTTAGGTTAGGATAGGTTAGGATAGGTTAGGTTAGGTCAGGTCAGCCTAACCTAAGATATCATATTTATTCATTACTAACGTATTGCCAGGAAGCTTTCTGAAGCTTGTGTAGCTTGTGGTAGCTTGTGGTAATTAGACGGACCCGTGACATCTATATCACAAGGTGAGAACACACAATTCAGGCCCTAGGGCATGGGTTGGTTACATGATTCAAGGCCTGAGGCAATTGACAGTCACCATGCCTTAGGATATCATGCTGGAGGAGGCCTAATTAAACAGCACTTATGGAAGGCTGCCCCAGGCAAATGCAACTCAAGGTGAATAGTTTCCAAAGTCTACACCACAATGAGTGAGGTGTATAAACACACACATGTACAGCAAATACTATATAACAAAACAATACACTAGCAAATTTACCCCCCCCCCCCCCCCCAACATAAGAGTTCAAAGGATGGCCAACACTTAGCTGGTGATGATTAGCTGTTACAAAGGGTGTATGACCTAACAAGTGGGTGGATTGTTTGCTGGGTCATTTGCTACATTGTTTACTTTCTGTGAATCTTGCAGTTGCCTGTTTTGCTTTGTTTCCTTTTTTTTTGGGGGGGGGGGGTGTTTCTTCAGTGAGAGTTTGAGTGAATCTCCAGCTCTCTGTGCCTCTGTGAGAGGGGTGCTAGGTATTAGCCTCTGGTCTCCAATAGGCAATTAAGGACTTGCAAGGACTAATGTGAATTGTGTGTGGGAAGCCATCTCAGTGTAGCTAGTTACAGGGAGCCGCCATTTGGACCTTCCAGAAAAGCAACTGCTTGAAGGAAACCGGTAACTTTGTGGAGAACATGGCAAGCAACCATTGCAGTGGAAATTTACCCCTAGTCTTGATATGCCTGACTGTCACTAGATGGCAGCTCAGGCTACCTGAGGTCCCTACCACCCAACCACCTCATTCACTTGTCTGATGCTGTTTGGAACACATGTTTACTGGGCCCCACATTCAGCTTCATGCAATCAGGTAAGCAGTGTTTGCTATCCTTGGAACATTTCATTCTGTGCAGGACCATTGCTCTCTCTTGTTCCATTTCCTGCTTTCCTCGGAGCTATTAATTTCCTTCAAACAGTGGCTTGTTTTAACACTCATACACTTTCTGGTGGGTTTTTCTTGGTTTTAGGTAGATCTCCGATCCCTAAGCTCCCTTTGCCTTATGCCACCAGATTTTGGTCCTGTTTCATGAAAGGCTCAAGAGGGTCTTAAAACTAGTGCAATTCGGGAATGCTTAGCAGACCTGGTATTCCAGCTGCTGGGAGCTACTGAGTAGCAAATCAGTAAAGGGCATTTCATTACAGTTAATGCCTGATTTTTATTTGTCACTTAGTAAAGCTACAAAACATTAAGAAGAGATGCTATAGAGGAGAATTATCGGATGTGGTTCGCATCTGTGACTACACAAAACATCAGCTTTGCAAATCAGGGCAATGCATATGCAACAAGTATGTTATCATTGTTTTCTAATCTTATTTATGTTCGTGTATATTACATAAGAATAAAGGTAACTGTAGAAGGCCTATTGGCCCATACGACGCAGCTCCTATCTAGGAGCTGAGCTACATATTGTAGCTGAGCTAGTTGTCATGTGAAATAAAATATGGTTTGCTAATTTTTTTTTCTTACAAACTCCTTACACTCAAGAACGAGTAGTTTACTTAAGTAGCCTTGGACTCAAATCTTATTTGATTTCATAATTTTTTTTTAACTTCTACAGACACTACTGGTATGACCCTGAACTTAACGCCTGTGACCTGAAAACTAATTATCTTGCTAAGAATAATATATCAGGTAAGTTTACCAGTTTACCAAAGTTTTCTTAATTTCCCAGCTGATTTGTTCTATACAGCATTTTTCATTGTTAGATGTTAACACTTCTTAATAAAACATAATTCATTATAATAAAGTATTAGTTTCCTTTTTCATAGATCAATCATGATGCATATACTGTATAATGTATGTATGTGCATGCACACACACAAATGCAGTATATATACAGTAATTTTACTTGTTTAAAATATATAACTTGAATGTTATAAATTATTTACACAGGTTAAACATGATGATAATTTTCAGAATACCGTGTAAAACCTGGTGTGTATTGTGCAGATCATAACGACTGTATTAGTGGTCTCCAGTGTTCCTACTTAGCTTGTGCCTGCCCAAAGTGAGTACTATAACACTAACACTTGTGTATATTGATTTCTTTGTACAAAATGTTAAGTACATTATACATAACATATACATTGGCATTCTCTGATGCTAATGTATATGTTATGTATAATGTACATGTTAAATTAGAAATTAGTTAATTAATTTGGCAATTAAATTAGAACAATTTTGAGTTTATTTATTTGAAATTTTTTATCGGGCACCCTAGCAGTTTTTCCCCTTTTCTAGTGAGTGCAAATACCGTAAGAAGGAAGAAGTATGTGATTGTGGCAGTACGACTCCTGCAGGACCTATTGCAGTGGGTGTCATCGGTGGCATTATCATCATAATATTCTGGTTCATAAAAATCAGGAGCACAGTCAGAGAGTGAGATATTTTATTTTCATAATACCTTAATCATATATCAATACAAATAGCTTGCTTCACATATAAAAATTAAATATATTTTATATATAATATATTTTACATATATATTTTTTACATAAATATTTTACATATAAAAATACTACAGTATTTGATTTCTTAGTCTGATTAATGTTGTTCGCTCAAATGCTTAGCTAGCTTTCCTTGATAAAGATACAGTATTAAGGTAAATATTCATTATGAATTCTTGTATCACAGGTATAGAATTAATATTTGTGCAAACATTTTAACATAACTGTCTTTCATTGTCTATAGGCTCTACAAGTACAGCATATACAGCATGGCCTTGGTAAAATAGATGTGTGTGTGTGTGTGTGTGCTAATATTCTATAATATCAAGTGGTACATTATACTTTTATTCTGGAGCTATATAGCAGTAAATTGCTCCCCAAGGCAAGATCCTACTGGTGTGGTTAGCAGGATCTGGAACAATCGGAGCATGTTTACACATTACTAGCACAGCTGGGATGTAATATACATCACCACTGTGTAGATAGCTACTGCTTGGCATACAAAGGTAAACTTAGCACTTCAGCAGCTCAGCAGTAGCACTACTTCTTATGTCTACACCCATGTAATCTTCGTAAGAGAAGATGGCATGAGTGGGTCACACTCGCATGTTCTTGGTGACTCCCACCTTTAGTTTTGTGATAAATTACCAGAGGCAGCCATTTTTTGTTTAATATCCACATAGATTTTGCTTGTACAGCATCTGTGCCAGTCCAGTATCGTTTTATAGAAAATCTCTCTTGATTTTATACCATAAGTAAGAAATTGTCAATTGTTAGTAAAAGCCTTATACAGGTACAGCTTTGTTTTAATCAACTATCTTAGTTGCCCAGAGGAGAGTGACTTTACCCTATTGGGATTTTCCTAGGAAGCGATATGTATCCTTAGAGTAGTTTTCCTAGGAAAACCACTCTAAGGTTACATCGCACAACACTCACAACTCTACGGTACATATTTACTGCTAGATGAACAGGTACGTCAGGTGTAAGGGAACATGCCTGAATATCTCGCCCTGCTTGTATGCCAAAGTGAAGTGTTTTGGAACTCGTCTGTGTGTAGAATGAGGGCTTGCCTGTAGTTTGTATTTTTAAGAATACAGTACTGTATTACATATTAGGTTTCGTGATATGCAATAGTCTTCGCGCATTCAACCCATTTCTAGATACTTTGTCATGATCTCCAGTACAGTATCTCTTTCTTTGAATTTACTTTTACTTTGTAATCTTTTCAAACCAAAGTAGGTATCATTTTCCATTCATATGATTTTAATTACTAATTTCAGGCATTTTCAAACCAAAAAACATTATCCAGTGACTATAATGATGAATGAAACTGGTGTCATTCCTCAGTCAACAGATAATCCTATACCTGTTTGTGATGCACAAGTTTCTGCATTACCACATGAAGGTGAGGAATAGTGTTATATATTATTTCAACATATTTCCTTTTTACCAGACCCTGACCTCATACCTGCAGTACAAGGTTTCAGTACCTGACCTTTCATCTAAATCCCAACATAACAAGTATACCTACAAATAAATTTAGTACTTTAAATATTCAGTAGAAATAAATGTTGACTACTTTTCCAAGTTTCAATGATATCCTGGTGCATCATCCCTGAACCAAAATAGCTGAAAATCATTTTATCTGTTATTTCTGCATCACATTGACACGGGAATAAAACCCAGTGCTTCACAAGTTGGTGTAGCTTATGAGACATCCACTGCTCTACCACACAGCCCAGTGCCACAACAAAATAATTAGTGGCTCTGTGATCAAGTTACATTTCACTTTTCATATTTGTTGTAAAAACATTATTAATTATTAATTTCTTCTTTCTAAAGAAATATACTGTAGATCAATCATTTGTGCACATTAATTAAAATACTGTATATGTATTTATGGCCATAAATAGCTATGTAATGTAGAAATGTGCACAAACTTTTGTTAACTCGAGATTTTTGTGTTAGCAGAGACCTGGGTGGACCCAGTTAGTTATGACTCGGGAGGGAGCTACTGAGGGGGCATTAATTTAAAAACATAACTGGATATGCAGTCTTGAAATAGGGGAAAATAATTTAAGAAATACATACTGTATATGTTTTGCTTAAGCCTCAATATATACAGCATGGTCAATATTAATGCTATATAATATTAATCATGACCCCAATATAATATTAGGTCAGGCATTTGAAATATTGACTATAGCTATGAAAAATAACAATAGATGATGTGTAAGGATCAACAGCATTGTATGTACAATTAGGAAGGAATTAATGACCTAAGATTGTTTGGTAAATTTGTTTAATGCCTTTTAAAAATTACTGTACTTCAGGAAAACACTATTAAAGTTTACTAAAATCCACTTTTGTTTGCAGAAAGACCTCCAACATATGAGGAGGCAATAGTAGACAGACCAACAAGAGTATCATCTTGAGCTATCAGTGTACTCCAAAACATAAGTACTATATGGTACTTAACTGTCAGTGACTGGAAAATGACGTCCAGCTCTCTATACTTTGCGTCCTAACTTTTTGTACCCGGTTCATTTATTTTTTTAATCTTTTAATATTACAGTATAGTTCTGTATTGTATTTTCACTTATTCCATTGCATTCCACTTGATTATCCATACAGCATATAATTACTTACCTGAATTTTACTCATTAGCACAACCACTTTGACTGGACGGTAGAGCGACGGTCTCACTTCATGCAGGACGGCATTCAATCCCCGACCATCCAAGTAGTTGAGCACCATTCCTTCTCCCCATCCCATCCCTAATCCTAATCCTGACCCCTTCCAAGTGCTAAAAAGTCGTAATGACTTGGCACTCTCTCCTGATAATTAAAAGAAAAAAAAAATACATTAGCATTTACAGTTTCCACCCATATCTTTTTTCTGTTACAAATTTGCGCTCAGGTAATGAATACGGGTTTTAGTGCCTGAGCCTATTGAGACTGTGCATGTTAGCTTATTAAGTAGTTTATTAATGTTGTAACTTGCTTAGTTAATTGAATGTTCATGGTTCAGCTCCTAAGTTCATTATGTGCTGCTGTAATCATTCCACCACTGATTACAGGATAGTCATAGGGAGCACAATAAATTTACTAAATTAAAATGTGACTTCTCCATTGTAGTGTTAACTCTTTGAATACAATGTGACATGATGATTATACAGAATTTAGTGATACTTTAGCTTTACAATTTATCTTTCCTCTGAAATGAAATGTGTAGTCCTTCCCTGTTCACGTCATATCATTAAATTTTTATTCTATCATTATCCCTTTTCCCATTTCCTTGGGTGGGGAGGCAACAGCCAAGAGGGAGAAGGTATATAATATAGTGAGGGAAAAGGTATATATAGAGGGTATATAGAAAGGTATAATAGAGGTATATAGAAAGGTATAATAGAAGTATATAGAAAGGTATAATAGAGGTATATAGAAAGGTATAATATAGAGGGGGAGACGGTATATAATATACAGTAGTGGTGAAGGTTATAGATGATTTAGAAAGAAAATATTACATTATTATATATAAACAAGCCCCAGTACACTCCTTCGTATGACCAGGTGTACAGTACTACTTGTAAAGTGTCAAGTACTGTACACACACAGATGCTTCCCATCTGCTGGACTATGTTGACAAAAATAATGTCATAATAAAAGCTAGATTTGTAGTTAAATTTTTAGTTAGGTTTGAGAGAAATCGGACTAAACAAAAAGATTTTGTCCGATAAATTCAAATTAAAAAATTAAATTTTTGAGTTCTTACTTTTACTACTTTGTTAGTTTTAATCCAATTTTGAGAAAATTAATACACAAAACAAGCTTTATAAAGTAATGAATTTATATATTGCTTAATAAACCTTTTATCTGAATATTTTTTAAGTCAAAATATAATATTTTGTATTAATATAAGATGTATATTTCTGAATAATAATAAATTTTGGTAAAAAATTATTCACTATTTATTCACCTTCCAATCATTTTCGTCTCATTTTACTCTCAAATTCAATAACATTCTCTTCCTTAGTCTATATCACATTTATTTAAGCAGGTCCAACCCATCAAATCTCAATAAACCACAAGATTAAGCTGTGTACCGAGTTCTACATTCCACAGCAGTCCATAACATTTTCATTCCTTCCTTTTATCCTCCTATCACAAGCATCTCAGATTATCTAGTTCTAACGCACTAACTTAGGGATGTTTTCGTGTCCATTCCACAGCATTATCTTGCATCTGTAGGTAACGATTACACATTCCTCAGATTATTCATATCTTGCTTACTTTTCCCCCCTCCCCGCTCAGCTCGTTGTCGCCGTGTGGGGGCTTGGTGGGCGGCTGCCGGAGTGTGATGCTCCTTGGGACAGTCCTGTCCTTTTCTAGCCTTGTGCTCCTGCTGCCGTCCTCTCCAATTCTGCTGGGCATCTTTTCCTTTTCCTTCTGTTTCGTTTTTCTCCCCCCTCTTCTCCTATCTGCTTGCCGTTTCCTGCCGACCTTTTGCTCGTTCTGGTTCTTCCCTTGGACTTCTTCTATTTTGACGCCCGGGTGCTTGAGGAGGCATACTCTTGCACCCGTAGAACTGCAGTACCCGACGTCGAGAGCGAGGGGAACCTTTTATTGTCAATCCCCACTTCGTCACTGAACCCGATCTCGACGGACTGTCGGTTTCTTAAGGTGGCGTTTGTGGGGCGTATACTCACGACGCACCCCTAGGAGGCCCCGACAAGATCGGCGATAGCTTCTTGTTGGGTGTCCTGCCTCTAATTGTGGCTCCATGGTGGGTGTGGGGGCACATTCGTGAGTGAATTCTTCTTTCGTCAAGATGATTACCCCTGCTTCGGCTTCTTCTGGTTTACCTTCTCAGGCTCGTGGGGTGGGCGACCAAGCCCCCGAGTCGGTCCGTATTGGAAGACCGGGCTCTGTAGCCTCCGCTGCATTGGGCCCCGACCTTGCTCCTCCTTTGGCCTCTCTGACTCCTTCCCCTGGCTCCCCTCCCTCCTCTGTGGTTGGGTCGAGCCCCAAGCCCCCAGTGGTGACTACCTCGTCCCCTGGCGCGGCTCCTTCTCTCGTTGTTGCTACTGCGCCTTTTAACCCCTCTCTCTCTGGGGGTTCTCACCGCCGTTCTCGTCACGGCCGCCCTCGCTCGATTCCTTCCAGTTCTGCTACCTATCAAGCCTTGTTTGGTCCCGCTTCGTGGGCCAAATATTTTGATCTCCTCCCTCTTGATTCTGCGCCTCCTGACGATTTCTCCCTTCATCGACATCTCATTGATTCCGTGGATGCCTCCATTACTTTTAACCCCACTCGTCTCGGTACGCGTGTCGTTGCTGCTCCTTCTCAGGATGCTGCTTCCCGCTTGGCTGCCTTATCCTGCCTTGGCGAGACCCCCGTTCGGGTCTCGAAGAACGTCCAGTTGAATGCCAGTGTTGGCACTATTTTGCTCCCGCCCCATGTTGCGACCGGTGTTCGGGACCTACGCGACTGCCACGACGATATTCGACATATCCTCGCTGCCCAGGGCCATTCTATTCTCCAGGTGGACACGTTTACTCGTCCCCCTCGTGGTAGTCGCCGTCAACCCCTCCGGGTTGTGAAGATTACCTTTGATGGTAGGACCCTTCCACCCTCTGTCATTCTTGCTGGTGCCAGGTGCTCTGTCCAGGAGTACATTCCTTCTCCTCGGCTCTGCAACAAGTGCTGGAGGTTTGGGCATGGTGCCCTCCGCTGCTCCGGGACTGTCTCTCTCTGTCCTTTGTGTGGTGGCGAAGGTCACTCTAAGTCGGAGTGCGCTTCTCCCCAGGCTCGTTGCCTCAACTGCGGTGAGGCCCATCCTACCTTCTCCCGTGCGTGTGTCCATTACAAGCTTGAGGCAGCCGTCCTCAACTTGAAGCACCGGGAGCGTTTATCTTTTCCTGAGGCGAGGCGCCAGGTTCGCCGGCTCCCGCCTTATGCTAATATCTCTTATGCTCGCGTGTTGCGCTCTTCCTCTCCTCGTCCTTCCCGCCTTCCTCAGACTCACAACCGTTTCCAGGCCTTGGACCCTGATGCGCCCACTGCCCCCTCCTCTGTCCCTTTGGGTTCTCTCCCGAAGGATCCTCCTCCTGGTCCTCTGTCTGGGGTTCCCCTTCCTTCTACCCGGTCTGTCGTGTCTTCTGTGTCTCCTTCCTCGTCCCCCTCCGATCCTCCTTCCCATCCTCTTCCTCCATCTATCGGCTCTCCCCGCCGCCTGTCGGTGCGGGCGGATGTCCATCGCTCTCCTAACGGCCGTCGTGTGTGCTCTCGTTCGGCTTCTCCTGTTGAGACACTGGAATCCGTTGCCCGGTACGTAGTTGCTGGGACACCGGTCTCTTTAAGTCAGAAGCGTAAGCCTGGCTCCTCTCCTTCCTCTTCCCCGGCGGGTAAGAAGGCTTCGCTTTCTTCCTCAGCTCCTCCTTCTGGCTCTGTTGCTCCTTCCACTCCCGTTTCAGTGCTTGCGCCCCCTGTTCCTGCTATGGAGGTTTCTTTGGCCCCTGCTTCCCTTTCGGTTGCTGCTCTTGCTGGGGTGCTCTCCTCTCTTTCTACTCCCCCTCTTCCTGCTGCTGTCCTTGACTGCTCCTCTCCGTTGTCTCCTCCTCCTCCTCCTCCTCCTCCGGACCCTGCCCGCCCACCTCTGATCTGTTCTCCCGTTTCCTTCCCTCCGTCTTTGCTCAGTTTACCCATGCCCCCTAACCCTGACTTTGCTGACCCTGATCCCGACCCTGATATTCTTTAACTTGCTCTGTTGGTCTTTCGCCTTTGTTTCTTCCTTGTTCTCTGTTTTTGTCCTTTCTCTTCTCGTCGTTGTCCATTCTTCAATGGAACGTTCGAGGTTATTACGCCAATTTCCTCGAACTCCAACTTCTGGTTTCGCGGTTTTCGCCCCTTTGTGTCTGTCTCCAGGAGCCGATGCTTGGTGCTCGTCCTGGTCGTTTTCGTGGCTATTCCTTTCTCTCCCCCCCCCCCAGCCATTGCTGGGGCTTCTAATTCTTCTGCTCTCTTGATTCGGGCTGATGTTCCCTTTGTTCCTTTACTTTTTCCTTCGCCTCTCCATTGTTCTGCTGCTCGTATCTTTGTGGGGAAATGGTACACAGTTTGTTCCATTTATCTCCCCCCGAGTGTCCCGCTCTCTCTTCCTGATTTGAAACACCTCCTAGACTCCTTGCCGGAGCCTGTGCTCCTGCTGGGTGACTTCAATTGTCGTCATTCTCTTTGGGGTGACGTTCTGACGAATACCCGGGGTCGCCTCCTTGAGCCGTTTCTCCTCTCTTCTTCCCTGTCTCTTCTGAATTCTGGTGAGCCCACTCATTTGGACTCTCGAACTCGCACCCTTTCTTGTCTTGATCTTTCTCTCTGCTCTTCTTCTCTTTACTTAGATTTCACATGGCAGGTTCTTGATGACCTCCATGGAAGTGATCATTTCCCCATCCTTGTTTCCTTTTTCTCTTTTCGCCCTTCCCTCTCTTTCCCTAGATGGCAGTTTGCTAAGGCGGACTGGACCCTGTTTTCCCTCAGTGCTACTCTCTCTGACCTCTCCCTTCTGCCCCTCTCTCGCGCTCTCCTCCTTTTTCATGACACTGTCTTCGACGCTGCCCTCCGCTCTATTCCTCGCTCTTCCTCTCGGGGTCCACGGAAGTGCGTTCCCTGGTGGAATGCGGACTGTGCTCGGGCTGTCCGCTGTAAGCGTGCAGCCTGGAAGAAGCACCGCCGTAGGCAGACGACCGATTCTTTTCTTTTCTTTCGGAAAGCGAGTGCGGTGGCCCGTAGGGCCATCCGTACGGCTAAACGTGAATGTTGGGCTTCTTATGTCTCGACAATTACGTCCGAAACCCCTCTGGCCCAGATCTGGAAGCGTATCCGCAAGATAGCGGGTAAGTTCGTTCCCGATGTTTCACCGGTCCTTCACCTCCATGATACTCTTGTGGCGGACCCGTTGCAGGTCGCTTCCGAACTGGGTTCCCACTTTTCTTCTGTTAGCTCTGGTCTTCATCTTCCCCAATCTTTCCTTCTTCGTAAACCTGTCCTTGAGTCTCGTCCTTTAGATTTCTGCACTCATCTTCAGCTTCCCTATAATGATCCCTTCTCTCTCTCTGAACTTCGTTCTGCCCTGGCCCTCTGCGGTTCTACGGCGGCGGGCTCCGATGGTATTCATTATGAGATGCTTCGCCATCTCCCTCCGAGCACGTCTCAGTATTTACTGAGTCTGTATAATCGGATCTGGGAGTCGTCGTCAGTCCCTGAGGACTGGCTCGATGCCGTTGTCCTCCCTGTTCGCAAACCAGGGTCTCTGGGTACTTCCCCTAAGGACTTTCGCCCTATTGCTCTCACAAGTTGTGTCTGCAAACTCTTTGAACGTATGGTTAACGTTCGTCTGATGTGGTTCCTGGAACACCATCACCTCCTCTCCCCTTCTCGATTTGGTTTCCGCAAGTGCCGCAGCACGACAGATGTCCTGGTGAACTTGGAGGTCTATATACGTACTGCTTTTGCTGCGAAGACCTCCGTTGTTGCCGTCCTTTTTGACCTAGAAAAGGCTTACGACACCACTTGGCGTTATCATATCCTATCTCAACTTCATTCTTTTGGCCTTCGTGGTCATCTCCCTCTCTTTCTCCGCAGCTTCCTCTCTCGTCGTTCCTTTCGGGTGCGCCTTGGTACCGCTCTCTCTCCCCCTTTTCAGCAATACGAAGGTGTGCCCCAGGGTAGTGTTCTGAGCACTACTCTTTTTCTGGTTGCCCTCAATGGTCTTCTTTCCTCTCTTCCTTCTGGTGTCTTCTCCGCTCTCTATGTCGATGATCTTACCCTTTGTTGTCAGGGTGATGATTCGCCTCTCCTTCAACGCCGGCTTCAACTTGTGATTGATGCCGTGTCGTCTTGGGCCACAGGTCATGGCTTCAAGCTCTCTACTTCTAAGACTTGTGCCATGACTTTTACGCGGAAACGGGTTGTTCTTCGTCCCTCTTTGTCACTTTATGGTCATCCCCTTGAATACAAAGATTCCGCGAAGCTTTTGGGGTTATTCCTTGACACTCGTTTGTCTTGGTCTCCCCATATCTCTTACCTCCGTGTTGAGTGCTCTAAGTCCCTTACCCTCCTTCGGGTCTTGTCCCATACTTCTTGGGGGGCAGATAGGCGCACTCTCCTTGCTTTACATTCCTCTCTCGTCCTGTCTAAGCTCGATTATGGTTGCCCTGCTTACTCGTCTGCTTCTCCTTCTACTCTTCGCCGTCTTGATGCTTTGCACCATACTGGGTTGCGCCTCAGTTCTGGTGCCTTTCGTTCGACTCCCGTCCTTAGCTTGTATGTTGACACTGGCTTCCTGTCTCTCCAGGACCGCCGTGATCGCTACTGTCTTCGGTATCTTGCGCGGTCCTTGCAACATCCTTCCTCTCGTCTCTGTCGTGCTTTAACTTTTACCCCTCCTGCGGTTCCTGTTCCTCTTCACCACCTCCCTCTTTCTGTCCGGTTATCTCGCCTGCAGGATTCTCTTTCCGTTCGTATTTCTGATGTTTCTCCTCGTGTTGTTCCTTCTTTGCCCCCGTGGAGGGTCCCTCTTCCGCGGTTTTGTACATCCTTGACTCGCATCACTAAAGCTTTTACCCCTCCTACAGTTCTCAAACGCCTTTTCCTCGAGCACTTTTCTTCTCACTCCCGCTCCGTTTCTGTCTTCACCGATGGGTCTAAGTCAGCGGACGGTGTTGGCTACTCTGTTGTTTTTCCTGATCGCACTTATATGTGTCGCTTGCCTCCGGAGACTAGCATCTTTACAGCGGAACTTTATGCTATTCTCTATGCTCTTCGTCTCCTGCTTTCTCGTTGTCAGTCTTCCTTTGTGGTTGTTGTTGACTCTCGTAGTGCCCTCATGGCTCTCGGGTGCTTTAATCCAGTTCATCCGGTAGTTGTCGAGATCCAGCATTGGCTGTTTCTCGTTCACAGTAAATTTAAGTCGGTTGAGTTTTGTTGGGTTCCCAGCCATATTGGCGTGTCTTTAAATGAGCGTGCGGATGCTGCCGCTAAGGAAGCTGTCCGCTCTTGTCCCATCTCTCGTAAAGGCATTCCGTATTCCGACTTTTACCCGGTTATCCATTCCTCAGTCCTTACCCGTTGGCAGGCTTCTTGGTTGTCTGTTACTGGTAACAAGCTACGTACTCTTAAATGTTGTGTTTCCTCGTGGCCGTCCTCCTTCCACCGTAACCGGCGGTGGGAAACAGCTCTAGCGAGGTTGCGTATTGGCCATACTCGCTTAACCCATGGTCACTTGATGGAGCGCCGCCCTGCTCCTTATTGTCCTAGTTGCATTGTCCCTCTTACGGTCGTGCATGTCCTTCTTGAATGTCCTGACTTCCAGGACGAGCGTGTGTCTTGCTTTCCGACCGCCCCTCGCGGTCACCTGTCCCTCGATAGAATTCTTGGTGACTCGGATACTTTTGATATCGTTCGCCTTATGCGTTTTTGTTCTCGTATTGGCATCCTTGGTGATATTTAGCGCCCTCTGATTATTTTGCGTATTTGATGGTGCTACATAGCCTTCCCGGTTTGGTGCCTTCTTTTGATAATTACTTACTTGCTTACTTTTCAAACCAGCTTTCTTTACATCTGCCACTTCTATCTATCTTCCTTACTTATATAAATTTCTTTATTAGTATTTACAAATACCAAGTAATTAACTGATGAATTACTTATAATACTTAAACATTCACATTTATTACACACTATTTTCTTCATCATCTGCTACCACAATGTTACTATTGTTTATATTCAACATTGAGTCTTCTCTCACACTTGGCAATAATTTCACTGTGCTAGAAGAAGTGTATCATCTGCATACAATAAATTTGTCACTGATACATGTATTTATGCCTATACTTGGTTTACACCTCAATAATTGCATCTTTGCCTTCCTCATGACCAAATCTAATCTAATACTTTTAGATTTGAACTGAAGACATGCTTTATGGGATAAATGACAAACACCCATGAAGCCATTTTAGAAGCATTTAGTTTATCTTTTCTCCATTATTAGCAACTTCTATACTAATGAGTCGACTTGCACAGACCCTTGGTATCAAATAACTCTTAAATATATTAGATATTTATACTCTTCCAAGTACCACAGCTATAACAAACCTGGCAAATGCTCAACAAACTCCATAACAGCGACCACTTCCCAATCAACATCAAACGCTACTTGTAGGGTATTTTACTTCTCATCTCTGATGACATTTTGACAGGTCAGATTTGAAATTATTGACATTAGCAACTATTAAGTGTATTACAGCAAACAGTTATTAGGTACATATTACTTTTCTCGGTAACAATACTTGCACTATATGCTCAGTACAATAACTTTTATCATTTATTTTTTTTCCCAAAACATCTTCAAACTGTTAATACAACACTTGCAAAGATATTACTGATCAAGGGCAGAAAGTGTTAAAGATACTCCATACATCTCTCGGAATATATATTTTATTAAACAATGCCCACTGCACACCAAAGCTCACATAGACATGTTATCCTTGCCCATAGTGTTGCTTGGGGCAGGCATATGTCGGACCAAATCCATCACCTTGCCCAAAACAACTTCATTCGTACACTGCACAGATTCAGGCTTGTATGGTTTTGATATTACTGCTGCCGTCAACACCTGAAACAACAAAATTTAAGTTAGTAAACTCATGTACTATGTGAATATAATTTTCCTATTGAGTGAACAAAAGGACTCTGTATAAAATCACAGGTTTTCACACAGTATCCACAGGGCTCAGGGTCCAAGAGCAAATAAGTAAAGTATATTATTTAAAGGGTGACAAATACCTCAAAAACCAACATCTTTGAAATCTGGATTGGATCTGGAATGAAATGACCTGGATTTTCAAAGCAGCAACATACAGTACAAGCATAATTTCTTTTCTCATTTTCACTCTTGTTATACTGTATATTATAACTTTTTGCTTCAGTAATAATAATACTTTTACGAATATGTATTAAAACCTATTATACATATAAAAAAATTGAAATTAGTATTATTGCTGCATTAAAAAAAAAGTTCCTTTTACACAGAGTACAGTGCTGAGAAAGTCTAAAGAAAACAAATACACAAAAGATGTCAGTTTGCTGATAATTACCAGCAATGCGACAAAAGATCACTTGATGTCATCCTCTTAATTTAAAACCACATAAAGCACCACCTAAAGTTTCATCCCAGATACTAAGTAACTGTGAAAAGAAGAGCCCAAATGCTAAGTAGCAGAGAGACAGGAGCATCACATACATGACAAGTTTCATGACAAACATGTCTAGCATCACATGCATGACAAGTACGCTGCACGTACTAGTGGCTTTACAAGATTGTAAATACTATGCTATGTATTCTCACAAACCCAATGTACCTTCTTGTATATAAATAAATAAATAAATAAAAAGGGGTTACTTGTCTTTGGTTACTTAGCCAATTACCAACATTTTTCTAACATACAACTTTATATTAACAGAGCATAAACTCCAAACTTGCTTACAAGTACACCGCACAAGAAGTGTATTTCTCAAGATACATTATGTAGTCTTGAACTCTGGTAAGATTAAAGTATCCTTGAAGATTATAAACTAATTAGGTTGCAGCCTTAAATTATACATATACAGTACTGTACAGTAAAAAATGTCATCTATAAAGAAAGTCTCTAAGCTTGGTGTTTCTCTATAAAGTAGGTCAAACTGCTGTGCTGTCTTCAGCCTTACTGTTTTATGTAACAAATTAGCAAGTTTCTAATTTTAATACAATATAGTTTTTACCACAATACTAAAAATGGTAAAATGCTGTACAGTAGGTGTTAAACTAGAGCAATTAATTTACCTCAAAATATTAAAAAATAGCACTGTCATCTAAAATTAAAATTGGAGAAATAAACCTTACCTGTATACTCATGTCCTCTTTCACTGTGTAAGGGACACGATTATCTGACAACCACACACACAGAGACTCTCGCCTTGCTTTCAGCTCTTGGCTGCTATATTGAACCTGTAAGAAACAACAGTAAAGCAAACTTAATGTAAAAGTACTGTTGGAAAAATAGATTCAATAAATAAAATTGCTGTGTGTATTAAATATCTGCACTAAGGTGAATAAGAAACTTTGGTGCAGTATCACAGGATGTGTAATGGCAATAATTCATTGTCATTTACATCAGAGTTGTTACCTAATGATGATTTGATTTATAGAAACAGTGTGGCCAAGTAGTTAGGTAGCTCTCCCCATCAAGCTGAAATAGCTGTGGGGAAATGAGGCTCACCATTCTTTCTGTGTGGCCTTCGTGGGCCAGTGTCCCCTCAGTCTGTTGTCATCGTGTGTCTTTTAGTTGCTTCCCCCTGCAAGGTCCCTCTGGTGACAGGTGAGTGTTGCTAACTAACTGATACGTCTGAACAATGAGTGTACATTGTCTTTGCCAGGGTTACCAGTGTTTTTCATGCAGTTGCTTGTTTTGGGCCAAAGGTATCTTTCTGGTGTTTTTTCTTTTGGCCTGGGTTGATCTTGTATCCAGACTCCCCTGCCTCTATTAAGGGGACCCAATCCTAGTCTCCAGTAGGCACTCATGACTAAAAAGGCCAGGTGGGATGCTTTAGACTTGAAGTTAAACAGACAGACACTGCCTACCTTTCTCCCATTGAGGAAGGTAAGCAGATCCATGTTCCTAATCTTTATTTTGTGAATTCGCAGTTCTGAAAACCTGGTGTTAAATAGCAGATCATCCAAGACCTCTACTCTGACACTTTTCACTTGAAAGTTATCTACCTTGTTCACGACATTGGTAAATGGGCAGCAACAGGATCAGGGTCAACATCTCTGAAGAATATAGGAAGTAAACCTTTTAGTAGCACTTATGTTCAAACCTGAATGCAAACCAGGTGGGACATTGGTAGAGGTTTAACTTTCTGGAGCTCCAGAGCTCTGCTGTTGGCAGTCAGTCTGGCACAGAAGACCTTATCAGGTGCCTGAATGGAATGGAACTATCATGGGGAAAGTACCAAGTCTTTATGACTATATAGCACTTGGAAGGGGTCAGAATAAGGATTTGGGATGGGACGGGGGGAAGGAATGGTGCCCAACCACTCGGACGGTCAGGGATTGAACGCCGACCTACATGAAGCGAGACCGTCGCTCAAGCTAAGTACTAAAGCCCCACCATAGTGTTGTAAGAGTCGTTTGGGTTATTATAATTATCTATTATTCTTGAGAAAATAAACCTTAAAAATTAATCACTTAAATTACCTGCTCCTTTCTGAAGATGCTGTCAATATCGGAAGCAAGCCCTGGTGGAGGACTACTGTCAATAACTTTAATGTTTTCCACATTGTAGCCTGACACAATGATTACTTCATGCTTGCCACCGACTCCAAATTCAACAAGAACTACACTGAAAAGAGAGAAACTATTTACAATTACAGTACATAGGCTTCATAGATAACAGGAGACCTAATATCCAATAGTAAATCTCAACTTTGTTGAGATTTTTTCTGACTACATTCACATAATTGAAATTTATTAAATGGAAGTGAGCAACCAATCCATCCATTCTTAAATGTATTTGTTGTGCTCCCATTTATTACATTCTCTGGTAATTTATCCCAACATTCCACAATTCTGCTGTAAAGAAATAACTTTAAAATTAATAATGTTTTTTAAAGTTCTAAACAAATTATGACTTTAGGCATAGAATAGATGCTAGAAAACTATAATTCTAAAACATATACAAACTAGGTATGGTTCAATTGCATAAGGGTGATCAATAATGGTGTACCTGGATCCACAGCTCAACAAGAAGAGGTTAGTTAAGCAAGTACAGATGGTTTGACGACTACGGGCAGTGCAATGTGTACGAGTTGGCGTAAGAAACACTGGGAATACAAAAATTACAAGAAAGGTGTTGTGACTGCAGTAGCTGTGGTGACAGTTGTGGTGATTACTGTGGCAGTGTGGTGGTTACAGTGGAAATTTGTAGTGCTGGTGGTTAATAGTGGTGAATGTAATTTAAGGTTCAATGGGTGTGGTGGGTTGGTTGTGACTGCAGTGATAATAGTGGATATAATGATAGTACAGTATTTGTCATTGCAGTGAAAATGGTGGTTTGCTGCAGTAATTTGTAATGGTGGTGGTGATTGTAGCAGCAGTGGTGGAGGTTACAATGGTGTTGGTTGTGGGGGTGGGTGGATTGGGTTCACTGGCAGTGTTGGTTGGTGAGGGTGAAAGAAGAAGGGAGGGAAGGAGGGATAGAAGGTAGAGGTGCTGTTGATTGTAATAGTATCGGAGGAAGTGGAGAAAGAGGCAGTTGTGTTAGAGGTGGTAATTGTTCTGATATTGTTGGAAGAGGATGTACTATTGTTTTAGGAGGTGGATGTGGTGATAATTATGGAGGATGAGGCAATTTTGATGGGAGGAGGACAGTGAGGTGGCAGTGGTAATTTTATAAGGGGATAAGGTCAGAACAGAAATTTCCTCTATGAAAGTAAAATTATTCACCCAAGACTATGAACTTTAAAGAAAACCTTTGTTCCTAAAGGTTAGCATATAAAAAACAAACATTATAAACCCTTTATAAATTTAATAGAAAATGATTCACACCATACAATTTTTACCCTCAACATTATTGTAATATTTCTTTACCTCTCAGATACTGGGTCTATAGTATGAACCCAGCCAGTGTGCTCCTTGAGGTCTGTGCTAGTCACTGTAACTCGGCAGTGGACCATAGAATGAAGTTTAACAGGATCATTGGTAAATATTTTGGCTCTGTCACTCACAGACGTCATGATGAACTATTGATTACAGTATCTGAAAAACAAGAAATTCTATCAAGATAATTTTAGTAATATTAATGACATGTATATTCAGACACTGTATAAACTTAAAATTAAATTACTACTAATATACCATCAACTGCTTTGAGATGCACCCAAAACTATTGTCAGTAAGAGCTATTCAGTTCCTCAGTACTGTACTGTACTAGGGTTAAGTAGTTAAATGACGGTTA
This sequence comes from Procambarus clarkii, assembly GCF_040958095.1. Taxonomy (NCBI): domain Eukaryota; kingdom Metazoa; phylum Arthropoda; class Malacostraca; order Decapoda; family Cambaridae; genus Procambarus; species Procambarus clarkii. The sequence goes on along the minus strand of NC_091243.1, from coordinate 11,680,572 downwards.
TTTACATGTACTGCACTATAGTTTACAGTTGATCAACTCTGCATATTAGTGGCTTTAGAAATGCTTTGCACATTAGTGGCTTTAAAAAAAGTGCTTCAGTAGATTCCTAGGTAAGACATTTTACTGTCTTACCTAGGAATCCTCCACTGTTCTTGTAGTCTATGTATGTTTTGTCAAAATAAATTATTATTACAGTACAAGGAAAAGAGGTTGAATCAGGATTGGCACCTTCAGAATGGCCATATAGGCTCAGTGCGGTGACTTAACGCACTGAGAGGTATTATCTACCAGTGTCCCAGAGCTGCTGCGATGTGGCTGATATCCAAGAGACATTTACTCTTGCAGAAGTGAGTGCTAACGTTGTGAGTTAGGGTTAGCTTCAGCATTAGACCGAATGTGAAATGTCGATCCTGGTGCAGGCAAGGAATTTAATTTGTGCAACCATCAGGAGTAACCCTTTATGCAAACTACATGTACTATAAAAAAGTTTTTTAATGAGTGCTTAGTGCGGGGAAGCTCAATAAGCTATAAGCTTTAAGCTCAATTACTATTAAGTTTTAGTCTAAATGTTTTTTCCCCACCTCACCTTGCCCAAAATGCTATGGGTACTAGTGGCTTTAGGTATTGTATGTACTAGCTTTATCTATAAATCCAACATTATGTTTGTAAATCAACTATGTATGTACTTTCCCGAATAAAATCTACTTTACTATACAGTGCATTTTTTTTTATACTTTCTTACGATGCATTTTTATACTTACATACAACTTACCTGTAAACATTTTTTGTTAATTTTGCTAAAAATTACCTTTTAAATTTCATCTTCATAGTTTCCTTCCTTGTGCTTTAAAATTGCACTGTATCTAGTGCTTCCCAATCTCCCAATATTTATGTACCTAATCCAAACAACTTTACCATTATGATCATTGCTGTCTTCTTATATGTGCCATCAATATGTTGTATTATGCCTATCAATCTTTGTTAAATTACCAATCAAACTGTCAATGCAATCAATCAGAGCTACCGATGTGCTTTAATATACCTACTGTCTCTCTCATCTAATTTTTTTCTTGCAATGTACCTGTTAGTTTATAAATTATTTTATAAATTCTGCTAGAATTTACCTACTTAAAATTATCTGTTAGATTAAGGACCTGCCCGAAACACTATGCGTACTAGTGGCTTTACAAGAATGTCAAACTTCAATGCTCTGTACTCTCATAAACCCAATGTCCCTTCTTGTATATAAAAATAAATCAATGAATAAACCTCTCCTCCCATAAACCTCTTCTTCGCGATCCGGAACCTTTGCAGGGAGGTTGTTGTTGTAGAGCCGCGGTGTGCTCGCTTGCCGCACAAGAACAGTTACGATTTTCTTTGGCTACTGATATATGATAAACTAAAGTATAATTGAGTTTCCTTTGTTTATTTGTTTACGTGTTTATCCGCGGGCTCCCATCTCTTTAGTGGCCTTGACCTGGACAGGAAGCCGATTTATGTATTATCGGCAAATTTGCAAATGTTGCTACTCAAACCTAAATTTAAATCATTTATATATATTATAAACAGAGGTCCCAAGATGAGCCTTGAGGCACTCCACTTACAACATATTCCCACTCTGACTTAACCCCATTTATACTAACTCTGTTTCTTTTGGTATAGCCATGCCCTAATCCAACTTAATATAGCACCCCCAATGGCTCTCTATCTTTTTAATCAGTCTTTCATGTGGCACTTTATCAAAAGCTTTGCTAAAGTCAAGACATCGCAATCCTTACCACTATCAACTGCCTCAACTATGCTGGAATAAAAAGATAGCAAATTTGTTAAACATGAACGGCCGATTGTAAAATCATGTTGTGACTCTTATTAATTTATGTTTTTCAAGATTAATTAAGACAAATGTTATTTGCAATTATCGATTGAAGTAACTTTCCCACAATAGACGTTAGACTAATTGACCGATAGTTTGATGCAAGTGATCTATCTCCTTTCTTAAAAATTGTACCACATTTGCAACCTTCCATGACTCTGGCACTCTGCCTGACTAATGATTTATTAAATATGGTATACAATGGCTCGCAAAGCTCCTCTCTTCATTCTTTAAGCACCCTGGCAAACACTTCATCCGGCCCTGGGGATTTGTTTGGTTTGAATTTTACTATTTGTTTAATATTATCATCCCTTATAACTGCTAGACTAGTCAACCTGTCCTCGTCCCCACCCACATAGACTTGTTCGGCTGAAGGCATAGAGTTAAGTTCTTCTTTAGTAAATACAGAGACAAAATAATTATTAAAAATACTACTCATCTCTTCGTCATTATCCGTTATATGACCTGTCTCGGGTTTTAATGGACCTATCCTTTCCCTAACCTTTGTTCGTAACAATTTAGCAAGTGGTAGTTTATTGTGCACCCCGAAGCCCGACCAGTTGTGTAACCGGACACCAGCCAGTTGAGTAACTGCAAGCCTAGCATGAACGAACCAAACAAAACCTCTGGAGCACAACCATGCATGAACCGAAGCGCGAATACGCACAGTCATGCACGAACCGAAGACCGAATACACACAACCTGAAGCCCAAGTAACACCCCTCGAAGCCCAACCAGTTACGTAACCGGAGCCCGACCAGTTGTGTAACCGGAACTGTAATCGGAGCCTGACCAGTTGTGTAATCATTCCTAGACCAGTTGCGTAACTGGACCCCGACCAGTTGGGTAACCGCAAGCCTAGCATGAATGAACCGAACAACTTCCAAAGCACAAACATACACGAACTGAAGCCTGAGTGTGCACAACCTGAAGCTCAAGTGACACCCCCAGAACCCGACCAGTTGTGTAAATGGACCCCGAACAGTTGTGTAACCGAAGCCCCACCAGTAGTGTAACAGGACCCCGACCAGTTGTTTAACCGGAGCCCGACCAGTTGTGTAACAGGACCCCGACCAGTTGTGTAAGTACAAAGCAATGCAAGCAAAATTTCATCCAACCCCCACCAAGCCAAACAATCAGCCCCAAAGCCCAGCCAAACTCCCTCCCTAGCTCTACCAAACAAACCCTTCCTTAGCCTTACCTAACAAACGCGACCCCCTTCCCTTAAAAATTAACTTTGGAGTCAAAGCAAAGAAACAATTGAGCCCTATACAATAAAAGAAACCTGGAACTTTTGCAAAAATACAACAATGGAGCCCTAGAAAATACACATGCACTCAGCCATAATAAAGAAACAACCATGAAATCTAGCAAAGAAACATAAGGCACTAGAACACGACACCTTGAGCACAACCATGCACGAACCGAAGCCCGACTATGCACAACCCGAAGCCCAAGTGACACCCCCGGAGCCCGACCAGTTATTTAACCGGAGCCCGGCCAGTTGTGTAACCGGAGCCCGACCAGTTGTGTAACCAGACCCCGACCAGTTGTGTAACCGCAAACCTAGCATGAACGAACCAAACAACCCCTGGAGCACAACCATACACGAACTGAAGCCCGACCATGCACAACCCGAAGCCCAAGTGACACCCCCGGAGCCCGACCAGTTATTTAACCGGAGCCCGACCAGTTATTTAACCGGAGCCCGACCAGTTGTGTAACCGGAGCCCGACCAGTTATTTAACCGGAGCCCGACCAGTTATTTAACCGGAGCCCGACCAGTTGTGTAACCGGAGCCCGACCAGTTGTGTAATCGGAGCCCGACCAGTTGTGTAACCGCAAGCCTAGCATGAACGAACCAAACAACCTCTGGAGCACAACCGTGCACGAACCTAAGCCCAAATGACACCCCCCAGAGCCCGACTAGTTATTTAACCAGAGCCCGACCAGTTGTGTAACTGGACCTCAACCAGTTGTGTAACCGAACCCCGACCAGTTATGAAACCGCAAGTCTAGCATGAATGAACCAAGCAAACAACCCCTTGAGCACAACCATGCACGAACCGAAGCCCGACCATCCACAACCCGAAGCCCAAGTGACACCCCCGGAGCCCGACCAGTTATTTAACCGGAGACCGACCAGTTGTGTAACCGGAGCCCGACCAGTTGTGTAATCGGAGCCCGACCAGTTGTGTAACCGCAAGCCTAGCATGAACGAACCAAACAACCTCTGGAGCACAACCATGCACGAACTGAAACCCAATCATGCACAACCCGAAGCCCAAGTGACACCCACGGAGCCCGACCAGTTATTTAACCGGAGCCCGACCAGTTGTGTAACTGGAGCCCGACCAGTTGTGTAACCGGAGCCTGACCAGTTGTGTAAGTGCAAAGCAATGCAAGCAAAATTTCATCCAACCCCCACCAAGCTAAACAAACAGCCCCAGAGCCCAGCCAAACTCCCTCACTAGCTCTACCAGAGAAACCCTTCCTTAGCCTTACCTAACGAAATGCCACCCCCCTTGCCTTAAAAATTAACTTTGGAGTCAAAGCAAAGAAACAATTGAGCCCTATACAAAAAAAGAAACCTGGAACTTTTGCAAAAATACAACAATGGAGCCCTAGAAAATACACATGCACTCAGCCATAATAAAGAAACAACCATGAAATCTAGCAAAGAAACATGAGGCACTAGAACACGACACCTTGAGCACAACCATGCACGAACCGAAGCCCGACCATGCACAACCCGAAGCCCAAGTGACACCCCCGGAGCCCGACCAGTTATTTAACCGGAGCCCGACCAGTTGTGTAACCAGAGCCCGACCAGTTGTGTAACCAGAGCCCGACCAGTTGTGTAACCGGACCCCGACCAGTTGTGTAACCGCAAACCTAGCATGAACGAACCAAACAAACAACCCCTGGAGCACAACCATACACCGACTGAAGCCCAACCATGCACAACCCGAAGCCCAAGTGACACATGCACTCAACCATAATAAAGAAATAACCATGAAATCTAGCAAAGAAACATGAGGCACTAGAACACGACACCTTGAGCACAATCATGCACGAACCGAAGCCCGACCATGCACAACCCGAAACCCAAGTGACACCCCCGGAGCCCGACCAGTTATTTAACCGGAGCCCGACCAGTTGTGTAACCAGAGCCCGACCAGTTGTGTAACCGGACCCCGACCAGTTGTGTAACCGCAAACCTAGCATGAACGAACCAAACAAACAACCCCTGGAGCACAACCATACACGAACTGAAGCCCGACCATGCACAACCCGAAGCCCAAGTGACACATGCACTCAGCCATAATAAAGAAACAACCATGAAATCTAGCAAAGAAACATGAGGCACTAGAACACGACACCTTGAGCACAACCATGCACGAACCGAAGCCTGACCATGCACAACCCGAAGCCCAAGTGACACCCCCGGAGCCCGACCAGTTGTGTAACCGGAGCCCGACCAGTTGTGTAACCAGAGCCCGACCAGTTGTGTAACCGGACCCCGACCAGTTGTGTAACTGCAAACCTAGCATGAACAAACCAAACAAACAACCCCTGGAGCACAACCATACGCGAACTGAAGCCCGATTATGCACAACCCGAAGCCCAAGTGACACATGCACTCAGCCATAATAAAGAAATAACCATGAAATCTAGCAAAGAAACATGAGGCACTAGAACACGACACCTTGAGCACAACCATGCACGAACCGAAGCCCGACCATGCACAACCCGAAGCCCAAGTGACACCCCCGGAGCCCGACCAGTTATTTAACCGGAGCCCGACCAGTTGTGTAACCAGAGCCCGACCAGTTGTGTAACCGGACCCGACCAGTTGTGTAACCGCAAACCTAGCATGAACGAACCAAACAAACAACCCCTGGAGCACAACCATATACGAACTGAAGCCCGACCATGCACAACCCGAAGCCCAAGTGACACATGCACTCAGCCATAATAAAGAAACAACCATGAAATCTAGCAAAGAAACATGAGGCACTAGAACACGACACCTTGAGCACAACAATGCACGAACCGAAGCCCGACCATGCACAACCCGAAGCCCAAGTGACACCCCCGGAGCCCGACCAGTTATTTAACCGGAGCCCGACCAGTTGTGTAACCAGAGCCTGACCAGTTGTGTAACCGGACCCCGACCAGTTGTGTAACCGCAAACCTAGCATGAACGAACCAAACAAACGACCCCTGGAGCACAACCATACACGAACTGAAGCCCGACCATGCACAACCTGAAGCCCAAGTGACACATGCACTCAGCCATAATAAAGAAACAACCATGAAATCTAGCAAAGAAACATGAGGCACTAGAACACGACACCTTGAGCACAACCATGCACGAACCGAAGCCTGATCATGCACAACCCGAAGCCCAAGTGACACCCCCGGAGCCCGACCAGTTGTGTAACCGGAGCCCGACCAGTTGTGTAACCAGAGCCCGACCAGTTGTGTAACCGGACCCCGACCAGTTGTGTAACTGCAAACCTAGCATGAACAAACCAAACAAACAAACCCTGGAGCACAACCATACACGAACTGAAGCCCGACCATGCACAACCCAAAGCCCAAGTGACACATGCACTCAGCCATAATAAAGAAATAACCATGAAATCTAGCAAAGAAACATGAGGCACTAGAACACGACACCTTGAGCACAACCATGCACGAACCGAAGCCCGACCATGCACAACCCGAAGCCCAAGTGACACCCCCGGAGCCCGACCAGTTATTTAACCGGAGCCCGACCAGTTGTGTAACCAGAGCCCGACCAGTTGTGTAACCGAACCCGACCAGTTGTGTAACCGCAAACCTAGCATGAACGAACCAAACAAACAACCCCTGGAGCACAACCATACACGAACTGAAGCCCGACCATGCACAACCCGAAGCCCAAGTGACACATGCACTCAGCCATAATAAAGAAACAACCATGAAATCTAGCAAAGAAACATGAGGCACTAGAACACGACACCTTGAGCACAACCATGCACGAACCGAAGCCCGACCATGCACAACCCGAAGACCAAGTGACACCCCCGGAGCCCGACCAGTTATTTAACCGGAGCCCGACCAGTTGTGTAACCAGAGCCCAACCAGTTGTGTAACCGGACCCCGACCAGTTGTGTAACCGCAAACCTAGCATGAACGAACCAAACAAACGACCCCTGGAGCACAACCATACACGAACTGAAGCCCGACCATGCACAACCCAAAGCCCAAGTGACACATGCACTCAGCCATAATAAAGAAACAACCATGAAATCTAGCAAAGAAACATGAGGCACTAGAACACGACACCTTGAGCACAACCATGCACGAACCGAAGCCCGACCATGCACAACCCGAAGCCCAAGTGACACCCCTGGAGCCCGACCAGTTATTTAAACGGAGCCCGACCAGTTGTGTAACCAGAGCCCGACCAGTTGTGTAACCGGACCCCGACCAGTTGTGTAACCGGACCCCGACCAATTATGAAACCGCAAGCCTAGCATGAACGAACCAAACAAACAACCCCTTGAGCACAACCATGCACGAACTGAAGCCCAATTCATGCACAACCCGAAGCCCAAGTGACACCCCCAGAGCCCGACCAGTTATTTAACCGGAGCCTGACCAGTTGTGTAAGTGCAAAGCAATGCAAGCAAAATTTCATCCAACCTCCACCAAGCTAAACAAACAGCCAAAGAGCCCAGCCAAACTCCCTCCCTAGCTCTACCAAAGAAACCCTTCCTTAGCCTTACCTAACGAAACACCCCCCCCCCCCCTTGCCTTAAAAATTAACTTTGGAGTCAAAGCAAAGAAACAATTGAGCCCTATACAAAAAAAGAAACCTGGAACTTTTGCAAAAATACAACAATGGAGCCCTAGAAAATACACATGCACTCAGCCATAATAAAGAAACAACCATGAAATCTAGCAAAGAAACATGAGGCACTAGAACACGACACCTTGAGCACAACCATGCATGAACCGAAGCCCGACCATGCACAACCCGAAGCCCAAGTGACACCCCCGGAGCCCGACCAGTTATTTAACCGGAGCCCAACCAGTTGTGTAACCGGAGCCCGACTAGTTGTGTAACCGGACCCCGACCAGTTGTGTAATCGCAAACCTAGCATGAACGAACCAAACAAACAAGCCCTGGAGTACAACCATACACGAACTGAAGCCCGACTATGCACAACCCGAAGCCCAAGTGACACCCCCGGAGCCCGACCAGTTATTTAACCGGAGCCCGACCAGTTATTTAACCGGAGCCCGACCAGTTGTGTAACCGGAGCCCGACCAGTTGTGTAACCGGAGCCCGACCAGTTGTGTAACCGGAGCCCGACCAGTTGTGTAACCGGAGCCCGACCAGTTGTGTAACCGGAGCCCGACCAGTTGTGTAACCGGAGCCCGACCAGTTGTGTAACCGGAGCCCGACCAGTTGTGTAACCGGAGCCCGACCAGTTGTGTAACCGGAGCCCGACCAGTTGTGTAACCGGAGCCCGACCAGTTGTGTAACCGGAGCCCGACCAGTTGTGTAACCGGAGCCCGACCAGTTGTGTAATCGGAGCCCGACCAGTTGTGTAACCGCAAGCCTAGCATGAACGAACCAAACCTCTGGAGCACAACCGTGCATGAACCTAAGCCCAAATGACACCCCCCAGAGCCCGACCAGTTGTGTAACTGGACCTCAACCAGTTGTGTAACCGGACCCCGACCAGTTATGAAACCGCAAGCCTAGCATGTATACATTTCATTCAACCCCCACCAAGCTAACTAGCCCCAGAGCCCAAACAAAAATCTCCTTAGCCCTACCTAAAACCCTCGACTTGCCCTAGAAACCAACTACAGAGCCATAGCCAACAATTGAACTATCTACGAAAAAAGAAACCCGGACTTATAGCAAACATATAACCATAGAGCGCTAGCAAACAAACCTGGAGCATTAGTACACGAACATCCCCTGGAGCACAACCATGCATGAACAGGAGCCCGACCATATATTGTCAAAGTCATATTGAAACTTTACAAAGAGATCTACATGAACTCCACAAATGGTCAGATGACTTTTTAATGATGATGAATGCAAGACCTTGCATGTGGGGCATAACAGTCCGCCATACGAGTCATAAATACTCATACTCCGCCAAAGTAAAATAGAAACAAGCAACACTTAGTGGGCCAGCCAGAGGCTTAGAGCCCACGTAGGAATATCCCCCCACCAAAAAAAAAAAAAAACAGTCCACGTCACAACTACCAATTGACAGCACTACCTGTCAACAAATAGATGAAGAAAAGGACCTTGGAGTCAGAATCCATCACGTGAGGCATAACAATACACAACACAACTACCAAATCAACATTATCTTTGAGTCAGAATCCACCAATCACTGATAGTTGTACAACAAGCGGAAGCGGCAGTAAAAAAAAAGCAAACCAAACCCTGGGAATAAACATGCGCACCTTTACCTTCAAGGAAAAGAAAGTAGACCTTCAATTGTATAAGTTTCTGGTGCGCCCCCACGTGATTTATTGCATCCAGGCATGGAGACATCTTCAGAAAGACATAGCTGCATTGGAGCCATGTCTTACCAGAGCTATGGAGCTATGTCTTACCGGAGCTATGGAGCTATGTCTTACGACAAAAATCATACCAGAGGTTAGTCATCTCTCGTATCAGGAACGGTTGAGGGCCACGGGGCTAAACTAAACAATTTGGAGGACGTCGATCAGAACAATGTCTTCAAAAGGTCAGATGTTACACGAACAAGGAGCAACGTGTTCAAACTCAACAAGCCAGAATGTTAGACAGGAAACAGGAGATGCTTTTTCACCCATAGGGTTGCAAGCCTGTGGAACTGCCTACCTGCCGAAAGCGTAAACGCCAAAACTCTGCTGGGGTTTAAAATACAGTTGGAAAAGATCAGGGGCAAATGTGGGGACCTTTGACAAGCCGCCGGCTTACTGCCCTCATCGTGGTCACTAGTATTAGTGGCCCTCAGGTAAATTCACTGGAGGGGTGTCCCCGCTCCTGCCTATTGGAAAGTTGTTCATCTATTACAGTACAACACTGTGGAGCAATGCCCGGCAGACCACTGGAACATTATCTAACACAGTGCACAGTTACAAACCCATTAAGATTTCAACTTAGATTCAACAGAGCAGAAGTTGTTAAACACACATGGCAAAATCTTACTGAAGCGACCATACGAGTAATAAATACTCATCCTCCGCCCAAGTAAAACAGAAACAAGCAACACTTAGTGGGCCAGCCAGAGGCTTAGGGCCCGCGCAGGAATATCCCTGAAAAAAATAATAAATAAATAAAAAATAAATAAATAAAAAATAAATAAATAAAAAAATAAATAAAATAAATAAAAAATAAAAAAATAAATAAAAAATAAATAAATAAAAAATAAATAAATAAAAAATAAATAAAAAATAAATAAAAATAAAAAATAATAATAATAACAAATAAATAAATAAATAAAATAAAAAGTAAACAAAATAAAAAATAAATAAATAAATAACAATTAAATAAAAAATAAATAAAAAATATATATAAATAAATAAGTAAAAAAAAATATATAAATAAATAAGTACAAAATAAATAAAATAATATTATGTATATATATATATATATATATATATATATATATATATATATATATATATATATATATATATATATATATATATATATATATATATATATATATATATATATTACAGTAGTTGTTCACTGGACTGTCGCTTGTCACTAAACTTAGTTTTTAAACTATTAACTTTATGAAATAATATTACCTTATACGCGAGAATAATTCTGAATACGCAGAGCGATAAAATATTCTTGTGCAGCTTTGGGTTGGGTGGCGGCGTAGGGGAGCCTGGCCTGAGGACAGGCAACTGTAAATGCTTCACCCTCCACATACTTCAAGTGCAAATAATTGCCAACAGAACCTAAATACCGAACCTACTATAAGCCTAATTAAACATAGAATATAAAATTAATTTATACCCGATCAAAACTATTTTTAATACGCAGTACATGAAAGTCCTTAATAAATGGGCTTTGGCAGTTGGCGGGGGGTCGACCGCCGCGTTAACGAGCCTAGCCTGACGACGGGGTGGTTTAACACTATGGGGATATGTATTCTACATAATATCCTACCCATATAATGTTGGCAAATCATGATCCTCAAAATCTTCTACAATATCTGAGAGAGGACAGACTATTTAGCATTAGTGGCATACAAACATTTGAATACTACAGAACCCGGATGAAAAAAACAAAACGGAAACAATGACCCTCGGAGACATTACGAAAACTCAATGTTATAATAGCGAACAGCTTCAAAAAAAATGTATAATGCATTAAGCATTGTAGGTGGAGGTAGACTATATATTCATGTGTACCTCCTAACTCCTCAGATATATTAGCCAATCAAATTGTATTAGCCTTACCTACATGGGAACGATCTTGCTCGCGCCGCTGCTTCCTGACAACTGACCTGGTCGTCGTCGATGACCCGTCAGCGTCCAACCGACCCAGAGACCCTCTGCCTAAAATTATTTGAACGCCATATTGAAATTCCTAGCGTATAGCTCCAGGAGTGTGTAAATTAATATTTATATGCATTATAGGCCTTTCTAAAGTAATTTATAAATCTGAATATCATATATTGTCTAACAAACGAATTATTTAGGTTAATATTTTAATTATGCCAGATACAAGTCTCATCGCACACACACACATAGGTGAGTACACACACACACACACAAACACACACACTCAATTAGGTGAGTACAAGAAGATTCGTCAGCGGATTTTTTTGTATTTATATATAAAAAGAGTTCTTAAATTCTTGTTAAGCCACTAGCATGCATAGTGTCTCAGGAAGGTCCTTAATTCTATTTTTTTCCCCGGAATACGACCCGCCAAATTGTTTAACAACCTATTCGCTGCTGGGTAAACAGTTAAGGATTGGCGCTCGGTCAATCCTTCCCAGGTCACAGCGCTGGAATTTTGAATTTTGAAACTTGACTAACCTAGTTCAGCCCAACCTAACGTAACCCAAATCAAACCAATCTAATCCAACCGAGCCCAATGCAGCCTAACCTTAATAACATAACCTAATACAGCCTAGCAGAACAATACAGCCGGTTTTAAACCAGAAAATGAGTTTAGCCGAATCGTCTCGTGTCCGAAATTATCATATCCCGACCAGAGTTTAAGTTAGAATTACAATCTTGTAAAGCAACTGTACAAGAATGTAATGTAACAACTCTTGTATATATCTAAAAAAAAAAAAAATTTGTAACATCTGCAAGATTCTCCTCTTTCTGGAATATTGGAATATTTGCCTCTCCAGATTTTCAGCAGATATTCAGTCTCGAATGTCTTATTAAAAAAATTAATTAGCGAGTAAGAAAATACTCTTCTGAAAGAACAACAATTTAGGGCAAAAGCTACATGACCACTCCGTCTGATGCTCGGTGAAAATAATTCTTTGTGAATCATCATACTATATCTTAACTTCTAGTGTTTTCTTGAGTGTTCGCATAACAAAAATAATTACATTTTTACGGAATCTGTTTTTTTTTCTGTGGATATACACAAACTCAGATAGTAAATGTAGCGGTGTACTCTAGGGTGAAGTACGGTGAAGATAACCCGGGTAAAAGTGTAAACAAACAATCGACCGTGGCGTACTGAAGGAGTTTTCCTCATAAAACTTTACAACATGTCTAAGGTGAATTAATGTGGCTGTGTGGCCTGTTGTCTGCCTGAGTTTTACATGTTATAACCACGCTCTTTTTTAAGCTTTGTACAGTAATTTCTAAGTTTTCAATGCTTTCGATTTGTCGTCCATTGAGACGACAAAGAATTTGTGTTGCATTTAGGGTGGTAAAGTATAATTCACAGGTTCAGGGTTATAAAGTGATTGAAATTTTACCTCTCAAGGTCTTGTGTTCCATTTTATTCTTACAGAGTGTTTGAGGCTACACGTTAGTCAAACATTGGCTCAAGTCGGTCGGGTTCCTTATTCACTCAAATTCATGTAGAATTATGTAGATAAAGCAAAATTATGTCACAAATCTTGAGAATCTATACTTAATCTTGGGACCGAAGTACTCTTTGGGTACATATCATCGGTGTGGTGCGCTGTACTATTGTTTTGCTCCACATTGTAATCTGACCCAACTGTCATTTGGCTTAACCCATGTACAGTAGAGGAGTCCAAAAATATGCAACCATGTGTGAACGAACGAACACAAAAGAAAACTGTCAAAAACATCATCTTAAATTAGTAAACGTTAATAATTTATGTCAGAAGAGAGACAAAACTATATTCTTTCTGTAGAACCTCTACCAGAAAAATATTTTAAGTAAAACCGAAGACATGTGAACTTTAATGGAAGTTGCTTTTTTCATCACTCACTGAGCTCCGAACCTGCACACACTGATTGATGGAGCATTAAGGTTGAACCAGAAAGGATGTGTTGGATATGGAAGGAATGTAGACATGTCCTCCTTTCAGTGGATATGAAACATATTTGGTATTCTTCAACTGAATCTCTTTGTGTGGGATCTCAGGTTGCCTGTGCATTCTTGGCGGTTAGGAAGGGCAGGCTTTTAGGAGTTTTCTATGGCTCAGCTACTGTCATGAGTCTGCAAACAAGTGTCCTGCTCAAAGAGGCACTTTTCATATAGTACTGTACTGTGCATTCGAGGTTTTATTTGTTGAATATACTCAGTCTTATGAAAGTAGAACATACTAATTCAGCAGGTCAAAATAGATTGTATACAGTACCTAAAAAGATAATGATATGCTAATAGTAAAGGCAACTTTAAAAAAGATAATATACATCAGTTTATACTATGTATATTTAAAAATCTAAGGCTTTGTTTGGTAATGTAAAAGCATCTTATTACTGGATTTAATTCTTTTCTAAATAATCCTGAAATTGCATACAGTATACTGTACTGTATAATTTTGAACACCAAATTAATAATTTTATCATTCTTACTTGGAATTAAAAATACACTTTCTCACTAGATCAATTGATTTTTATCTTCCATCAACAGTCCGAGATTGCCCGTCAGTTTGACCTTCCCGAACGTCAAAGCAAACTGAACACCATGCTGCGTGAGGAAGGACTCAAGGATGAACAGGTCTATTGTGTGTGCCGCACCTCTGATGTTTCCAGGTTCATGATGTATGTACAGATTCCCCTCCTATGTACTATCATAGTTTATTGAAAAACTGCACAAGATAACAATGGTAACTTGAATTTTATGCTTCAGTAAATGAAATGTGCAACTATAAGTTAGGTTTGTCAACCATTAATCCTTGCTTTTAACTGCATTCCTTTGTAATTTAGGATGCATGCAAGGATTTTTTTCAGTGATATTTTGAGCTAACTAGTTTGGTTTTGAAACTGTAATTAATCAACTTCCTGATTAGGTAAGAGCATACAAACTGTTCAGTAAGGTTCTAATATCTATATTTAAGCTTTAACTAGCAAGCAAGATGGCAATTGATCATAATCTTATAATATTGAGAGTATAAGAATTATATAAATTCTTCAGGAAATCTTTTCACTGGTATTGATAAATGTTTTTTATAAATAAAATAATACAATATTTATGATTACTGTATAGTATACCAATTATTTTTTACACAGCCTTCAGATATGCACAGTATACCAAGTAGTTCTTAGAAGTTAATATATTGTGACCTACATTTACAGTGGGTGTGACAAATGTGAAGAATGGTACCATGGGGACTGCATTAATGTTACAGAGAGTGAAGCCGGTAGGATTAAAAAATTCTTCTGCCAGGTGAGTTGCCATTTAAAACTTATGATACATTTCTTGTAATAAGTGGAAAATATAGTTTATAATTTATATATATTTTGTCCCGTGTCAACATATAATTTATTAGGTAAGTAATTATCCAAAGAAATCATCAACTTTAGAAGACATCACTAACTGTGGCACAGAATAGTAAAACAGTCCTAGATATTATTCAAAATGTCTATATGAGAGCAGAAAACATAAGATGAGATGTGTCAAAGGAATCTGACTTGCCAAGTAATTTGTCGATCGACAAGTGACTGAAAGGTCTAGGCTGAGGCATTAGTGCTGAATACACTCCTACTGAGTGCACTCAGTAACCATTACTGTATCACCAGTGTGTGATTATGTGATTCGTTTTGTTACATTATTCCTTGCAAGTTCAGTCCTGTCTTTTCCCTGTGGTCAAGACTCTCTGAGTAGAGAATGATCCTCAACCAGTCAGTGGTTGATGGTTGGACATTCCGTGTCCAACTTTCCCAATAACCAATGCGTTTGTTATTTTGCCAAATATGTTTCAAGCCATTTGAAGTTCATATCTATGGCTCTCCATCTGAGATTCAGAGATTTGGCCTCTCACTACTAGGTGATGTCCATTGGCCTCGACATGCTTCTGTAGCAGTTGGGTGTTTTGAGTGATGTTGATGTTCTTATACTTCAGGTCCTTCTGTCCTACTACTGTATTTTATTCCACAGGTATTGTGGGGCATTAATATGACCTTTTCTGTCAAATTAATCTTTGGTTTTTCCTTTTGTTTGAAAAACTGGTCGCCTCCACTGAGGTGCCATTATAAGTTAACTCAGGAAGCTACTGAAGGGGTCCTTCCCAGAAATAAAGCATTAAATGTAATAAAATGCCCATTTTTAGTGAGCCATTCAGCAGTAGCTTCCAGGTAACGTGGATGGTAGTCAGACTCATAATGGCTGGAGTGTTCACCTTACAGCAGCATATAATTGTCTCTTTTTCTTTTCCTATTTGAAACAAATACTGCTGTACTGAACTCAGCACTGTACAAGGTGGTATACAAAAGGGTATTTGTTATAATTCTGTATTTTAAAAGTACAGTATACTTTGTGACAATAATTTCTTTTACTAATGAAATAACAGCTAAAGATGATGCTGCTCCAGTGTAATTCAGTAATGTAATCCTGTATGTTTTTATTATCCTGTTGATAATATTGCATCTCATTGATGTTGATCTCATTGCATCTGTGTGCTTTAATATTAAATTTGGTTTTCTATTTACAGAAGTGCAGACTGAAGGAGCCTTCACTTGAAATAAAATACAAAATAAAGAAACCACATCACAACCACAATGACAGCAAGCACCATAAGGACAAAGATAAGAAAGATAGAGAAAAGAAAGAGAAGGACAAGGAGAAGGACAAGGAGAAGGAGAAAGAAAAGGACAGAGAAAAGGACAAAGAAAAGGATAAGGAAAAGGACAAGGAGAAGGATAAGGAGAAGGAAAAAGACAAGGAGAAGGAAAAGGATAAGGAAAAGGACAAGGAAAAGGACAAAGAAAAGGACAAGGAAAAGGATAAGGAAAAGGACAAAGAGAAGATCAAGGAAAAGGACAAAGAGAAGGCCAAAGAGAAGGACAAAGAGAGGGACAAGGTGAAGGACAAAGAGAAGGATAAGGTGAAGGACAAGGAAAAGGAAAAAGAAAAGGAGAAAGAGAAGAAAGATAAAGAAAGAAGAGATAAGGAAAAGAAAGAAAAAGAGAAGCACAAACATGACAAGCGCTTAAGTAATTATTTTATTCCTTTTTTTAAATACTAGTATCTCCAGTAAGAATTTTTTTGGTACAGTATTTTCAAATTTTGCTGAGGTGATGCCTTACTGTACGGGCTTGAAATTTTCAATAATTTTGGTGAGTAGAGCCAGGAAAGTTCCTGTACAGGCGATGAGTCACAATAACGTGGCTAAAGTATGTTGACCAGACCACACACTAGAAGGTGAAGGGACGACGACGTTTCGGTCCGTCCTGGACCATTCTCAAGTCGATTGTCTAGGAAAGTTCATATTAGGCCATGTAACCCACTTAGTGCGTTACATGGTACGTGGTGAGGTGGTTGAGGCAAGGATGACCTTGAGTGATATCTGGAAAATTAATAAGTGCAGCTGCACCTAAATATAGGAAAGAGAGTGGTGATGTTGGTTTCTTCTGAATACCTAAAGGGAAAATATATATCATTTATTTTACTGAAAAGCTGTGTACAGTATATATAGGTTTGGCAGGGATTTGCTAATAGGCAAATCTTGCAGTGCACCGTAGATATTCATATATTTAAAATTAACATTCTTCTGTACTGTATATTTCTGTTCAATATTCAAGTCAGAAGCACATTCAGACTGTTTCTCAAGTGTATTATAATGCTTATTTTAAATTAACACATTTCAATTTGAATGACATGCTTTACTATGAATTTAATTTTTGCAGCTTCAAAGACTAGGAACAGTCATCGATGTGGTGAATGTGAGGCATGTTACCAACAGGACGATTGTGGTCGTTGTGAGAACTGCAAAGACATGCCCAAGTTTGGGGGCCCACACAGGCTACGACAAAAGTGCAAAAAGAGACAGTGCCAAAATTTTGTGAGTTTTTCATATTGTTAAAGGTTATTTTACTAGTATACCACATTTTTAAATGATTCTTCAAACACTTTAGATATCCTTTCCACTTTCCTCATATTCCAGCTCTTATCCTGCCCTCATATCTCATGTGCTATAGTCATACTAGCTTGGCACTTTCTCCTGATAATTGTCTTATCTTAACTCCCCCACTTTAGGATGTCTATCTTTCAGTTTGAAATTTTTATATTTAACCACTTCATGTTAAATATTATTTTCTCTCTTTATTTATATTTGTTTACCCATGATTGTTTCCAATTAAATATTCTTTAATCAAAGGAAAGAGGAATTAATTGATTATGAAAATTTGGTATTTTAGTATTTTTGAGAATACTTGAGAACCATCTTAAGTATTTTTGTGTTAAGTGTCAAACAATGTGCTGAATTCATCACTGCTTATTATCACTTTCCTATCAGTCAGATATATTTTGTCATTAAACTAATGTTTTGTACCATTACATTTGTATGACTTTTCCTATACAGTATTTTTAAAAACTATTTAAATATGTAAAGAGATTTTAAATACACGATGTTTTGATGTTTTTGAAGGTGCATCTTGCTCAGAAGTCCAACAAAAGTAATAGTAGCAGTACAAAAAAGCACAGAAACTATGAACCAGAGATCCCACCACTGGCTCCACAGAGGCCCATTGACACTGGTGATGAGTACATGACTGTTCTCAAAGATGTCCTCAAAGACAAAAATGAATGTAGCGATGAGGACATGCTGGATTTAAGTAAGAAAATCTTCAAAGATCCAGTAACAGCAATCTTAGAGTGCAGCAAACCCAAAGAAAAAGAACCAAAGTTACACAGTCGAAAAGTAAGTTTTTAAATCCTTTTATTAATTAGTGCTTACAGAATGGATTTGTATCCATCCGAAGAGTTAAGTAAGCACTTCATTCCTTACAGTCATATGACAAAGAGTACTGGGGAAGACAAAACACCACAAGCATAGCTTTTATCCTGTAACTACACATAGGTAATTAGTAGCCACATATTTTATACAAGCAATAACTTCAGCAGTCAGTTACAATGGTCATTTTATGCCCATTATTGGCTTACAACTTGACAGCCAAAAAATTATCATGCTTTCTAAGATTTTGTTCAGTATATATGTGCAATAAATTGGCACATTTTCAATGTTTATATGACCATACTCTAGTTTTGTTTAGCCAAGGCAGTGAAGATATTATTGATGACTTGCAGATGACTGGAAGTCATAATACTGTATTGATAAAATCATTTGGGGCAATGAGGGGACTTGAACTAGGATTGTAGTGATTTCCAGACACTTGCCTTAACCGACTTGGCCACATGGCTATCGTGGGTAAGTTAGTTAAGGCAAGCATCTGGGAATCACTAGAACGTTGGTTCAAGTCCTCTCATTGCCCCAAATGATTTGCTCACTGATATATCACACGATTGAGATTTCTTTGTGAAATCATAATACTGTTCCAGCTCTAGTAGTTTTATCCTTTTGCATGCTGTTATCTATACTTCCTTTCATATATTGGATATAAAATAGTACATATAGTTGCTGCTGTCTTCTTATCTTAAAATTTTTAATATAAACTTATCACAAATCAACAGAGAAAAGAACTGAACAGTGGAACAAAAAAAAGAAAAGGTCGACATGAATCTGATTCTTCAGATACCGATTCTGATGGAGGCTCTAAGGGTGAATCTGCAACTCAAAAACAGTGCTTTGGACCTCAGTGTATCAAGTCAGCTCGGTCCAGCAGCAAATATTGCAGCGATGAGTGTGGACTCAAGTTGGCTGAGGCAAGAATATACTCGGTAAGGTTGGCTTATTGTGCTAAATTTTGTTTCTCTTCTTGCTAACAATACCTTCCCTTCTCACGTCGTATGCTTATACTGTAAATTTTTGCCTAAGCATTTGGCTTATGTACACCAGTTTTATTATCACAATGGGGCATTTCGAGATCAGTACAGTATTTAAGATCTTGCTTGCTCTGAAACACCCATTATTCCTCCACTTGTTTTAAGAATTCATTGGATTCACACTTTAAATATGAACTAGTTTTTGGGCTACGGTATAAAGTACTATATATATATGGTGTATACATATATATAATAGTATGCTGCTGATCCCTTGCCATGACAAGGCCAGTGGCATTTCTCTCCACCACAGGGCCAGCAGTATCCCTTTTGAAAACCAATAAAGAATTGCAAAGCTGCCTCTCATGAAGGGATGAATGTCATGAGAGCCAGACATGTGATGTGAGTCCTGGATGGACCAAATATAAGCTGGATCTAGGAACATCTGAGTGTCTGGCTCATAAAGAATCATTTCAAATTACTCGACACCCTATTTTTGGATAAAGAATTCTATATCTATTTCTAAATATTGTACTACAGTATTTGTGAGGAAAGGGGATGCTGTGGGGAAGCTGTACATCCATTTGTCAATGAGTACATAACAGATGGCTATCTCCTATTTTCATCTGTGTACGATACTGTAGGTTGAATAGTGCACAAAGTGTTGACACCAATGTAGACAGACTTATTTATTTAGTAATACAGTAATATTTTACAGTACCTGTAAAGAATAATCATATTTGATATGTCATTAGAGACAATAAATTTTATCCTAATAAAGTTAACTTTCACCTCTGTGTTTCCATACAACATGTAAGTACTGTAGGGGCTTTATTGAATATTGCATTATGTGAAATCAGTACCAGAATGTAGCATCAGCATAAGTGTAGACAAGACGTAAATAGTCATTAATAACTACACTAGCAGCAGTTTCTTCTGCATGAACCGGTGGCATTGAAGGTTAATCATGTCTTGTACATTTTTCTCTCTCTTATTAATGTTTGTGAGGGTTGTAATAAAATGAGTCCTATCATTAACACTTTCGCGCTTTATATTAGAGATAACTCGTCGCTGTTTTTTCTTACGATTCCGCATAACTGCCTACTTTTCTCGTCCATCGAAAAAATATTTCTATAAATACCATTTTTTAACCGAAATGGATGGGGATACTTTTGTTTTGTAGAGAATTTATTTGCGAATTTTCTGGTACAAGAATGAATATTATATCACATAAACTTCTATGAGTAAAAAAAAAAATACGCAAAGTATGTTTGGGGGTGTGGCGAGCGTGTGGCAGTGGGTTCCCTTTAGCCGTTGATATATCCAACACGTGGGAAATATTTGTATGTGTTATGTATATGTCTGTGTAGGGAATTTTACTGCGATCACTGTCATACAAATTATAAAATGTTTCAACAAGTATAAACATGACAAACATCAAACGAACGAAAACAATGCGTTCGTTTCTGCCGCGAACGCATACTGAGCGACGTGGTTCTATATTTGGCGCTTCTCTTACACATGCTTTGTACAAATCTTATACAGTTCATCTTATAGAAAATTTTATTGCTAACACATTGGTATAAAAAAGAAATACGTACATAGAAAAGTAGGGTCAGGAAACGTATAAACTTTCCAAGCATGATTTCCCCCCTGTGTTTTCGCCAATGCGCTCGCGGCTAACTACTCTCCACTTCACACACTCTTGCGGGTGGGCAATTACCTATATTAAACATTCATATGCATATGTCCGCGTAGAGAATTTTATTGCGATTCCAATGATACCAAAATTAGTGATGTAGGACAACTGTAGGCTTCGCAACCATTAAGAGAGTGGAAACATTTTGTTGCTGTTTGGCGCTCTCGGCGAGTGATCTGCATAGTTTTTTATTTGGTGTTGATACTCCTTATGCTTGGGCGGCATTTTATAGGTATGCTCTTATAGACAATTTCATTGCGAACACAGTGATACCAAATTTAAATACGTGCGCCTTCAATTATTGTCAGGACAGTCAAAAGAGTGTACACTTTTTCGGTCTTACCGCGTAGGCGCGCGAAGTGCCGAAAGCATCTGGGGTATTGTTTTTTTTGAGCGCCGAGAGCGCGAAAGTGTTAAGTGTTGACTGTATTGGGTAAAGGTACAGTACTGAATGGGTGTATGTTTTTTATTAGAGCTTGTATTGTTTATTTGAATTTGTACAATTTTATTAGGTTTTGCCGCAACGTATACAAGAGTGGAAGATGAGTGAGTGTGCTGCTGAAAATCTGGATATCCGACAATTAGAGAAGATAAGACGGCAGCAGCTGGAGGCAAGGGAGGTGCTTCAGCAGCTGGATCAACGTCATTTGGTACAGTAAAAATTAAGGCCCAGTTTAGCTGGATACACACACACACACACACACATTATATATGTGTGTGTGTGTGTGTATACACATACACACATGTATATGTACACATACATTAATTGCCTGAACCTAACCTTACCAAAGACACACGAATAGAAAATGGGACATCACATCAATTTTGCGGGCTGCTATGATTTTTAATACATCATACTTTAACAGTGAGGATTTTTATGTCAAAATATGATGTGTTATGCAAGAGGACAGGTTGCAATATTACATATTAATTTATTTGTATTTTTTAATGAGATTATGTTTATGAATGGTATGTATGTGTTCATATTAAAAATGGAAATACAATATTTCAAACTTTCACAGGAAATAGATCGGCTAGTTGAGCGTGGAAAAAAGGCAGCGATTGATCCTCATGCAGATGATGGCGGAGAGGAAGAGGGTGGAGATGGTGTGTATATCTATTGTGTCACTTGCGGCCATGAAGTACAGGCCAGACGAGCAATACGGCATATGGAAAACTGCTTTAACAAGGTTAGATTGATAAAGTTGATTATTGCATATTTTACAAATTTATGTACATATCTCACAAAATTAGTTTATTCCCTGAGTGTTAAAACATGACATTAGCATCATCACTGTCTTGTCCTGTCTTCTCAAGACCTGTACCACCAAAACAACTAAATTCACCTATTATTTGTGATGCTTATATTTGTCTCTTAATTCAGTAGCTATTCTTCTGGTGTATCTGGTGCTGTTGAATATGACTGAAAGTGTAAGATTAATGATTCTAACACTAATCTTCTCAATATTTCTTATGTTTCTCTTCACTGTCGGGGGTAGTTGAAAAATTAACTCCCCCAAAGTTCATTTTCACACTTTATTTATGGTCTGACACCTAGAAGCGTTTCGCAAGAACACTTCTTACATTTTCAAAGACAATTTTACATACTCAGATCGTGCTTATATTCATTTTTGGGTGAGGTGACAGGACACAAATCAATGGGAAAAGACAGAACACGAAACAATAGGTATATTGCGTGTTTTATTTCTTGCTTCTGTGCAGCTGCGGGTAAAACAAAGAGATTAAGCGCTTAAAACATTTAATATAACAAAAATGATTTTAATAAAACAAAGCCCCTTATCCACATGGTGATGACACAATATAAAATATAAAAGAAATATAAACATAGGTGAGATTTTATGTTAAGCAAAAGTGAGGTGCAATTACTGTAATACAATATACAAAAGTTGTACGCATCTACTGTCTCTTGGGGAGACAACAGTATATGTTACTGCTTGAGAGCACGAAGTGTATTCTCAGGACTGGACGTCAGTGAGCCCCTTATATATGCGCGGAAGTCCAGCATAGATGGCGCTGATGTTGTGGGTAACCATTGGTCGGCAATTAAACAAGCAGTTAGTGAGTAGAGTTGGGTCTCTGCCCAGACAGCAAGTGTCCGGGTGTCTTGGGTACTAGAGGGTGGAGGGGAGGCGTGTCTTGTCTACAGACTGAGGCTTCTAAGCACGTATTATTGTTGATGTTGATTCCTTTTGTTGGAGCATGCAGATACATTGGTGAATAGGCGGTAAAGTGAACAGACAGGATCTTCTGCCTAAGCAGATTACCGTAACAATGTATGTATTTTATAGACAATATATTTGAAGATTTTGCAATGTTTGTGTGAAGTCTAATCCAAAGTTGCAGGTACAAGTTTTTTTTTCTTGCATTAGATACATATTAGGCATTTTCCAAATTTTTTTAAATGTGTGATAATTTCACTTATCTGAGTACAGGGTATTCTTATTTATATCCATTTGACTAACTTGTAAATACTGTACAAACTTTCAGATTATATTTGGTCTACTTTTCTAACTGACAGCCCCACAAAGCATTTAAACAGATACATAATGTGTAAAACTTTTAATACAGTACTCTTTTTTGCATTTAATTTACAGTTAGAAAGTCAAACAACTTTCGGTTCTATGTACAAAACTCGAATAGAGGGTAACAACATGTTCTGTGACTTCTACAATCCCAGCAGCCTCACGTATTGCAAGAGGCTCCGTGTCATGTGTCCGGAGCACACCAAAGCTCCAACAGTGTCTGATTCAGAGGTAAGATAAAGCTTCTTGCTGAAATGTTAGCTTGATCATTTTGAGGTTATTGTATGGACAAATAATTGTTAGATAAAATTAAGCATAATTCATTTATTTCATTTATAATCTAAGCTAAATGGTTCTCCAGTGGTGCCCAAGTCGACCTCAAAAGGTTGTGCCATTTACAGACAGATATTCTTCCTTGTAGACATAGATGTAAATTTTTTGCAGCAGTATATAAAACATATGCATGATGTTTTGTATGTTTCAGCTTTTTAAGTTTAGAATACTGTGGAGTAATTATATAATTGTCATAATATGAAAAGATACAGCTGTACATGCAAAATGATGTTTCAACTTTTTATTGCAGTGCTTTATTTTGATTGCTTTTAGGTGTGTGGTGCACCGATGACTTCTAATGTTTTTGACGAAACTGGAGAGATTTGTCGAGCATCAAAAAAGAAATGTCTTCGCCACTACTGCTGGGAAAAATTACGCCGGGCTGAAATAGACATGGAGAGAGTTAGACAGGTAACAGTTTATCTCATATTTAAAGTTTATTTTTTCAGAATGAACTTCATTTTATCATAAAATATTAAGAATTTAAAAGCCAGTCAGTAAAGGTAATACATTTCTGAATAGAACAAATTCATATAGAAAGATGCTGTTAAGAAATGATAAGAAGTAATTATGAGGGATAATACTTTAAAGGGGTGATTAATTACTATTAATTTTCCACCTCAAAAATGGCCAGTCACTTAAAGTGCTATATAACATGTATATTTTTTTGTGTATCCTCCATTGCCATGATTAGACAATTGGTACCACTGCCTGTATGTTGCAGATTTATGGGCCATAGAATTGCAAACATCAGAACTGTCATTACAAGTGAGCTAGCATGCATATATACATTGTCATCTGTACTTATGACCTAGAGTAAAGAACAGGTGCATCAGTTTTACACATTTCCAGGTGGGGAATATTGGGAGGAAGGTGGAGGGGTAGATGGAGGTGGAGCAGAGGGTAGTGGTAAGAAGGTGGAGGAGAAAGGACAGGTGGGAAGTTGAGGGGCAGGTGGGATGGTACGGGGCAGGTAGACAGGCAGGAGTGGTTTGCTGGATGAGAACATAATAAAGGACAGGATGTGATGGGTAGATAGGAACAACAAAGTATGCTTACTTACCAAGTAGTCTACCAGATCCATCTGTTGAGCCCCATCTCATAGTTACTGCATGATACCCATTTGTAGTTACACATGGGTAAGTGTAATAATAAATGAGTGATCATGCAGTAACTATGCTATTCATGTAGCACCTATCCTTATTTAAAATATGTTACATATTCTATCATTTACTGTTTTCTCATATATTTATTATGGAATATTTAATATTGTCTTACAGTGGCTGAAGCTAGACGAGTTGTTAGAGCAGGAGCGTTTGGTGCGGCAGGCTATGACCAATCGTGCTGGTGTTTTGGGTCTTATGCTTCATTCCACGTATGACCATGCACTGGCAGAAAAGCTTCAACAGTCTCAGCAGTTTCATCAGAATGACCATCAGTATCATTTAGACCACAAATATCAACATTCTAATACCAGCACTCATCATCAAAAGAGTTCTAGCAGTGTTAGCTTGCCCAAAACTCCACAGCAGCAGCACCAACAGACCTCCCAGCGTTACAACCATGACCACCGCTACCAGAGTGATATGCAGCATCACCAAAGTGATCACTTATATCACAACACCAATCGTAAACATCATCACAGTGACCATCAGTACCACAGTAGTGACCGTAAACAACACCACAGTGACCATCAATACCATAATAATGAGCGGAAACATCACAGTGACCATCAGTATCATTCCAACCGTGAGCGAAAGTATCCAGTGGAACACAAATACCACAGTGATCATCAGTACTTCTCAAGCAAAAAGCACAAATAAATTTTAATTATTCATTTGTCATGACTGTCCCTATACTTTATCTGTTGTACCACATTTCATGAAGTAATTCTTGATATTTGTTTGCAGATTTTTTAATTGAATATTATTTAAAACTAAGAGTGCACTTGTAAATCTTTGGTAATTGTGTAGAACATAGATGGTTCTTCCAACATGTATGTAAAGAGAAGTGATATTAGTGTACAATATCTAAACAATGAATTTTGTAAATATAAGGTCTACTTTAAAATACTAACTTTTTTAGTAGTGGTAGCAATTCAAACTTCAAATTTGTACCTATTGTAAATAATTTTGTACAGTCTTGTATCAATTTTTTTCATGCAAATAAAGTATTTCTCATAGCTAACTTCATAAACGTTTTATTGATAAAAAAAAATTCAATTATTGTCCCTATAGGAGTTGTATAATACTTTTGTAATGCAAGCCAGAATATTGATGTAGGCAGGTAGATGCATATATGATTCTTAATCAGATGTGACAGTATGAAGGAAAGATTCTTTTATTAGAAAAGTTACTGGTAAATACCCTCATATTTTAACAATGGTGTTCAAAATCTCCTGAATTATACCAATAGTTCCTTTGGATTTTATTTAGTACTGTTAAATGCCTCTAAACAGCATAGTTATATTATGTTATTTGAAACTAATTCAGAATGTGTTGCTGGTCCGAATATTAGTTGTTACCCATTACTATATTCACATTAAATTTGTCTGAATTTAAACAAATTATATTTTTCAAGACCTACATAAAGCATCTGAACCAGTCCTATACTAAATGCATGTCATACCAAAATGACTTGGCTTATGTTCTGTATGCCATTCTCCCAATTTTTATTACATATATTATTTAATTCTGTTTAATAACATTTTGTTAAGCCCTATATAGTGTCGTACTCTTTTTGTCACATCTTGATCTTTAGGTTATCTTGAGATGATTTCGGGGCTTTTTTAGTGTCCCCGCGGCCCGGTCCTCGACCAGGCCTCCACCCCCAGGAAGCAGCCCGTGACAGCTGACTAACACCCAGGTACCTAATTTACTGCTAGGTAACAGGGGCATAGGGTGAAAGAAACTCTGCCCATTGTTTCTCGCCGGCGCCTGGGATCGAACCCAGGACCACAGGATCACAAGTCCCGCGTGCTGTCCGCTCGGCCGACCGGCTCCATAGTTCCACATAGTTCATATTTCAGTGGAATTTCACTAATATCTTGAAATTTTGATGTTAAAACTCATCCACAGTCATCATCACCATTTCTTTATGATCTGTTTACTCTTCATCATCATTACTATGATCTGTTTAATGCCACTTTAATCCAATATTTTTGCCCCCCTAGATACTCATATGCTTACTTCCACCCATCATATAGGATAAACATTAAGCTTTTGTATCAGTCATGGGTGTCCATTACCCATGATGACTAGATTTTACATTCTAAAATCTAACCATTTTTTGTGTTGTTTTGGCCGTTGGTAACTGAATGAATGTCCAGATTATATGTTGTATAGTTGTGGCCACTTGAAACTGTCAATGTATTGAACTAAAATGTGTCTACTTGTTCTCTTAATGGAAAACATAATGGGGGGATAACTAAAATGTGTATTATCCAGTTCATCATGACTTACAAGTTGGACTGATGACTAGACAATGTGGACACAGTTGTTAACATTAGTTACTGCCAACACCTGTACAATTATTCGCAGACACTAGTTACTGCCAACACTACCTACGAAAGTTCTGTCAACAGTTGCAGGTTAAAATAGTCTAGCCTTTTATGCTTAAGCTGAACACTTGTAGAATATGTTGTTATGCAAATTCATTTACTTTGGTATTACATAGGAATATAAAATAACCCAAGTAAACCTTTTATTTGTATTGTTTTAATTTTTGTTCATTACATTTCACAATTTTATTGTCTGTTATTAAATTCTCTGTGGAAATTCTCATTCCTTCTTCTAGCATGTATTTCTTTCTTGGGCTACACTCTCACTGCAATTCCATTTGGTTAGCTAGTACATTTTTTGAGATCAACAGTTTTCTTATTTCTGATTTTATCTTCTTGTCTATTTCTGTTTCTTCCTTTCTATTTTTTTCATTTTTCCCTTCACTCTTATTTCTGCATGCAAACAAGTGACAGTGATAATCAACAAGTATGCAGAATTGGTTGGGAAGTATTTGAAATACTCAAAAGAGAGAGTTCCCAAAGGTAATGAAACATCAAATGTAAAGATGGAGGTAATTAGTACATTATTATTATTATTGCCATTATTTATTAACAACTTGCAGTCGAGTTATTCAAGTTTTTCCATGTTAAAAATTACAAATGTGTAAGTACAAGTGATAACAATTATTATAGACATTTCTTTGTATTAAAGCAACTTTTTGAGTATTTTCATTAAAGATCTGTAAAGATTTTGCAGATAAGGATATTTATACTATGTATATTTGTAGGGTCCTTATATTCTCTTTATATGCATTTATTTTTAACTAAATGCAAACATTTCTTATCTTTAATAAAAGAGTTTACTTCCTTGGTATAGTTATTACCATATCTTATTTAAAATTCCCAAGCTTTCTTAAGATCAAATTGATGATGTGATGTGCTAATCATTTAACTATTTCGAATACTGTACAGTACTTTTTATGTGTATGTGTGTAAATGGTAATACTGTACAGTACTTGTTATATGTGTAAACAGTAAAAGTGTACTATTTATTCAACTGAATACCCAAGGAAGGATTAGGGATTAAAGCTAGCCACAAACAGATAGGCAATAGTAAATTAAGCAGATTTTAAAATGCCTTAATAGCTTGATCAAGTGCAGGTAATGTGTTGCTATACAGTATATACATTTTAAAGTGTACATTTACATTGGTAAAAGAGTAAGAAACAAGATACTGAGAGAGAGAATTAACAGATGAATACAGGAGAAGAGTTGATAGAGAACTAGAGAGAGACTATACATTTTGATAAACCTTAATAAGATGGAAATATACAAAGAATGTTTGGTTAAATTTTCCATGGAAATGTATCGAGTTGCACTAACTTGAAGAAATGGTATGGGCAGCTGATGATAAATGGGTTTTAAGGAGGTAAAGTCAATGAGACAAGGAGATTGGAAGGAGTAAGGAGAGTGGTAAGTTCATAATGGGTTGATGAAAAGATCAGCCAAACAGAAGATTGGATGATAGCAGATGGGTGGATGTATTATAATAATAAAGAAGGGGGTCTCATAGTACAATTGGCTTCATTGTCGGCTCACAGCTGGAGGATACTAGGTGGGACAGAAAGCTAACCAAGCCCTACAAATAATCAAACAATTATTTAACTTTAAGGAAAGGAAGGTAGTTTTTCAACTATATAAATCTCTGTTGCATTCCTGCTTGGATTATTACATCCAAGCATGGAGACCTCATCTTCAGAAAGACATAGCTAATTTAGAGTTAAACACCGGGCAACAAAAATATATTCCAGAATTAAGTCGACTCATGCGAAGAGCAGTTGAGAGTCAAAGGGCTATGAGCGAGGTTTTTTCCCAGATATTTAGTTGAAATTGAAGAATCAACATTATTTTATGAATATGAGGTCACTTAAGCTGTTATTGTAGTGTAGTGTAGTGGCCCTCAGGTAATTCCTGGCCCCCAGTACTACTGAGCACAAGAAGCTGGCTTGGCTTACTGAGGACAGAAATGATTGATAAAGATTAAGACATCCAAGAGGTGGCACGGGCATGAATAGCCCGTAAATATCCGTGTCAATCCAGACACTGATGTGTCTGGATTCAACTCAAACCTTAGAAATCTAATACTTGATAACAGACTGAACAAAAACCACCTAATTATCGCAGGGGACTTTAATATTGACCTCTGCGAGCCAGAACACCCTACTGCTGTTAGCTTCCTCAACTGTATGAATTCCTGCCTCCTCATACCCTTAATCACTAGACCTACTAGAATCACTGATAGCACTGCCACGACTCTAGATCACATCTGGACCAACATAACCTCTCCGCTTACTTCAGGTATAATCACCGATAGCACTACAGACCACTACCCCACATTTCTCTTAACTAACATTAGCAAACCACCTCTAGAAACAAGGGAGTTAAGCTTTAGGCTGCACAATGAAACTGCTATAAACAATTTTATAACTGCTGCTGATAATGTCAACTGGGAGTCCGAGTTAGGTAACATAGGGGACATCAACCTAGCAGTGCAATCTTTTCTACAAACAACTCTTAGCCTTTATAACACCCACTGTCCTAGGCTTACAAAACAAGTCACAAGCAAAAGGCTTAACAATCCTTGGCTTACAAAGGGAATACTGAAATCCATTAACAAAAAACACGACCTTGAGAAGAAGTATAGGTTAGGAATTGTCTCCAAAGAATTCTCAAAGAATTACTCATTATTGCTATCTAAGATAATTAGACGAGCCAAAACTAATTACTACGAAGATAAATTTACTCAAATAAAGAGCAACATTAAACAAACTTGGAGCACAATTTCACAAATATTGGGATCAAAGAAATCTTTAAATAACAAACCGACTCTCCTGTCTAATAACGATGGTCAGCTTTCAGCCTCTGATTCTGCTATTGAGTTTAATAGGTTCTTCTCTTCCATTGGTTCATCCCTTGCAAATGATATTCCATCTTCCAGTACTGACATTAAGGACTATCTTACAGGTAACTATCCTCAGTCTCTGTACCTAAAGCCTATTAACTCCACTGACGTCAATGAGATAATCCTTTCCCTTAAAACCAAGTCTGGTGCCCTTGAGGAGATACCAACTTTAATTTACAAAAAAGCCTCCAGATCTTTAGCCCCTGCTATTGCTTTGCTCTTCAACAAGTCACTTGAACTCCAAACCTTTCCAGATATTCTAAAAAAAGCGAGAGTAGCGCCTGTCCACAAATGTGGTGACCCCACAGATGTTAACAACTACAGACCTATATCAATCCTGCCAAACTTGTCAAAAATTTTTGAAAAACTTATATACAAGCAGCTTTACTCATATCTAGCCAAACTCAATATACTTAGCCCTTGCCAATATGGCTTCAGACCCAAAAAATGCACTAACGATGCACTTATTAGTATGCTTAACTCGATTCATACAGCTCTTGATAAAAAGGAGTTCCCTGTTGGGTTATTTGTGGACCTGCGTAAAGCTTTTGATACTGTCAACCACCATAACCTTCTTCTTAAATTACATCATTATGGAGTCAGAGGACACTCCCTACAATACCTCGAGTCCTACCTTACTGACAGGCTCCAATATGTTTCTGTGAATAATACAATTTCTCCCACCCTACCCATCAACATTGGTGTTCCTCAGGGCAGCATACTTGGCCCTCTCCTCTTTCTCATCTACATTAATGACCTTCCAAATGCCTCCAAACACCTCAAACCAATTCTATTTGCTGACGACACAACCTTCATTTACTCAAGTCCTGACCCTCTTGCTCTAAATGCCACAGTAAATACTGAGCTAAATAAAGTCCATCTTTGGCTAACTGCCAACAAACTCACCCTTAACATTGACAAAACCTTCTATATTCTGTTTGGCAATAAATCCTCTAGTCTTATAAATCTCAAAATAAACAATACCCAAATTTGTAACAAATTAGATGGCAAATTCCTTGGCATTCTCATTGACCACAAGCTGAATTTCCAGGGACACATTCTAAATATATCTAAAAAAGTTTCAAAAACGGTGGGCATTCTTTCTAAGATCAGATATTATGTACCACGCCCTGCCCTGGTGACTCTCTATTACTCCCTTATCTATCCTTATCTCAACTATGGTATTTGTGCTTGGGGTTCTACTACCCAAAATCACTTACGTCCTCTAATTACCCAACACAAAGCCGCTATTAGAACAATATCCAACTCTGGCCCCAGACATCACTCGGTACCCCTACTCAAATCTCTTAATATGTTAGATATTAAGTCACTGCACATTCTCTCATGTGTATTATACATATATAAAACGCTAAACTATAATGCCAATCCTGATCTTATAAGCTTCATAGTAGGTTGTAACAGAACCCATGAGCACCACACCAGAAATAAATACAGTTTTGATATTCCTAGAGTACGTCTTAATCAAACTAGAAATGCTCTGCAAATCAAGGGGCCCAGAATGTGGAATGACCTTCCCAACCATGTTAAAGACTGTACCTCTCTCAACCAGTTTAAGATAAAAACTAAACACTACCTAATAAATTCCCTGTAATCTACCTCACTCCTCTATTGTCAACCCATGTCTGTTATTTTCTTTTTTTTTTTTTTTTTTTTTTAATCAACACTGTTTGTCAACCTATTGTATTTGTGCTGCTTTTTCAGTCATGTTTCCCCCTTTTTTTTTTATCTTTATTTGTATTTGTTCTCAACATCTTTTATTCTTTATGCTCAATTAGTATTAAGTTCTAGATATTAATGTTTTCTTGCCCGAAACGCATTGCGTAATAGTGGCTTTAGGCATTGTATGTACTAGCTCTATCTATATATCAATCCATTAATGTAACATCACTTGTATGTATATACCTTACCTGAATAAACATCTGAATCTGAATATAGATGGACAAAGATTGGGTGACCGGCCTTAATGTCACATGTGACCGAGCGCCTCACAGTTGTGAGGGACATTCACAGAGCCACGTCAGTGTGGTGATCATCCAGTGTAAAAACAGGTCAGTGGCTCTATTTGTCAAGGAATGTTCTACATTTTAATGTGAACACAGACCTCGTTCAATATTTATCGAAGGAACGTTTTCATATTTAGACAACAAACTTAGCAGCAAATTGTTGCTTGCATACAGTTTAGTCTTTAAGAGATATTATACACGTTGAGATACTACGAACATTATAAAATTTCCGCAAAAAAATCCTGCACCCACAGCATTACGGGTGCCTGGTGGAGCAAAGCCAGCAGGTAGTTATCAGTGGCCAGGAACCAAGCAAGAGACATGCGTGTGGAGCCCCGTGTCTGAGGTCAAGCAGCAGCAGCCATCAGGCACGCCACACTCACCAAGTGCTCAATTCAGCTCCAGAGAGAGCGGCCAGTACTGGTATTATTCACCATGAACAATATGACAAGCTTAATAAAGCTAGTCAAATTGCTCGGAATACTTTCGTTAGTTTCAAATTAAAGAATAAAATAAGTCTGCCATTTCATAATGACTTAAATGAAATTCATAAATTACCAAAAAATTAATATCAATGTAGTTATTTAGGAATCTTGATGTAATAAAAGTGTACTCTGGTTAAAAAATTCAAAAGCAGATGGAATGGCTATGTGTACAAAATTACATGCAAAGATTGTATTAAGTTCTACGTTGGTCAAACAGATAAACATCTTGACCAAAGAACAAAGTTTTGTGAAACCAATTACCGCGTAGCGTGGTGGAGGTGGAGTCCCTCGATTGTTTCAAGCGTGGGTTGGACATGTATATGAGTGGGATTGTGTGGTTATGAATAGGAGCTGCCTCGTATGGGCCAATAGGCCTTCTGCAGTTACCTTTATTCTTATGTTCTTATCCAATAGACATTATATACATATACGTTTAGTTACATTAAAATATATTAATATTATACAAATATTTTCTCATGTGGAGTTTGGACACCAACTGCCCATGAACATAGTAGGCACTATAAAAAAAAACTCTTAAACTATTGGAAAACTTGTACCACACTTTTAAAACGTCAAGGAGTCGGCATTAAGGTTATATCCAGGGACATAGTTCATCCGTATTAAGTACAGACAATAAATCAACATATTATGTCAGCGCCGGTAGCCATGTGGGCGGCGCCCGCTGCCAGTTCTCTCCGTGTTCCGCTCATGTCACTCAGTGACAACCTGACTGTCGTGGGGGGATGACGTGCTGGGACGCTTTCTTCACTAGGTACGACCCGAGTCTCTTCGTGCAACACATTGTTCAGGGCAAATGCGACTAAGTTTTGTTTAGTTATTACGGATAATATGCCCATCGAGTGTGTCGAAAGGTTCCAGCTTCACATAATAGGTTCATGAACCTCAGTGCTCTTTTAGCTAAACAATATAAATTTGTGTCAAAATTACATTTTATGCTCCACATACCTCTACTTCATGGCACATATTTGATTACACTCTCAATGATGACCTAAGATATCCTTTGATGCTTCAATATTTTGATCTATTGTCTTCCCCGTGAGATTTTCACTCATTATTTTAGTCTCCTGAAAATTCATCACATTAAAGATCATCCTGGGTCTCAGAATGGGTTTCTAGCATTGTAAATCATTTTGGAATACCGTGGGAGCCGAGTTTATCTCCAGCCTGGATTGTTCGCGCCTTCCCTCTTCTTTCTCATAAGCTAACAACAGAAGTCCTGTAGGTGGTCACTAAATTGCTCTCCTGTGATGCTCGAAGTCGAATTCATCTGGATGTTGATTACTGGTGTCAGCTCCCGAATGAACACAGCCTCATTTGTTGTTATAGACTCAGCTACTCGGAACAAGTTCCAAGTAGCACGGGCTATGGTGAGCCCGTAGTGGACTTACCTGGCACAGGAGCGGTGCCTCACAGCCTCAAGTATGCGAAGCCTCTTACGGTCGTCTGTGCGTGTGATGTAACACGACAGTTAGTTTAGTTCATTTATTATGCACCCCATACCCATCTCGTGGGCGGTAGTGGAAAGGGTTACAGAGGCACATAATGGGCTCAGGGACTGAACCCCACAATTTATTTAGCTAAGCAAGATACAATCTTGATGAGCTAGTTACAAAATTTAATATAAGTCGTCACACCAACAATGTGTTCGAGATCGACCACAAGTACAGTTTCTAAATTAAGCAACTGACGTATGTGAAGCAGTAATCACACACACCAACGATCGTAGGCGGCTTCGTATGCTTGAGGATGTGTTCATTCAGGGCTGACACCCGTAATCATCATCCAGATAAATTCGACTTCGAGCATACAGCTGTTTGATGGTCCTCCATTGATTCAGAGGAAGTAAGACCTGGCGGACAGCTAGAAGTCGAAGTCAGGCAACAATTACCTCACGCTACCACTACGGGCTCACCATAGCCTGTGCTACTTGGAACGTTTTGTTCCTTTTGAAAATATTCAAAAGAAAATGAATAATAGTCACAATGCTGTTGTGTATTAGAGAAAACCTGCTCCCAATATATAAATATTATACATACACACACACACCACCTATAACATGCTCGTAACTTTCTGCGGAGTTCATTTGCACCTTCTCCTTCCCTTCTCATGTTCAGACACTTGAGCAAATGTTTAAGTGGGGACACCGGCTCGTGTAGGGTCCTGAGGAACCCCGCGTGTTGACACTTGCGTCACCAGGCAGGGAAAGTCCCGTCACCAGGCAGGGGAAAGTTCCGTCACCAGGCAGGGGAAAGTCTCGTCACCAGGCAGGGAAAAGTCCCCGGGTCACGCCGCGGAGGCTGACTGAGTGCGCAATCTCCCACTCTTAATTACTTCCTCCATCCCATGTAGTATACTCGTTAGGAAACTGGCTCGTCATTGTTATTTTCTGACACCCGTATTTCCTGATTTCGGAAATACATTACTTTTGCTCCCAGTTGTTTATACGACAGGTTTTTAACACCAATCATCCTTCCTTGCGTTGGCTGGCTACTCTGCGTGTTAGTGGTTTTACAGCAATGTAAAAACATCAATGCTATGTACTCTCAAACCCATTGTACCTTGTATTTATATATATATATATATATATATATATATATATATATATATATATATATATATATATATATATATATATATATATAGATATAGATAAGCACCTGTTCTTCTGAGAGAGAGAGAGAGAAAGGATATAGATAGGAGAGAGATGAGAGAGAGAGATCGTATATATGTATTCGACGAACACGTGTAGGGGAGGGGAGGGAAAATTGAGGGGGGGTTTCGCCATTCTTCGAAGATAAGAGAGTCGCGAACCCCGCAAAAGTATCTCCATTGCTCATTGATGAAGCCTTAATCTTTAGGGCGAGAATTATATAATTTAGTGTCATTAAAGTCTTCTAAGTAGGTCATGAGTGTTGTTTAGGCGAGTCTATCTCGTAGCACAGTTGACTTAATTCTCGAATCACAATCCAACCTCTCGGGTGGGGCAGAAATGGTTCGGCACGTTTTCCTCTCACCCTATACCTCTGTTCACCAATGGGGATTGCATCCTGGGGGTCAGTAGTTCAACCTTGGGGGTTTCTCATTATAAGCCTAAGCTTGTGTATATGTATACACAGGCTTCCTGTCCCCGACAAAGCGAATTTCTATACGATTTGCAGTCC
Source organism: Procambarus clarkii (assembly GCF_040958095.1). Taxonomy (NCBI): domain Eukaryota; kingdom Metazoa; phylum Arthropoda; class Malacostraca; order Decapoda; family Cambaridae; genus Procambarus; species Procambarus clarkii. The sequence goes on along the minus strand of NC_091243.1, from coordinate 11,644,610 downwards.
CCATGGCGCAGTGGTAAAACACTTGCTCGGCGCTTCGCAAGCACTTTGACCTGAGTTCGTATCCTCGCCGGGAAGGATTTACTGGGCGCCAATCCTTAACTGTAGCCTCTGTTCACCCAGCAGTGAATGGTTACCAGCGGATCGTATTCCGGGGAAAATTTGAATTAAGGACTTGCCCAAAATGCCATGGGTGCTAGTGGCTGCACAAGAATGTAAGGACTCTTGTACATATAAATGAATAAAAAAATAAAAATAAATTATTATTCTTTGTCAGTGCTGGCAGTTTTAGGCCTAATTGTATTATATAAACATATTTGAAGTTCACTTTAATTTCAAAGGTTGAATATTGCATTAGACGCCATAGTGTGACTGGGTTAACATTAATAACTTCACTAATAATCTTTGTGTTTTTCCAAGCGCTACACAGTGAACTTCGTGTGACAGAATGTATAGCACCATCCAGTTTCCCCGTTGAAAATTCTTCCCTTCCACAGCGTGATCTTCACCAAACACCAACCTTCGTGCTGAGCCCTCGACCATCTCTAACTTCCAGACTGGGACCACCCAACACAGACTGACGCCTCCAACATTGTTCTCCAGACTGATACCCCATCACTGTACAATAACCAAGATGTGACCCCTCATAATTAACAAACACTTAGCCGATTTATTCACCGCCAACTTCCAGCGTCTGGTGAGAGACATCCCGAAGAAACGTCCAGGTTGAAACAGTTCCACCAACGATACCTTAAAGTACCCAGATAAAGACTTCACTCTCAACATCTCAGTACCCACGTTGCCACACCACCACCTTCAGGAGCCCACAGTGAGACACCACCACCTTCAGGAGCCCACAGTGAGACACCACCACCTTCAGGAGCCCACAGTGAGACACCACCACCTTCAGGAGCCCACAGTGAGACACCACCACCTTCAGGAACCCACAGTGAGACACCACCACCTTCAGGAGCCCACAGTGAGACACCACCACCTTCAGGAGCCCACAGTGAGACACCACCACCTTCAGGAGCCCACAGTGAGACACCACCACCTTCAAGAGCCCACAGTGAGACACCACCACCTTCAGGAGCCCACAGTGAGACACCACCACCTTCAGGAGCCCACAGTGAGACACCACCACCTTCAGGAGCCCACAGTGAGACACCACCACCTTCAGGAGCCCACAGTGAGACACCACCACCTTCAGGAGCCCACAGTAAGACACCCTTTAACGTCACCTTTCATCACCCACACCGAGACTGCCCTTTAAGGCCACCTTCTTGAGTATCTGGTAAAATTCTGCCATCTATATATTCCAGCCTTCCCAGTGATTGTTTCAATTACAAAAGTTCAATTACAAGGCATTTTACATCTATACCTGCCTGTGCAACAAGTCATTCTACGTCTACACGACGGACCCATCCAGCACTATTGAGCAATCTTCGAGTATAATGAGAGTAGGTGGAGAGTCAGGAAGAGGAGTGTGGAAGATGGGCGAGGTGGTGGTGATAATGGTGGTGCTGCTGGTGCTGGTGGCAGAGACGGAGGCCACCTGTGGCTCCTGCACCGAGCGACTAAAAATCTCCCTTATCTGCTGCCTCTTTGAGGGTCGCTGTTGCCTTCTGTGAGTAATAACGATTTTATTTATTTAAAACTTTGTAATAATTATGGAATACTAACCCACTATTTTGAAAACACCACGAGAAACGAAGACGCCATTCTCACTCACTGTTGAAGAGGGTCCCCGTTTGGGACTGAAATGTTCAGTCTAAGAACATAAGAATGAGGATAACTGCAGAAGGCAGCTCCTATTTATAACTGCCAATCTCATTCATATATATGTCTAACCTACGCTTGAAACAATCAAGGGATCCTACTTCTATTATGTTATGCGGTAATTGATTCCACAAATCGAAGTTTTCGTTTCTTGTGTTTTCAAAATAGTGGGTTGATTACATTGATTATTACGCTGACTGAAGCTGTGTAGGCTGCAACTTTTCAAGGTATTGTCAATGGGTGTCAAAACATAAGCAAGAAATATAAAGTATAGTATTACATTCAGCTTTTGAAATTATCATGTACATTTTCTTGAGCCGTTTAAAATTCAGTTTAGATTCATCGTTATAGTCAAGGCATTGTACAATCATCGTCCAGAGTATTGCATTTCGTGTCCTTTAAATTATTATACAAATTACTATATTAATACTCCTTTAAAAAGACTAAAAAAAAACAAACTAATGGGTACCTTACCTTGAGGTGCTTCCGGGGCTTAGCGTCCCCGCGGCCCGGTCCTCGACCAGGCCTCCTAAACACAGTACACAGCATAGTTGGGTGCACACAGTACCAACATTATGTCGTAGTAATGAAGTATATTTCTAAGCCACTTACACCTTTGTCTTACCCTTGCAGAGGACCCGTAGCTGTGGGTAAGCGGGATGTGTCGTGGGCGATGGGTCAGCCTGGCCCCACACTGCTGCCTCGCTGGCTCCAGCCACATGTCCGCCCTCGCTCACCTTAACTCCTGTTATCTCCGTACTTGCTGTCCCATACACACAGAAATAGGAAACCAAATTTATCCATCCCACTTTCCTTTCAATGTACAACTAGTAACAATGACGATATGCGGCATACAAATCCATACTCTCCAAACTTTATTTGACACTCCTTCAGCTGTTTGATAATCTTGTCACAGCACCATTTCGCGTTTTTTTTTTTTATTGAGGTGCCACAGCTGGTAAGTGGATAGGAGTGAGTGGAAACTGTGTGGTTCAGCACAGCTGTCGAGTGAGTAATTTGGCAGCGACGAACTGGATCAGAAAGTGACATTGCGCGGCTGGCGGCGCGAGAAGTCACTGCCATGGAACACTCATTCAACCATAAAACAAAAAAAAAAATCGATCAAAGCATTACCAAGATTAATATTTAACTGGTTATATATTTAATGGCATATAATAACGGTTAATCTTCCATCAATTATTCATTTAGTTTCCACTACAGGAACAAAACACAGCAATCCCTTCTATGGTGCGAAAAAAAAACAAGAACTGATTTATGGTTGATACTACCGCGGTAGAGTAATAGTGAAGTCAGTCTAGACTTATCCTCGCCCAGCTAACATCATATTATAGGGTGAATTAGCTCTGAAAATAACAAAATGGGTTGGTCGACCCTTCACTTCCACTTTTATCTCAATAATTCCACCCTCGTGGATGGATCAAGCCGTACACACTATTTCCTATAGTATACAATGTTTTATAATATATATGAGGCGTTTACTAACATACAACGCTAAGCACCTCTCAATCAGTATGTATAACGTCATACAAGTTCTCCAGCTTGTCCTGTTTAAGCTTGAAAATGCGGAATACTTAGGTGGAGGAAGCACTTGAGAACAATTTAATTTTGGGTAAGTCCTGACCACATAAATGGCTGGAAGAATACATTAATACACTTAACTATGTATTCGCTGCCATATGGTTCTTAGCCAGATATAATAAAATCTTTGGAGCAGGATGGTAGGATCAAACACTAGCGTCTTGGGTCTTACAAGACGCGCGTCGTCCAACTCCAAAGAGTTTTCTCCAATATATTACATTATTGTGATTTCACTGTGTAACCAAAATCTGCTAGTTAACGCCTCATATACACAATGTACATAGGGAGATTGTTCCTGTCAACTTTAGCGGTATTCAGTTATATATTTCTGTTATCATAGGTGATAGTTTTCATAACATTCGACGAGCTGGCTTGACGAATGTAATAAATTGATAACATTTGTACACTATCATTTTCCACAATAAAAATATTGTATTTTTGTCTGTACATATTATATTCTACAAGTACTTTATTATGTTTAGCATTAAAATCCCCCAAATTATGACTATGTTATATTCCGTATACTGTAGTCATAAATAGTTAATATTCCTCCCCTATTGCTTTTTATGTATTAAGACGAGCTGGCATCGAGTACATCACAGCATTTTTGGAAGCCTTTCTATGCAAAGTAATTGCCGTTACAGATACAATATATATACCAATGCAGAGATAAAGGCATTTATGCTAGTGCATAAAAAACTTAGGCTTTTAACCTACACACCAAATACGTATAAAATCAAATCTTGAGGAATAAGAGCAGTAGCATCTAAGACCCATGCCAGAATCAAATTATGACGTCATACACCGTGTGCATACCTACAGTATATAAAACAAATCTCTCATTTTGGTAGGTTAGGTCGGGTCAGGTTTGAGAATAGTGATGGCGCAGCGTGGCGAAAAATGTTCTTAGGTTTTTAGATATATACCTTAATCGGAAAGAAGCCATAATATATTAAAATGCAGAGGCATATTGGCTCATGCTAGGCCTTTCCCATTTATATCCAACCAAACTCATTGATATAAGCGTCTAACTCACGCCTCGAGACCATTACTATTATAACCTTGTAATTTGCTACATAAATCTACAACACTTTCCAAACAGTACTTATAAAAATACTGTATTTTCTAAATTGAAAATTATAAAATTTTTATATAAGGATTCGAGTTTGTATAAGTTAATGCTAACATCGTCGTCGTCTCCATCCACGTGGTATTAAAGGTTATCCTTTTGTAAATTTAGCAGGCTAGACCTGTAATAAATTCCCTGGAAAGACAATCTCGCAAAACCAGAGTAAATACAAGTTAATGTAATGTAAATAAGAATATATATCAAGTAATGCTCGACAGGAGAATGCTGGTAATCGCATTATTTTATGTGGAGAATGGACTGGTACATTCAGGATGGGTGAACAAAAGACACCATCTTGCAAGTGGAGGGGGCCATGACGCCACATCCAAATGAGCCAATGACAACCCTACCCGTTATCAACTATGGAGATATGGGATGACGGAGGTGGAAGGAGAAAAGGATATGGAAGACAGGGAATGGAGGGAAAAAAGGGTAGAGGGAGGAGGTAACGAGGATAAAAAAAAGAAATTTGCATCCATAAAAATGAGACAGTAGCATTACCCCATCTCGATTTGTAAGGCTTGAGAGGACATTTGCCTGGAGAGAAACGGGGGAATAATATAATGAAGGTTACAAGACTTGACAACATTTACACTCACATTTATTTAACCATTCACAGTATATACCATCAGTTTAAACACGCACCACCACACTCCTCCACCCATTAGCAGCAGCCGACCACAGTGATAATAATGCTTATGACATTAATTACATTGGAATTTGGGAAATGTGTATCTTTTAATGTTAAAATACATGTTAATTTAACCTCTCTAATTTGCACAGCATTTCTTATTTATACTTAAAATAATACAGTTTGCCATATTTAACAGTTTCAAAATGGGGTGCCTAATAATATTGCTTCAGCTTTCACTCAAAATATTGAACTACTTTCTGGGGGAAAAAAAATTCTTATGCAAAGCAAAAAACATATAAAGAATTTATAATATGGAAGATTCTCCCATTGAAAATATTAAATATTACATGTAAGACACAAGCAAAAATGCAGCATGCACATGAAGTACATAATAAGGAGCATTATACAGGACTCTGAGAAAGCTCATATGGAGAAAATATATTAAATTTTATTTTTGTAGCAATTATATACGTGGCACAATAACAAGATTATTTGGTGCCCTGACTATAAAATGTCCTGGATATTCCTGTGTCTTATGTCTTATACACTGATATTAAACTGCTGCTAATGTGTGAGGACATGGTTGGGTGCGGTGCTACCGATATTTTCCATTCGTTCCAGGCACCTCGTGAAAGGAGCAATGCCTTCTACACCTCGTGAGTGAGAAATGGATTATGACTTATGAAAATGATGCACCTATTAAAACTTTTTCCTTTTACACAGTGCCATCAATGACATTTTTATATGTAACACAGATATTCTTAAAACCACTTTTAAAAAAAAGTCAAGCCCCCTTCCTGATATGTCATGAACATCTTAATGCATTTGGGAGAATTTAAAGTGTATATTTCCCTACAGTTGTCTGGTTTTCCCAGCCTTGTTACGAGTCTGCCCACCCCAACCAACACAATTCCAGCTGTCTGGTGCCTTCCCTCAAGAACTGTTTCCTTCATTTTGCTTTAGATTAAACTCCATTGAATAATATTTCTCTCAAGATCCACATGAAAATACACCTCACAACAAAGAAGGGTTCTGCCAAGAGGTACAACTTAAGATAAATATTTAAGGCACAAAAACTGGGTAATAAAAAGAAGCTATTAGCTGAGACCTGTATTCACTGATATTTTAAATGAAATGTTACAGGCACAATCCTAAGTAATACTTTATGGAAAACAAAAATACAACACATTTCCCAAGTAACATACCACCACTTTGCATGGCCCATTTCTATGACAGTATGTGACATGGTTAGTAAGTCGTAAACAATTTCATTAAACTTGATATTATATTAGGGAACAGGAAAATATTATATTTCAGAGACAATTTATAATCTTTATTGAATAACCATGCTGTCGAAAAGACTTCCTACCTACATCTAATCCTACCAGTTTAGATGCACAACAAACAATTAGTATAAAAAAGACAACCTATTCTTAAAACAAATGAGTTAAGACAAATTCATGAACGAGATAATGGCTAACCATGTCACACTCACTAAGCCTACAGTTCAGTATCTGAATGGTCCACTAAGGATTACTGCGAAGTTCTCATCATACAGCAACGAGTGTTAAGGCTTGTACGAAACAGGTGAGAGGTAACATATGTTAAAGAGAATGCATATGAAAATGAAATATTGACTTCATAAATGGCATACTTGAAGTGTATAAAATGTGTGAAATGTTTGGGCATTTACTATGCATAACCACCTTCAAGTCTGTGCATTTATAATGATTCCCAAACTTCCTTGTTGCAGTTTGAGCGCTTATAAAATTATGAAAATACTGTTTGCAGCAATATTTAAAACTAATGGCCATTCAGATACAGTGATATATATGTATATATATATATAGTGTTGGAATCCGAGATTAAAAATTAAACCCAATGCTAGATTTCCTTGAAAAATGTGAGCAAGTCCTACAAAGATTCTCCAGTTCACAGTTACAGCTTTTGTTACCACTATGTTCTAAGCATGTATTGTAAATCTCTTATTTATTACATTATAATTTTTATGCATTTGTTGTACATTTCCAAACTCTTACACTATGTAAAAGACAATTAAAAAACTAAAACCATCTTGTTTCTTCTTAGTAGCGCCCTCTACGGTCCCGACGATCACGGTCACGATCACGGGAGCGAGACCTTCGCCGATGCTTGCCATCTGCATGTTTCTCCGAATGCTTATCACGTGACCTAGAGCGTGAGCGAGAACGATGTTTGTATCGAGAGCGGGAGGAACGGGCAAGTACATTCTTGAGGTGATGTGAAATTGACTTAACATGCCAAAAGTTACAGAAGCCTCCTTTGCCACATTGCCCCATTTCAAATTGCCTGCAAGAAGCTTCACGGAAGTCAGCAACAGGGCACAGGTCACAGTAGATTGGACGGAACATGTACCAGCGGTTGTTCAAATCTTCTGCAGCCTTTACAGCATCCTCTTCTCGCCTGAATTTAATATAAACATTCCCTCGTAGGTGGTCACACTGATTATCGCAGACACACATCTCTTCAATTTCACCATATTTCTCTTCACATTCAAAAAATACATCATCAAAGAAATACTCGAATTGCTCTTGAATCTCATGGTCACTCATATTTGCCAGGTGAGAACCATCTGCAGACTTGGCTGAGTTCTGCTGACTCACATACATGTTCTGCATCACCACAGTCTGACTGTAATAAAATGTGCATTAAGTTGGAGCTATAGCTGAATGCAGATAAGACAAGAGTGAAATAAGCAAAATAATTACATGCAATGATGAAAAAAATTTGAGGTAAAAATATATAGTATTAAAAAGTTACAAAATATAATTTTTTAGTCTCTGGTGGCACCGTACAGCCACGTCTCTTTAATCTGAAACTTATTTCCGAAATGTTCAAATTTTAAAAATAATGTCACTTGCTCTTTTCATAAAGTATAGTACGTAATCCAAAAACCTGTATCTTTCTTATATTAAAAGAATGGCCCATCCTGGGACACTATAATTGGTTTAATTCTTTGTTTACACCATGTCTCCAATGGCTCCCAGCCTGTATTTGTTACTCAAAATAACATATTTTCAGTGTATTTAGTCATTCAAGCCTTCCCCTCTCCAAATTGCTGTAATATTCAGAGCAACACTTGCATATACAGTAGTAGGTAGTGATGCATGCTAAATAAAGGTGCTAATACTAGTTTTTTAATGGTAGAGAGATTATGGATACTAAAACCTGCGAGGCCAGAGCGTGCCCCTGATGTGTACACCAAACATATACCAACATGTAAGACAAGGTTTTGACAAGTGGTGAAAAACATACGAGCTGAAAATATTATAAAAGTATTGAAAGCATTAGCGGTGAGAAATCATGGAATGATTGTAGTAAGAGGACAGTAAAGGGTAAAGGTCACTTTCCTTGGCATTTAATTCTTTCGACTCAACTAACTTGGTATCAGGTATCCAAAGGATACCTGATCAACCAGGCTGTGACTCGTACGTCAGGCTGCGAGCAGCCGCGTCCAACAGCCTGGTTGATCAGTCCGGCAACCAGGAGGCCTGGTCGACGACCGGGCCGCAGGGACGCTAAGCTCCGGAAGCACCTCAAGGTAACCTCAAGGTAAGGTAACTTGACATTTTTTTATGCTACTTTCCCCATTAATGAGTATTCTTACCCTTTTCCCCCATTTTCATCTGTAGAATTAGGCAAGCATGTAGACATTTAATAATTTACAAGAAATTGGGAAGAAAAACTATATATAGAGGAAGAATAGTATTCATATAGTTGCAATAAGTGATGAAGTCCAAAATTACTTTGGACTACAATTTCAAACTTGAGAGACAAATTACAGATAGACCTCATATTGCAAGATGAATTTTGTTGCTATAGAAAAGTTAATTTATAAAATAATATATTGTATAAAGAAAGGATGCAGAGGCAGACAAGAGGGAGAATAAAAAGATATAGAATACAAAAGCAACATGAGAATTATCTGGACGATTGTCTGATTACTTCAGTGTTATCTTGAGATGATTTCGGGGTTTGGCATACCCACGGCCCAGTCCTTCAATAAGGCTCTCTTTTTTTTTTGGCCTCTTTCACCCATCAGACCCCCAGAAAGCAGCCAGTAGTAGCTGTAACTCCTAGATACCTATTTACTGCTAGGTGAACAGGTGCACCAGGGTGAAAGAAACTCTGCCCACTTGTTTCTGCCTCCACTGGGGATCGAACCCAGAACCTCAGGACTATGAATCCAAAGTGCTGTCCACTCAGCTGTCAGGCCCCTGGACGGAACATGTACGTACCAGCAGTTTTTCAAATCTTCTGCAGCCTTTACAGCATCCTCTTCTCGCCTGAATTTACTATAAAAAATTTGTGTTGTGTACATTAAGACTATAATACATGAATGATGCCTAAAATATCCAAGAGGTGAAGGAATACAAGTCGAGATGAGATTCAGTTGGTCAATGAGTAAAGAGTCGGCAGTGATCTTTGAGCATGAATGATTGATCAACTGTGACATGTTTAATACACGGAATGCTTGGTTAAGATTTTGGGCAGGTGTGCAGTGTTGCACAAACTGGTTGAAAAGTAAAAGGAAGTTACAAAAAGCACTTAATTAGAAAACTATGTAGTTTCTACTATTCAAAGTAAAATGAGAAGAAAAAATTATGCAACAAAGGAGCTGGGATTTTCATTTCCTAAATAAATCAATTATACAGAAAAGTAAAGAAGAGCAACTACATAGGGAAAGCCAAGTATTATGAGAACCATGGAGGACTTTCACCTGTTAAAAGATATAGAAGCAAGTGAAACAAGCACTTCTAAAGTCTTTTTGTGGAATAAATGAAAAAATTAAAATGTGAGCAAATTTTTTTGCTGGTGTGAGAGGAATGCATGACTGTAGTAGTAAATAGTAGGCATCTATCAGTCTCGGGAGACTATGGAGTTGTGTTCTGGTTGTCGGTGTGGTGTGGCCTCTCAGGGTGCAAAGCCAGGGGTAGGTTGATATGGAGAAGTTTTTACCCATGCAGCAGGTCCCCCCCTCTCCCCAGCACCGAAAGTCTCCAATGGAAAGGCAAAGCCAATACGATTGGTTACAACACCGTCGCAGGAACTGTCAGAACGAGGTTGAAGGCAACAACAAACTGCCATAGGGGCTTCAGCTCTGGAGTTTACTTTGAAGTTGGTAAAAGAAGGCACAGGAACTCCAAACCCGGAGGCCGCCGTAATCGGGGCCAGAGAAGAACCGCCCCCAGCCTCCTGAAGCAGAGCTTGGGCCACACGAACCCCAGGAGGTGGACGTCCGAGCCTCCGCACCTACAGGTTCCAGACATTACCACAGCCCTCTTTCACCAAGGCCATTTGAATGTGAGAGAGGTGGTGGTGGTTTTGTTTTCTCTCTCATCTTTACTTTCTACAGGTAATTTTTTTTATAATTTATTTTTTCCACAATGAAGTGAAATTTTTGTTAGTGTTAAGAACAAACATGACATAAGGGGTCCCAGTACTACAGTCAGGTTTGCCACAATCAGGAATTTTGAGTTTGAATCCTAGGCAGGACAAATTATTGGGCGAGTCTCCTATCACCTAATGCTCCTAGTCACCTAGCAGTAAATAGATACCCAGGAGTCAAGTCACTTGTTGAGGTTTGCACATTTCAACTTTGGGAGAGGACTGCGATACAAGCCTAACATGTATATATACACTGGCTGCCTGTACCATGACAAAATAATTATTATTAATTATAATCTAATGTCAAGAGATGTAATTATGGTGCTGGTTATAAATGTCTAGGAGAAAAAGCAGAGCCAGATCTAGCTCCTCACACTCACTGATAGGTAAGCACAGTTGGAATGATCATTACTCAGTTTTTCCAAGTGACTGGTCAAGTAAATATTATACCAGTACGTACCACAAATATGACATCCACTCTAATGCAATACTTCTACTACCCATCATTCATAATATTAAATAACTTCAGTAACAATCATCCCGATTTATAAATACCACAATACAGTACTGATGTATTGCGATATTTAGCAACTCACATTTCCCTTGGCCCATAATGCCATTCATATAGACACAGTTCATGTATTTTCATTTAAGCAAAAATTTTGGGCCAACTAGACGACCTTTTAAGTTAGCATTGACAAACTTCATTCAACCCTTTCATAACCCTTGTGTACTGTACCCTTCCTATTATATTCTGCATCAAGTACAAAAATCGATACTTTTCTGTTCTGTTTTCCCTGTTTCTGAATGGTCTGTAAATCTGTTCCTATGCTGGGAGCAGGTATAAAATCATTCCAAAAAGTATGTGAAAGTAAAATGAAATTTGCCAGACCCAAAGAAAATATTGCCAGGATCTTAAAATGAATGTAAGGTGCTTAGTTAATCCATGTTAATACGGTACAATTTATCCAATACATCATAAGAATTGAGCAGTACACCAAAATTGTGAGGGGCTGGTAAAGGGAGATGAAGTACATCAGATATTCCACTTAGTTTGAAGCAGTGGACAGAAAAGATCATGATAGTTACATATATTTGTAAGGCTTGTGATACTATACCACACAAGAGATTAATAAAGAAATAGCTGTCCATGACATTGGGTACTGCAGAGAAAACAGGCCACCATAAATGGAATACAGTCAGAGTAAAAAAGAACAGCTACAGTCACAAAGCTCTCATAAGATCTCTATTATTCACAACAAGACACGTTAAAATTTGTGATAAAATATGAAGGTTAATAAATTCAGATGAATAACAGTTGTAAGGTTTAAAACCAAGAGAGATATTGTACTACCTATTAGCTAAACGATGATAAAATGGCAAAATCAAAAGTTAATCCCAGGCATTAGAAACTTCCCTTGCAGCAAAATAACATACGTCAATTGACATTATCAAGAAAGGTATGCAAGAGGGAAACGTTACCCAAGTGCAGAAATGGATGAAACGTTTAACAAGGAGAATATAAATAGGAAGCTAAAAATACTAATCCAAAATGAAACATGAAATAACGAGTTCAAATTGAATAAGTTTATATTTCAAGAAGAAGTATGCTATAGTATTGGTTTGGAAATGGGGTTGCAGAACTGTGGAGCAAATTACTAAATAACATGTCAATATAATAACTGACATACATATAATAAGTGTTCTTTAAATTAGTATTTATCAGTAACTGTTCACGCAAATGTCCTATAGCACTGTGGCCTACATACTCGGCTCAACTGACGTACCAGAGTTCAATCCCAGGGCGTGAAATGGTTGGACACCTTTCCTTTCACCTGATGCCTTTGTTCACTAGCAGTAAATAAGTACCTGGGATATAGGTATTTGTTGCGAATTGCATCTTGGAAAAAATCAGTACAGTGTAGTTTGCCTAGTGGGACCCTGACAAGCCTAAGCAGTCTTCCTGTCCTCAACAGCAAATTACTGCATATTTATACCCCTTTGCAAAGAATGAAGCAGCCAAGGTAAAAGAATGGGTGGATAATACCAACATTTTTCATATTGCTGTCATGTAGTTCAAATTTTTAAAGAACTTTCACCTTTTCAAAAATGTCTAGAGGTACCATAGCTGTGGGTAAACATCTGGGTGACTTAGTGGCATCTGAGTGACCAGCGAGGTCACACACAGCTGTCTTGCACTGTCCACTTGTTCAGTTTTATGATCTTACACAATCTTACGCATTCTACACAAACAAAAAAGTTGCCACTGAGCTATCCTGCTCGATAGCAAAGTGATTGATGAAAGTGTTGTTAGTTTCAAATTGATAAAAGGTTCTCCTCAAAATATCACATGATAATGTTAACTATACATATTTACTATTAGGCTACATTGCTTATTTCAATAGCAACAATACACATTTTCTAAAATGCAAGTACAGTATTTCAATTAATATGATGATGTATACTCAACATACCGAAATGAAACCAAACAGAAGAAGGATGAAGGGAGAAAATTTCCATCACAACAAAACAATGAAGTATCCAATCCCTGACAAAGGGACCTAAATATGATTAATTATACAATACTAAGTAAACACTTAACAATACTTTCACTACAGTATCTTGCAAGTCATTTTCTGAAGTGTGTTCCCGAGGCTGGCATATTAATCTCATATTTGTTAAGAAACGAGGAAATTGCAACTTTGAAACCCTTAGGGTTACAATTATGAAAATTTAAATAGTACTGTACTGTACTGTACATGCCATACTGTATATGGCACACACTTTTAAGACTGAATTCAATCTCTCAAGATTATGATTGATAAATATAATAAAGAAACGTTTCAAATAATGCATAGTGATCCAGGGAAGATAAGTAAGAAGCTGAAGCACACATAGCTTTGAAAGTGGTATACTAGCCAGAAACTAGAGTACAGTGTACACGCTACAAGTAAGTTGCAGCCATGAACAATTTACATACTGCAAATTATTATAATTATGAACATTAAGTCGATATATATTTTAACTATGTTACACAGTAGTATAATTGACCAGTAATTCAAAAGCATGTTTCCAATTTTTAAGGTAATACTATACATAACACCCTAGTTGCAGTCTTAATTTAAAAAACTGAACCATGTTCTAGAAAAGGAGGGGGGGGGGGGGTGGCATACCGTTTTGACAGCGTGCACCTATACTGGCAATAAATATTCTTCTAAAATATGATCTCAAATGCCCTTGGGAAATTAGAACTGCAGATTATAATTTATTATTATTATTATTATTATTATTTTATTTGTATTTTTTTTTAAAGTAGAGTATAAAATACTTGAAAGCACTTACAAAGACTACCAATAACTTCTAAATTGTTTAAAAGACACAACTTTAGGATTTTTGTAATTAATACCTAATAATTTTCGAAGAGGTAAAATGAATGAATTAGTAACATTAATAATGAACTTTAAAGGAAGAGTCCTGTTACTTATTCACAGGAGATTGCAATGAAGGAAAGCATTTGAGAAAGCTTGTCAAAAAATTAATAATAATAATATTTTTAATAAGAAAAAATAGTATTTTGCTTTACAAGGAAGAAATGTGTATGTGAAATTATAAGCTTTGGTTCATACTATCAATTCATTAATGTTTTGGGCATGCATGCCATAGGTTCACCACATGTAGAAAATTTGTTCAATCCTTATTCTAAATACTATACGGCTTTCACCATTTAAACCTATTTTAGTGGAGCCACACTTGAACTAAACCTGGTCTGTAGAAACTCTGGAAGCAATGGTTCATGCCATAAGATCACTGTGATCTAATAGCAATGGAAAATAATGGAAGACTTCCAGTGGAGTACGACCATGTACTGTATTTGCTGGATCAGAATTTGACGCTGAAAAATTTAAAAATTAATTCAATAACAATTTCAAACATTTTTCCCAATTGATTTTTGTATCATAATGGACAAGAAAAAAGCATGTTTTAGTATTTGCATTATTAAAAACTATAATTATGGTCATAAAATAGTAAAATAATAGTAAAGGTCAGATGCAACACAAGCTCTCGAGGCAAAAGGCATCTGACGCAACTTGGTCCAGTCAAGAGAGACTCCACTGTATTTTGAATCCCTCTATCAAAATAATTTAAATGCATAACAGAAAACAGGGTTCTCCCAGTGTAAATCCTAAATACAACCTGGAAGATACAAGTGAAAAATGCAGTATGAAGGTGAATCACATAAGCAATATACAGGATTGAGTGAAAACAGCGTGCCTGGAAGGAATATGTTATTTTTGTGGTATATATATATATATATATATATATATATATATATATATACATACTGTACCACAATGAGATCATTTGTTCCCCTAATCAATGAAATGTCCACGATACTCCTGTGAAATAATATTAGTTTCATGCAATGTTACGTGTAGGGAGAAGACTGTGTGCAGTGCTGCTAAATGCTGTACTAAATCTACAGTAATATTTTTATTTTTAAGAATCTGCTTCCCCATTCTATGAAAACTGGAAATGAAGTGATGCTGAAATTATAAAAATGTCACTCATACTAAATTTTTCCCCTTACACATTGCAATCTATGACCCTTATATAGTGCACTATACCGACATTCTAAAGCCTCCGTTCACCAAATGTAGTGAATGTTCACCATTCAATTTGAACAGTTTACCACCAATACCACTATTTTTTTTTTAACTTGCAGTGCAATCAACTATAAAAATTTTTGCTTTGGAAATTATATTTTGAGAATTAAACTAAATGGATTTTATTTTTAGACCGGGAATGGACAGCAACATTGAAAATTAACTTTCCAATATCAGTGGGAGTATGATGCATCAAAAAGCTTGTAAATTTGAACCTCAGATTAGGGAGCAAACAAACTGGTAAATACCAAAAAAAAAAAAAAAAAAAAAAAAATAATAATAATAATAATGACTGCAACAAAGGCAATATGGTCAAACAAGGCCAACGTAGGCAAGTGAGAGAAAGCAGATCGCCCCATGCACTGTGCGAACACACCTGCGCACATAACCTGTTGATTGACGGTTGAGAGGCGGGACCAAAGAGCCAGAGCTCAACCCCCGCAAACACAACTAGGTGAGTACATAATATATACATAAGGAAACGAGCCAACAAATCCAGACTCAAAACGCACAAACCTCGATTTACTTTTTACTCGTGATACTGTAATTACTTTAATGTGATGAGTAAGAGCCTGTCTATCAAGAACAAAGTAACACCATGGAAATTCCTTTAAATTTTTGTTGGAAATTATTGTAATTATTTTTCTTTAGCTAATGTTACATTTGATAAAAATGCTAGTAGGATTTATGTAAATGGTGCCCATTCAGGCAATATAATAATTAAACCTGTTAAGTCTGTCTTGCATTCGCACACACTGTGTGCGAATTAGACAAGATAAGACAAGCAATCCATCTGAAGCTGTAGCCTCCAGGCTGATCTTTCTCATTTCACGGGCAGAGAATTGTTATATGGACAAAAGTTCATAAGTTATGGACTTGAACAAAACATAAGGGACCATAACTTGATTTTTGTGGGCACAATCAGAACAAATGAGAATGCCAAGCAGCTGCTTAAAAAATTCTTGAACTGCACACTTTACTTTCAATTTAAATTTACTTATATTTTTACTTTCCAAAAATTTCATAAAATGTTTCTTACATCTCTCAAGAAATGCATGTTTAAATCAGCAGCATCAATTATAATTATAAAAATAAATATATATACAGATCAGTAATTATGAAACTATCAACGTTGGCCAAATTTCATAAATTAACGATCCATCTATTAATTTTCAAGCCATTTGCGTTCATAACCTTAAGTACTAGAAATTCTCGGGAGCTCATAGAAGAAAAAGAGGAAGCAGCCATTAAACAAAACCAAAGGACTTCTGCAAAGCAGGACTTTCAACACATTCCCAATCCTTAAAATCAAGAGAGAACAGCAGTGTAAAGTTCTATGTAAGGTTACATGATCAAAGTGAGCACAATTAACAGTAAATGACAAGTGTTCAAAACATAAAAGTGCTCAGCACTAAGATTTGCGAAGAATCAAGTAAAGGGAAGAAGAAAAAAATCATGTCTTTGGGGTTAGGTCAGAAAATACTTTAAAAATAAAATAAATATATTAGTAAATTAATGACAACAAGAACGACATAATTAAATTTTCCACTTATTCAAACTACCAGAACCCGAAACAGTAAGTAATACGGTACGTTTTCTGTAACAGGAAATTATATTTGAATGTACTGTGTACACAGATTTACGATACAGTAGAGTAAAATTTCCCAATTTATTTCTCGGAAGGATAGGGTAAGGTGTAACCCTATGGTATTACGACGTTTGATAAACAAATACTACAGAGTACTAATTAGAATATTTCAGAAACGCTGCCAGTTCCCTTCTGCATTACTGAACTTTCTAGCAGATACAGCATTTTATTGTTATGTCACGTACAGCTTTCTTCACTGGTATTATTTTATTCATTTAATCAGAATATTTCCTACGATTGTCTGATTTTCCCAGCCTTGTTACGAGTCTGCCCACCCCAACCCACACAATTCCAGCTGTCTGGTGCCTTCCCTCAAGAATTGTTTCCTCCATTTTGTTTTGAATTAAACTCCATTGAATAATATTTCTCATAAGATCCACATGAAAATACACTTCACAAAGAAGGGTTCTATAAAAGAGGTACATTTTAAGATAAATATTTAAGGCACGAAAACTGGGTAATAAAAAGAAGCTATTAGCTGAGACCTGTATTCACTGATATTTCAAATGAAATGTTACAGGCACAATCCTAAGTAATACTTTATGGAAAACAAAAATACAACACATTTCCCAAGTAACATACCACCACTTTGCATGGCCCATTTCTATGACAGTATGTGACATGGTTAGTAAGTCGTAAACAATTTGATTAAACTCAATACCGTACTCAATATTCAGCAACCAGAAATATGCCAATTCAGAGGTAATAAGACCTAACCTAATTTTTGGTAATGATGAACTATGCTGTCAAAGCTATTTCCTATTGTCTACCTCTAATCCTACCGGTTTAGACACCACAAACAACGTGTATGAGGACAATCGACCTATTCTCAAAACAAATGAGAAGAGACAAATTCCTGTACGAGACAATGACTAACCATGTCACATTCACTAAGCCTACAGTTCAGTATCTGAATGGTCCACTAAGGATTACTATGAAGTTTCCTTCATACAACAACGAGTGTTAAGGCTTGTATGAAACAAGTGAGAGGTAACACATGTTAAAGAGCATAAATATGAAATGAAATAACGCCTTCATAAATGGCATACTTGAAGTGTATAAAATGTGTGAAATGTTTGGGCATTTACTATGCATAACCACCTTCAAGTCTGTGCATTTATAATGATTGCTAAACTTCCTTGTTGCAATTTGAGCATTTATAAAATTATGAAAATACTGTTTGCAGCATTATTTAATTCTAATGGCCATTCAGATACAGCGATATATATATTTGGGATTCGAGGATAAAAATTAAACCCAATGTCAAATTTCCTTGAAAAATGTGGGCAATTTCTACAAAGATTCTCCAGTTCACAGTTACAGCTTTTTATCACCACTATGTTCTAAATATTGTAAATCTCCGATTAATTACAATTTTTATGCATTTGTTGTACATTTCCAAACTCTTACACTATGTAAAAGACAATTAAAAAACTAAAGCAATCTTGTTGTCTTCTCAGTAACGCCCTCTACGCTCCCGACGATCACGATCACGGGAGCGTGATCGAGACCTTCGCCTATGTTTGACATCTACATGTTTCTCAACATGCTTATCACGTGACCTAGAGCGTGAGCGAGAACGATATTTGTATCGAGAACGGGAGGAACGGGCAAGTAGATTCTTGAGGTGATGTGAAATTGGTTTAACATGCCAAAAGTTACAGAATCCTCCTTTACCACACTGGCCCATTTCAAATTGCCTACAACATGCTTCACGGAAGTCAGCAACAGGGCACAGGTCACAGTAGATTGGACGGAACATGTACCAGCGGTTGTTCAAATCTTCTGCAGCCTTTACAGCATCCTCTTCTCGCCTGAATTTAATATAAACATTCCCTCGTAGGTGGTCACACTGATTATCGCAGACACACATCTCTTCAATTTCACCATATTTTTCTTCACATTCAAAAAATACATCTTCAAAGAAATACTCGAATTGCTCTTGAATCTCATGGTCACTCATATTTGCCAGGTGAGAACCATCTGCAGACTTGGCTGAGTTCTGCTGACTCACATACATGTTCTGCATCACCACAGTCTGACTGTAATAAAATGTGCATTAAGTTGGAGCTATAGCTGAATGCAGATAAGACAACAAGAGTGAAACAAGCAAAATATTACATGCATTGGTGAAAAAATTGCAAGTCAAAATATATTATTAAAAGTTACAAAGTTTACACTTTTTAATGACCTCCGGTGACATCCTAGTGATACAGACGAGTCTCTTGAAACCAGAACTTTAATATCCAACTTTTTCTCTCTTTTTTTTTCCACAGCGATATAACCCTCCCCCCCCTCCAAATATAAACAGGTTTACTGTCACTTGCCGGGCCAGTATTTCTATTCTTTGGTTTACACAATGTTCCCAGATGGTAATTATCGCATATACATGTTTTCTTTGTACTAATATGCAAGAAAATTTAACCCCCTAACATGATTTCATATTCAGAACTATCTTTGCTTTGTGTAGTTGATAGAAACAGAAAACATGTAAATACTAATTTTATGATTGAGAGATTGCTCTACACTAAGGACATCTGTGGGGTTCTGGAGCTGGACTGTGTGTGTCTGATTTACCAAACAGATCAACTGCCAGTGTTAAGCGTTAACAATAATTACAAAATGTAAATGTGAAAAGGTTGTCAGAAACGCAGGCATATTTAAAAATTTATCGTGAGGTCTGATCTAGCCAGATACTGCGAGTGTGCGATGTAAATAATGCTCGTCCCAAATTTTATCCAGCAATTCCAGTAGGAGAGCAGCAAAAGATTTATTTGTATGATAAAAAAATAATTTTATTCATATTTATTACAAAGGTGAAACTTTGCATTATCAGCTGACTTTGGTATTGTTAGAGTACTTTCCCCTTTACTGTATTGTGCATTCTGTTCATCTGTCCCATTTTCACTCAATGTGGTAGGTGTGTAAATAATGAACTGAATGTTTCATCAACACGGGTTAGAAATGATAGTGGGGGGGGGGGGGTTGTAGGATGGGTGTATAGGAATATGAATTTTAATAATGGGGGTTGTGGACAGGATATAAGTGGGTAGTTGTATGCATGTATGACTGGGGTGATGGGTATAGTTAGCATTGCGAGACATTGGCGAGTGTGGATATGGTGGGTAGGAAAATGTTGGGTGTGATAGTTCAGATTTGAATTGGGGTGCTTTTAAGTGGAATATGAATATGGTTAGTGTAGAGGTTGGGTGGGGTGCAGGTGCAAGATTAAGTAGGGAGGAGATTAATTTTGAAACTGAATTGAGGTTGTGGAAGTAGAAGGGCACCAAGGTAAGGAAAGTGAGTGGGCATTGATGGTGATGACAGGAGATCAGTGGGATTAAGTGTACGTGAGTGAGTAAACATTGAGGGAAAAAGGGTGCAGGTGCAGTTGCAGTCGACATCTACACTAGTGATTAAACTCTGGCCAAACCGCAACCAAACCAAAATATAATTATCCATACCTAAAAATTATAAACTATAATTTTAAAGTTGCAACTAGACTACACGGCCTAATAATGAAAAGAATCCTAGCTTCATAATCATACTGTCCAGCTTCTATCAATATGATGCAACTTTCTCAAGAAACCATCAAAATTATATTTCTGAGCTACAGTGTTCAATTTCAATACAAACCACATATTTAGCAAAAAAACATGAGCATGTTCCACATATTTCAAGTTTCAATTCGGTATGACGAAGCATTCTCAAGACATTGAACTTCAATAGGTACAAAGAAAAACAAATGAACAATAAAAAGATAATGCCAAGAGCACCATAAGGTATCTCAACTGAGGATTCAAGGGAAAGGGGGGAAGGGGGGGAAAATTAGTTTTTTTTTTTCCAAAACAAATAAAATTTAAGTACATACTCCAAAATTCAAAACATTACAAATCTCTACTAAATTGAGAAAACTAATAGTTCCATCCAAGTAACATACACCATGTTCACGGGTATTTGGGTTGAAGCACACAGAAAAATTTGGTCTTTTGGTCAATGAGGAAACAGATTCAACAGTGATCTTGGAACATGAGAGACTGAACAGTTGAAACCGAGATATTTAATATAAGGAATACTTCGGATAATATTTGAGCAGGTGTGCAGTGTTGCACTTACTGCTTCAAGAGTAAGAGGAAGTGACAAAAAGCACGACAGAAACAAAAGGGTTTCTTCTATAAAAATTGAAGGGTGTTATAGACTGTTGCTTCCACTTAATGTACTGTCACTTTGCTATGAGTCACAAAAGAATGACATACCACATATACATACAGGTATTGGTATTCATTACCAATATCTTAGCCAATTTAGAGCAAATGGTTGTAATAAACTTCTATTCAGGAAATTATGCAGGAAAGGGGTGCCTAAGCCAATGAGATGGAAATGGCTGATATAAGAGGAGACCTAGGTTTGGCTTCCACAAAGACATTTATTCAAGTCCTAGGAGTTAGAAGATGTATTTGAATGTGACGTCATACAGATATTAAATGCCTTTCCCTAGCATGTTAAAGCTACCAATGTAGCTAATTAGTCAAGCATGACAGTTGTTGCAAAGGGAATCTTTAGTGTTTCTGTTAACGTTTCATTGCATAAGGAGGACACGAGAAGACTGATGGTGCAACCCTTCCTCTCGACTCATGTGACTCGTTTTGTATGTTATGGTCCCCCAACGTATAAAATAAAAAAAAGTATTATGAAAGAAAGAAAGAAAGAAAAAAAAAAAAAAAAAAGAGTACATCAAAACTATCCATTTTCTTTGCATAGGTTGGTTTGGTTAGGCAAGTGGCTTAGGATCATGCATTTTAGTACCACTTATTTTGTATGTTGTGGCAAATCAAGAGAATGGACTGGATGATGTGGAACCGAATAATTTTTAGGACATTTGCTACAAAAAGCATAAAATCACCAATTCCTTGGGAGTATTGAAAGACTGACACACAGTACAGAATTACCTCTTCACGGATGTGTTAAAGATATAGTACAGTATGCAGAAAAATATTAATTGAAGTGAACCATCAGGAATGAAATAGGTGTGGAGAACTTAACTAAACAATGACAAATTTAACACTTTGAGGTTCCACAGA
Organism: Procambarus clarkii; assembly: GCF_040958095.1. Taxonomy (NCBI): domain Eukaryota; kingdom Metazoa; phylum Arthropoda; class Malacostraca; order Decapoda; family Cambaridae; genus Procambarus; species Procambarus clarkii. The sequence continues at coordinate 11,622,652 of NC_091243.1, read as the reverse complement.
CTGATTATCTCGTCACTCATTTTTCTACTGAATGTGTTCCAACGACGCAGTACTGAGTCACTCATTAAAATATTTTTTAAAAATTTAAATTTTATCAGATCAATCTGGTAGTGGTTTTAAAATAAGTGCCTTTAGATTGCACACAATTTGATACCAAAATCAAAGATATAACATGAAACTTGATGTCCAAACACTTGAAATATTATAAATAGGCCTGTGGTCCGAATATTAAAATATTTGTTAAAATTCTATTTATTGTCCTATTATCTTGGGACTAGTTTTAAAATGCGCGCCGTTTTATTGCGAACAATTTGATACCAAAATGAAAGATGTAACACAAATATTTATGTCAGAACACTGGAAAGATATAAATAAATTTGTGATGATGAGCGTCCAGAATTAAAATATTTGTTAAAAATCCAGTTATTGCTCTATTATTCTGGGACTAGTTTTAAAATACTCGCCTTTTTATTGCGAATAATTTGATACCAAAACGAGCGACGTAGCACGAAATTTGATGTTATAAAATTGAACGAGTTGAACATTAGGTTGCAATGTACAAAATGGTGCTCGTTCATGGGTAACTTTAGGCTTTTCTGCGGGGAGGCACTCCAGCCTTTTGTACATTTTATTCATACACATCTGTAGGGAATTTAATTGCGAACACAATGATACCAAAACGAGCGACGTAGCACGAGAATTAAGGTAAAAAAATGGAACGAGAATGCACATGTTACTGATTTTGTGCGTTTTTGCCGACTTTACGCTTTGCTGTTGGGAGTCACGCTAGGCGTTTGGACATTATATTTATACACACCTGTAGAGAATTTAATTGCGAACACAACGATACCAAAACGAGCGACGAAGCACGAGAATTAAGGTGAGAAAGCTGGAACGAGTATACACATTTGGGTGTCACCGCGCGCTTACCCGCATGGAGGGGCCACGATCCCCTTGTCAACCGCGAGTTTCCACGGAGCAGTGTTAAAGGTGCCAAATAATTGTAAAAAGATGATTTTCAATATAAAAAACCTATAGGAATGTTTTGATTAAAGCTGATCCAACAGGTATCTTCAGGTCAATGTAACTAAAGATTCAAAATAGCATTCAATATGTTCTGGAGGTATAATGATTGCAGGAAACAGGCAGTATAAAAGGTTTAGTTTCGTGCAAGTGGGGAGGTGGTTGGTGGTACTGTCATTCAACTGTAGTATGCTTAATATATATATGATCAATAGCTTTCCAAGGCACCGTTTCTCTGAATGTCGTCTCCAATGAGAATTGTTAAAACATAACTAGAGTTCAATTAAGCCTTTACACTGCTCACGTATGTCAAGCATTTGCTGCTATGCTCTAAATGCCTGGAGGCAACTTGTACTGCCTGAAATATTTAAAAGACCCACTGACTGTAGGAAGGTCATTTGACACTAGAGACCTCAAGCAATTAGTTGCCATAATGGGAAAAAATTACGAGCCTTAAGTTTCCTTCTTGGGGCCCTAAGTAAAAAGATCACACCATGACGGGTGCATCACCATGCTGCCTCTAAAGACAGTGTGACCACAATAGGGGACAATTGATGCCATGCAAAACTACAAGGATCTGAAGATCTTGGTGATGAGGAAAATATTAAAGGTAACTTTAATATTATCCATTAAACTATGAAATAAGCTTCTCTAATAACAAGAGAAGTGAGATTGTGGAGTATAGGCGTGTGGGTGGGGAATTGCACATTGCTGTGCTGACGATACATTCACTAAGCTGAATTTGAGCATATCTGATTCTGTTGGAAATGTGGCGAGTTATCTTGTTTCTAGTTTGATCATTGTAGTGGTGACCACACACAGTATTAGTGTTCAAGGTGCTAGACAGCATTAGCTTTGTTTCCACATGCTTCTAAATGTAATGAAAATAGCAATACAGTACTGTATTATCATCTGTACTACTGATGATCACCGTGCAACCTACATATACATATTTTGTAATGTGCAACAAATTTTGCACTAAAATATGCAAAATTTTACTAAAGTAATATTAGTGTGGGTTTAATCAGTCAAGAAATCCTACATAATATCCATTAAAAGATGAATCAATCATCTTTTCCTATAAAGTGAGTCAGATTGAGGATGTGATTACGACCGACATGAAGTCGTGGCATACTGCAGACACTCACTGTCAGAGTTGCCAGTTGGAGCATATGTACACGGTTCTACAAAATCAGATTCCTATGAAAATGTGAGTGTGATCTTGATATTAGTGGTGGTGGGGGAGGGGGGGGGGAAAGGGGGGTGGGAGGGAAGGTGTTTGAGATTTAGAGCACGGTGAGTATAGGTGATTGTGATGAAAGTATGTCAGCTAAATTCCATGAATGACACCAAATCTTCCTAGCAATCTATGGAAAGGAGCATTGTCTATTCTCTATGACAATTGAATACTTGCTAAATGTTGCGTTGCAAACCACACCACTAATACAATGCTTTGATAAAACAATTAATTCATTAATGCTAGATAAAACAAGTTAGGATAAGAGAAGCATATTGTTGATGACATAAGGTGCAATATGAGTGACATAATATTATCACTGCACCTTCACTAGTGAATATATTCGCAAATAAATGTGTTATGAACAACTGTTACTTTGGCTCAAATATATAGATATGAATTAATATAGGGTGTGTGTATTTTATAGTGATATGCATGTGTACATATGTATGCATATTTCACATTACTGCATATGAAAACATTAAAACCACTAGTGACATCCTAATACATCCTTTACCCACAAAAAGTAAGTAAATGAAATAAGACAATAAAATGGAACTAGAAGCAGAACCTAACCCTGTCAACTGTCGCCATGAGCCACAGCTGGCAACCCGGTCCTTCTGCTACTGAAATTAACCAACCTTACACCTTCACTCCATAACAATTTTATGATAGAAACATTTTTGAATAATTATTTTTTGGTGCGCATGAGGGACTAGGTATAAAATATAGCCACACAGTAAATGGGTTCAAGGGGTTAACATTCATACCCACATATTTCTCATGCTCAAAAATTATCAAAAACGTTAAATTATCAAAAATTATTATCTAATGAGGATTCTGATAGCACATGGGCCTCTCCAGAATCCGAACTTTTTTTCTGAAAAATTCTAAATTTGAAGGGAAGATCTGGTGATTAAATTTGATTTGTTGTTTAGAGGGACTTGTTAAGAGAGATTTAGGTAGTGCCACTGATGTACCCAAAAACGTTTTTACACACATCAGTCAATATTTTATGCATTCACCAGCACTTCCCAAACCTAGGAAAATCTACCTATGAATGGATAAAATGGCATTTCTTTGGGTAGTGACATACCTCAGAATACACATTAAAATTTATGGTACGTGTGTAGAAGTTTAAAAAAGTGATCAGTTTGCACCAATATCGAGTATAAAGTTTAGACTTGGTGCAGTGTGTTGCTAGCTGTGGCAGTGTGAGGTAAGTATTGCACTGGCTGTGTGCTGCTCCCATTTAATGAAAACTGATTGGTATTTATACCTACACCTCATTATATTTTAACTCGCTGTTTTGTAATTTTTGTGTCATGTGACTGCCCCTGCACCAGTTATACATTGTGGTAAACTCATATCGTAGCAGATGACATTGTTCCCTCAGTCAAAACAGAACTAATTCAAATTCAAAATTTCATTTTTTCTTACCCAGAATGAGCGCTAACAATCATCCTTATGTGTCAGATGCTACTAAGCTTTGTTTCACCAATATTGAAGACAAGGGAGTGTGTTATGCTCTTCTATGCAAATGATAAATTGAAAGAGTAAGGTTCGAAGACCATCTGAAGCAGAAACATCCAGCATGGTTCTTCATGCCTCCATCACATTTTAAACATGTAAAAGTGATTATAAAGAAACAGCAACTTGACAACAAGGATTCCAAAGCAACATTTAATCAGAAGGATGTGGCAAAAGTAAGCTTTGAAGTAGCTTACTTCGGTGCAAAATCAAATACCACACAAAATAGGGGAAATGCTAATCTAGACAGCTGCTATTCACATCAATTAAATCAAGTGTGGCTCTGACCAAGCACCAAAAGTACCGGAAGTGCCATTGGCAAATAATATCATAGTCTCCAAATTGAAATCATTGCTGGAGACAAAGGCAGAACTTATTCACCATATTCATTGGAATGATAAGTGTGCTATTCGACTGGACAAAGTCACGGATATCTCCAATGACTCGCAGTTAATGGTCTACATCCGTTGTAAGTCTGAAACCACTATTGAACAAGATTTTCTGGTCTACAAGCCTTTGAATAATACTTGTAAAGGAATTGACATTCAACAATATTCATGCATTTTTTTAGCAAAAAAGGTTTAACTTTGGAATCCTGTGGGAATTAACAGTAAACGTGCTCCTTCATAGCTCGGTATTGTGTGAATTCTGGCTTTATGGCTCATGCAGAGCAATATAATGACTAAATTCTGAAACACAATGTATGATTCACTGCCAAGCTCTGACCATCAAAAGTAATGTTCCTGGACTAAAATAAGTCATGAAAAATTCATTACAGTAGTGAAGAACAGTACATCAAGGCAGGCGCTTTAAAGACAAGGCTCCTCCGATCCTTGTTCCGAAATCAATCCATTAAATAAGAACCTAGTTTTCTATGCGCAGATCATTGGCTCTCAGGAGGAATGTTTTGAACTATTTTTGGGGGAGCCGAGGACTGAAATTTTGATGTTTTTGGTTGAAAAGAAGCACTCTTCTCATTTAAATTATTTCCAATAAGTGGTTACCTCAGCTTAGTAATTTAATTGACATTTTCTCCCACAGGCATGCACTTAATCTGCAACTTCAAGGAAACAAAACTAAAATAGAATATCTGCAAGCAAAAAAATTTCAAGAAAAGCTCAAGTATTGGCTAAAAATGGCAGAACCTAAAATTGCATCCTTCCCCACCCTTTCTTTGCTATGGAGGAATGCTGATGGGACCGATTTCAGCGAACTCAAGGATGACGTGATCACCCATCTAAGAAAACTTTCTTTGCGATTTAAGGAATACTTTCCTAAATTAAAAAGGCCTATACTGTATACCAGTGGACTGTCAACCCATTTCTGTGCTGTTTGACTGAAATCCCCAGATAAGTGTTAATGGTGTTACAGAGCAAATGATCGAGCTTCGGTCAAGCAGTCAATGCAAAGTGTTATTTGAAGAAAAGACGGACCATTTGGAGTCTTTCTAGTTAAGAACTCGCATCAAACATCCTGTGGTAGCTGGGGAGGCCACAATGCTTTTTTTTAAAGTGCCTACACAAGGTAAGTAGAACTTCCACTCTTGCTTTCATAATGACCACAAAACAAAACTGTTTTCCAAACCCCGAATTATTTATTTACTGTATCCCAATTTTGCAGAACTAGTAAGATGGAGAAGTGATATTTTTCTCATTAGCTGGGACCTGGGTGATGAAATATTCACTAATTAAAAAAAATTATAGGTGCTAAAATATTTAGAGATATTTAAAACAGATGTTTGTCAAACATTGTTTGTTTCCTATTTACCTACCATGGGTACAACAAAAATTAGGGCAATGAAGGAAAAGGTTTATACCCTTCTAACATACTTGCACCAGTCATCCAACATGGCTCAGTTTTTAAGAAATGGAATCAATTTGCCTGTAATTTTTTTTATGCAGACCTTTCTGCTTCAGTTGCTATGCATCTTTCAAATTGCTACTTTGCTTTCCTCCAACCTAGTGCATTCGTGTCTGACCCTGTTTAGTGCTTCCATTGTCTCTGTACTCACTAGAAAAAGTTTCACACCCTCCTGCAATCTTTCCTGTACCCTCATCCTCCTCTGAAACTGTTATGCATGTTTTTCTCCTCCATCTCAATTACATAAACATTATGCTATAACAGTGATTGCTAATTCCCATCAGTTCCTCATTCAGTCTTTAATGTTCACCCATATTCCAGAACTTTGAGTGCCATTCTAGGTCCTGAGCTCCTGGGGTTCTACCAGCCCTTGAATTGTTTGTTTGTTCCTAGGACCCGCAGTAAAACAGCTTAAAGCTGTTAACATACTTTTTCTCAAAGCCTTCTACCATCAATCCAAATCAAGTCAAATAACATTCAATGGCATACCGGATACACAAAATATTTGTATTTATTAAATGACCCAGATGACTAACAGTGGTGCCAAGCACTGCCCAGGTGCAAAGATGGGGGAAAAAACAAAACAGGAACCCAGCATCCCCATAGAACCAAAATTTCATTGGTTACATCAAGTCACGATGTATGCTATTGGTTGCCCACATCTCACAAAACAATCCTTTCTATACAAGATCTTTACGAGCTCACTAATGCAACCATCAATGAACATAACCCATCATAATACAACTTTTACTTAACACATACTTTACAACACGATTGTAATTATGTTTGCATTGTGTTCACTGCATACTTTCTTCAATACACAATCACCATCACATGTTCCATACTAAACATGAACTTCACTACACTTTGCCACTATACATGCCCAGTTAAAGTTCAACACTGCGAATAATTTTCATCTGAGCTACAACTATATGAAGATAGTCTACAGCGAGGGTTCTCGTTACACATAATCTTCACCCAGTTTACGTCCAGGTGAAGAGCATCACTTCACTGGGACAAACCCTGGGTAAGGATCGTGCACAATCACAATAATCACTACACAATCCTGGGCGAGATTCCTCACTAACAATGCCGTCACTTTCAGGATGCTCCCCTAGATTTCACATTCAATAGATTTTGAGGGGTCCAACAAGGATCTAGAATCACCAAATTACTGTACTCTAAGTTTCTTTGTGTGTTTTGCGAGTTGTTGATTCTATCCCAGTGCTTCCTGTATACTCCAGTAATAGTCAAACTGTGAACATGGTCTTTAAAGCTTCCATGTTTAGAGTTTTAAATGCTGTTATGTTTGTTAATTTTCTAAATTCTAATTCTGGTCTCCTATCTCCGATTTCCACTGTCATTATCTTACACTTATTCGAGTTAAAATCTAACATCCATTTGTCGATTACTCTTTGGAAGTTTTTCAAGCATTCTACAGTCATCCTCCATTCTTACACTCCTTGTTGCATCATCTGCAAACATTGTAAGTCCAACCCAAACCTACTAACCAAAAAAATCACCACATAACTTACAAGTTGTTTGTATGACTGCCGGAAAGTTACGGATCCAGATAGTGTCAAAAATTTCAATGCATACTACTTGCCGACAACTCATACAAGGTACACACAATTCCTTACATTTCTTCAACTCGTTTAAATTTCAAGTTTTCACTTGTGCACTCTTGTCCTACAAACTTAATTTAAAAAACAAAGTTTGTCTTTGCCCACTTTTATTCTCCCTAATTATCTTTATCTTTTACATAGTACTGTAATTATATTCCCTCGGTCCCTTCTCTACACTAGACTTAAGAGCAAGTTCCCTTAATCTATTCCCGTAGTTTAGCTCTAAATTTGGCACTACGGTTGCAAAAATTTAATTTTTTTCAAGTTTAAGAGCCTCATGAGATGTAGAGTTCACACTGGTCCTGTGTATTCTAGTACTGTACTGTATTGGCATTCCACAGGCTGTATAGATTGTCAATATTTAGGGTTTTATTTCCCATTCTAATGTTTGCCAGCTTCTCATATGCTGATGTTATTCAATTAATAAGAGCCTCTGATCTAGTGCTAGTTATATTCACCCAAGTTTTTCCTCTTTTTTTTTCCTTCCTGTAGTTGCGTTCCCCTTATGGTATAGAGTCCTGGTCTCCAATCTCCGTTTTTCATCTTTATTACCTTATGCAGGCGATGAGTCACAATAACATGGCTAAAGTATGTTGACCAGACCACACACTAAAAGGTGAAGGGACGACGATGTTTCGGTCTGTCCTGGACCATTCTCAAGTCGATTCTTCATTACCTTACATTTGTTGAACTAATGGTCATTTGTCCAATCACTCCAACCATTTGTCGAGGTTTTCCATGTATTAGAAATTTTCTGCAGATATTGCTGGTTTTTACTGGTCTCCTAAGCCTTATGCCAGCTGCAAACACCGACATTGATAAGCTCACTCCCTCAGATAGAAGTAGGTCACTTACAATAATAAGAAAGAGCAATGGTACTTAGGGTCGATAAGTGGCGTACACTACTTATTAAGTCTCTTGAACTGAATGACACCTATCTTACCGTGACCATTTATTTTATGTCCATCAGGGACACTCTTATCCAGTTCAGTGTATTCCAAGTTATCTACCATCTTGTACACCAGCTTTTCATGAGAACGGTCTCAAATGTTTTCTAGCATTCTATGAAGATGCAGTCTATCCAGACTTATGTTGGCATGACTTTTCCCCCCCCTGTAAATCCATGGTCTCACTGCTACAATGTTTATCTTCTCCAGAGGCTCCCTCCATTATTCTCCATGATTTCTTTCCACTAATTTCCAAGGAATCACTAGTCTAGTTTAGTGCCTCCATGTTTAATACTGGGATTATAAGTACTATTTTTATATACTGTATTTCACAGCAATATCTAGTTTTGAGTGTTTTGTTGAAAATCTTTATTAGCAGGTAACAAAAGCAGGTGGAAGGTGGACATACACTGGGTATGTAAGGAAGGAAATGGCTGGGATGTGGAGAGACGCAATACGTTGGGGATAAACCTTAGTAGGAAAATTTATATTTTCAGTCCTATCTGGTTGTCAGAGCTTCACTGCCCTATAACTAATGTAAGACAAGTTTAAAAATACATGTGTTAAATATGACTCAAAATATTGCAGGAAAACAAAATACACATACACACACAAACAGTATTTTATATATACACAAACATACACATGGTACTTATATACACACACCTACTCTAATTGCTATGGGACTGCAGATATCGCTTAATTTCAACAGCAACCATACTTTTTGCTAAAATTAAGTATTTAAAGTAAGTTATTTCAAAATATTAAACCTGTAGAAAGAAGAATAAATATATCACAGCACGACAAAAAAGTATCCCTACCCAGGAAAATAGAGGAAAGAAGACATGGTAAGAATAAGAGGGGATGAGACCAGAGGGAGAAACAGAATTACATACTCAGAAATTAACTTTTCAGTGCAAAGTATATTTTGTGAGTACATGTAATCTGTTCTGCTGCTCTCTCTTATGCAGACTATCACAGGAAAAACAAATCAGGAGGTGGGACTTACCAATGCCTGATCAAGTACTGGTCCGACTCGAAGATACCAAGTCCATATATGGGGCTGCACAATCTCTGGTTGATTATATGCTTGCAGCCAACCTTCCACAGCTAAATACAATTTCTTTTACCAATAAAAGGGTTTCCTTTTGAATATTAACATACAAACTGCACGAACAACATTGTATGCCCAGGGCAACACAAGAGCTTAATTTAGAAAAATAATGGGGATGCAAAAACACACAGTAGTTTGAACCTTACAGATACTCTTCCTAATTTCCTTACAGAACATGTTTAGGAAGAAAAATAAGTTTCAATTTGCAAAATTTGTGGCCATGAACTTTTTTGCTGACTGAGCTGATTAACCAAGAAATTCTAGCTTTAGTATATGAGACAAGCATATAGGTTACTAGAAATTTTCATTAAAAATTGTTACTATCTAAAGCTCCTATAGGACATTAGTGAAGAAAGCCAAAGGCAGAAATTCATGCTATATCCAAAGACTTATTCCAAAATTGCTAGTTTAAACATAAAGTCAAAGTTTGGAATTTGCTGAACTTTTCACTATGTTCTTCAATATAATAACCAAACCTTTATTATTCAATATAGTGTGATTTACCTGTGTAGACAACTCTGAAGTGTTCTTCCTAAGTATAGACAAAATTATTCAGACTAGTGAGCACTAACATCCTATCATTAAATTAATGCTACACAACACAGTATGAACAAACCATACAAGGTAAGTGTCATTACAGTACGGTATAAAGAAATCACATTAGGCAAATTTCATTACATCAAACAAGCTCATGATTCCATGAAAAAAAAGGGCACTGTAAACCAAATAAAAGTCTTGTAATGAAACAATGGTTTTTCAAGCTTCCCAAGCCGTTTCTGCAAGAGGTCTAAGTGATGGTACAGGTATACTGTACAGTACTTTGAAAATTTCCAGCAATTTCCAGCAAGTGCTATAATGCACTTCGGTGCATTATAGCACCGAAGTATCAGTTGCATCTGTCATCTACATTGAGGAATGTAGCATCTACAATGCTAGATTGGGGAAATCTTGACAGGACTTGGCACTTACTGAGCAACTTTGGTAACACTGTGCTGGCCAACAAAGATAAAATAAACCTCCCTTTCAGTTTGGCTAACACTGCTGAAATTTTCACTGGGTAAAAAGATAAATGCTGGTAGTAGTATCTGAGCACCATAGGTTGACAACAAATTGGAACCTGTAATTTAAATGAGAACAAAATCCCTGAAGGAGAGAAAACTGACAAAATCAAATTGCACGATTTCTTATTTAAACTCCACTCGGTTAATAATTTTATTAATTTAGATAGGGCCTCATAAAATAGTAACTGTGCCTTTCCATTGACTAAATAAAGATGTAAATACTGATAAGAAATTGCCAGCAGATGATGCAGAGAAATTTCCCGCTCTCAACACAACTACCTTTGCCATACAATGCAAATTTGCCGTTTGTTGCTGACATAAAAAGTTAGTTTATACATTTTATTTTATGACAAAACTGTGTGGAAAGATAAATTACAGGTACGAATATAAACACTCATTACATATTTCATTCACCTGGACACTCAAACCACAAACCAGACAATTGGCAGCCACTACCAACTGAGCCACCAACACCCCTTAAACAAGAAGGATTCCAGAAGCACCAGTCTGCTGCCCAACTGGAACTTTAGGCCTTCCCGTGGGGTACCACTTTGGCATGTCTTGTGTTAAGTGAGCCATGTCCTAGTCAAATTTCTAACCACCATATCCTGGATAACATTTCAGTCAAGTAGAGCGGCTGAATACTGTATGTGGTGGTCGGCGGTTCGAGACTCAGAGAATACAGGTGAATGTTATTATCCATGATATGGTAGTTAGTAATTTACATTACTCACTCACCCTCTCACATATACACACAGCTGAGGGAGGGAATGTTGGTTAGCAGAAACAGCCATCACCACTCATGCCCTGCCATTCTCAAGTTACCCCACCACCAAGCCTCTTTCATGAAGATATGTATGTATAGGGTAAAAAATTACACAAAGTACACACAACGATCAGACAATTATTTAAGATTGTATTAACACTTGTCATAACAGTGATATATTTCATTCACCTGGGCTCTAGGAGACTTGAACCATGGACCCTACATGTGAGGCAGAAGCTCTATCCACTCACGTGTGGGAGATAGAAGTGAATAGAAACTCTATCCACTAGCTCACACGTGGGGTCTATGATTCAAGCCTAGAACCCAGGTGACTGAAATGTTTATTTCAACGGAAGTGCGGATGATAACTTAACAGTAGATATAGTTGTCCACTAACTGAAGTACCAGAGAACCCACAATACTTAAAATAAGAGTAAGACTCACTTGAACTGCTGTAGCATTAAAAGAAGTTTTGGAGGAAGAAATTGCCAAATTAACAGAAGTCGCACAGTCCTTCTAGCACCCAACCTCACCTGAAGATGAGTGTCACCTAGAGGAAAGTCTGCCCAAAGTTACACACTGGTCGAAGTATCTGAAGGTAAACTTGTAAAAATCTATCTGCCCTGATGTAAGCCCAGGATACAGACAAGAATACCTTTAGTGTGGCAAACCTCCAGAGACCACGAGCCCTAAAATGACCCCGACTGCTAGACCACTCCATAAAACAAGGGAAATATAGACCATAAGAGTATGGTACACAACTTCAATGAATATCCAGTTGCAATGAGCACTCTGAAGGTCAGATTTTCTCACCCATTTCACCAAGCAAGAGTTTGATGGCAGACTGAAATGCTGCATAATGGGGCTTAAGTAGTCGTATTGGTGGTAGTTGTAATTTTAATATTTGTTGTGGTTATTGTGATTGTGGTGATAGTTATGGCTTTTGTAGTGCATTTGGTGTCTGCACAAGTGGTTATGTTAGTAGTGGCAGCTGTGATGGCTGTATTGTGGGATTAGTGAAAGGGAGATGGAAAAAAACAGAAAAGATAAGATTATGTTGTACAAGTGGTGGGGTTACTAGGTCTTGCTGTCTACACAGTTTAAAAACTTGTCACAATCTGATCAGGCCAAACATAAATGTGGCTAATCAAACTATAACCTATGAAGACTTACAATTGTAAAACCTTACATATTATGTAGTATTGATCAATGTTTTAAGTTATGCAATGTCCAAGCTTTTAGCAAATATATCTACCCATTTTTGTGATATAACAAGAAAGCCATTTAAGTGGCCACAGGGCAAAACTTTCGAGAGTATCATTTGCAAACAAAGTCTACTTAATGTATCTACATAAAACCAGGGCATGTGTACAGAAGCGTCATTACAGCAACATTTACAGATTTTTTTTTAAGGCATCAATCAAGTTTGCTCCCCCTACCAACAATGTGTTGAAATTTATCCAAACTGCTACCAAGGAGGGGTCTACATTGTCCAATGATAAGTACCCTCTTTGCACCATAATATGTAAAAATTTCAAGTCGCAGTACATTGGTGTTTTCAATTCCCCCCCCCCCCCACAACAAAACAAAACATGGTTTTACCCATTAATGAAAAAACAGGCAGTTACTGCACCTGTTTTCAAGTCTAACAACATTGGCATAATGCATGGGAAAATCAGCAAAGAACTAGGCACTGGAACCAAAAAATTAAACACTACAATACTCATCTGAAGAATTATATTTATTAACATTTTCTCTGGCATGAATGCATTAGAGCAATGTAAACAAAACTGATCTGAATTCTGTGTCAAGAATACAGATCTTGGTTCAACTTCAACAGGATCACAAAATAGCTCCTAGAAATATGGGGTCAAACATCCTAAAAATTGTTACTCAGAAGAACGCTTCATACAAAGTTTACAGGTCTTACATATTACATTATTAATTATAAGATTATAGAATTATTATATGTATTTTATTATTAGTCATATTATACTGTTTAAGAAACTCCTTTCCCTTAACTAATAAAACTGCCTGTCTGCTATTAAATGTGTATAGTGGTTAAATTCAACTTAAATCAGTAGAAATGTATAAAAGCAGATAAATATAAAAATAGAAAAGGAGAGAAATACAAGATATGGTACATAGCCTGTAAGCACACAAGACATCTCTGCTTCCTGTTAATAAAAAAAAAAAAAAACACTGCCCAACCACCTAGATTGGACAGTATAATGAAACGTGACATCTTTTTATAACAAGTTAAATAATGCCCCCAATATACGGCCACAGAGTTGACTCAGATTGAGAACGTTCACTCTCCAGAACTTAATTCAATGCATCAAAACATCAAACCAATTGTTATGGATCTGGTGTTACCGAAATCCTAGCTTTGCAACAAAAAGGGGGTCACGCTATAAAACTAAAAGTACATATAAAAAATAATGCCATAGCACTTGATGTTTGTCAAGAGTTTAGTGGCAATGTATTCTTCCTCAAAATAAGTAATAGAAACCAACCCCCCCCCCACACATTCCATCCCAAATTCAGTTGCAGCTGGACTCGCCTCAAATTTGAGATTAGTGACCTTTTTCTTGCCAAAACTAATACTGTACCTCTTTAATATTCTAGCATACAACCTACATAAAACCATATAATACAGCTGTATACAAAAATTACAACAATACAGTATACAATCATTAAACCTAATCTCTTTTCAAATGTAGCTTTATGATTTTTTAGCAAAAGCCTTACCAAATTCAAAATATAAATCAGCCCATTTTTTATTTTCGACTACATTTGCTCAATGGGTTCCCACAAACTTTATTTTTCAATTACAGTACTGTATATACTCATTTAGGAAAATAATTTAAAGTGATCTCTGTGCAATATTAAGGAGATACCATTCATAAGCCTATTTTTTTTGGCCGTATAGTTTTAACCAATACAATTATTTCCCAAAGCAGGCCCTTTGACTTACAACAACAAATTTTTTTGGTGAAAATTTTCTATGGCAATTTTCTATTAACTCAATGCTTCCATGATTTTATCAAAGTTGATGAGTACTGTAATTGCAAAAGGAAGGTTCTTCCAACTATAAATCAGTGTTGCATTTTTCTCCATAAAACTAACAATTTTACTTTTTAATCACTCTCTCAAAGACCTTTTATGAAGTAAGGAGTGACGTTAGTGATACTGTAGTTCTGTAGCTTTTTTGCCACTTGTTTTGTGTAGTTATGTCCACCAATTTAAGTGCTCTGAAATCTCACCAGTACTGTACTGTATATAAGCTTCTCCTAATCTCACCGAGTGCTCATGCTATAAATGCTATAAAACAAAAAGCCAGAGTCAACAAGTAGCTCAGAAAAAGGAATCAAAAGGAGGCAAGAAAATTAGGGAGAGGACAAAACCAAAAAGATCTGATCTAAGGACCAAGTGAGCTCCAGAGGAACCTGGCATGTTGGAGGCAAAGCTAGGCAGACAAAGCAAGCCCTGGAGGTGGGTGGCAATTGCAATCTCCATCCTGCTGAAGTCATGTTACCCCAAGCCAACCCTCCTGCCCTCAGTCCCCATATTTCTTTCCATGAGAAACAGCCATTTACATAACAAAATTCTAGCAAACTTATTATACTGACTTATAACATTTAAATGATTAAATAAGTGATGAACGTAACTCCCTCAGCATTGTCATTTGCAATTTGTAATGTCAGTAAGCCCCACCTTTCTTATATTATTGTAAACTACTGTACAGTACATAAAAATCTTTAAAACTCAAATACAACATTTAACAAATATTATCAAACAATAATATTTAAAGAACACACAAAATGGCCAAAAATAAACATATTATACCACATGTTACTGTACCTGGATGATGTTCCGAGTGTTCTACTCCCCAAGCTCAAACAAGGGCTAAGCTTGATTTGTGAGAGCTGGGTCCAACAGGCTCGAAGCTTGAAACACATCCACTACAGCTGGGTTGGTCCAACACTTCTTGCCGAAAAAGAAGGGTCCAGTTTTTTCTTGAAGACTTCCACTTTTGTTCCAGCAATATTGCTTAATACTTGCTGGGAGGATATTGAACAACCGTGGAATTCTAATGTTCATGTGCCTATGCCGCACATGAACTGTGCCTATGGCGCACTCTATTCTTTACTGGGCCTATTCTGCATTTGCTTCCATATCGCTCACTCCAGTATGTTGTTATTTTACCGTGTAAATTTGGGACCTGGCCCTCCAGTATTTTCCACGTGTACAGTATATATTACTGATACCTCTCTCGTCTCCTTTCTAGAGAATACATTTTCAGAGCTTTGAGACAATTCCAATTATTTAGGCGTTTCATCATGTCTATGCATGCTGTAAATGTTCTTTGTATTCCCTGTATTGCAGTTCATCCATGCCCAATAGAATATTAGTGCTAAATCCAAATTAATAAAAATGTTAAATTAAAAAACTAAAAAAACCCACAAAATTACCAAAACAGATGTGGATATGTGGTCCAAACAACAGTTATTTTATGCCTTCCAACACCAGTCTCTTGGATGGATGACATGAAGTTACAGAGCTGGTATTATTAATTATCACAGTGCACTATATTTGCCTTTTTTGTTAATAAGATGTCTTACAGCAGCAAATATAGTGTTGAGGGCATTAAGGAAAAATATATATTTCTAAAGAGCAAAAATAGATACAGTACGAAAGAAGAGTAGGCGTAAGTGCACCCACATCATTGCCCTCCTCTCTCTCTACACTGGTGATGAGTGGTAAGCAGCTCATGCAGGCAAGCTTGCCTCCCACCACCTCACCCTGCTTGGTGGGAACAAAAATTCTGCATTTTTTTTTTTTTTGAGGGGGAGGGAGGGGGACAAATAATGATCATAAATACTGTATATAATTTAGGCATCAAATTATTGCCATCAATCGTTTTATCGTATTGAAATCAAAATAAAGAATGGAAAATAAATTAATTTGTTGATTTTTTTTTATATAGTAAGGCTGGCTGACTTTTGGTGTGCAAAACATGCCTTATGTGCACATGGGGAATAACTGCAATGCTGTATAGCACTAATTTTGACACTGAAATATCAATAGAAATATTTCACTTCAATACTCTTAGCAAGGTAATAAAAAACCTTGTACAACCTATGCATTACAGCAGATTTAAGCACTTATATTATAAAAAAAATAATGGACATTAAATCTGACATCTACTGTACACACAGCCTGTACAGTACAGTATTGACGATTTCTGGCAACTGTTACCTCTCAAGTACCTACTACTGCTTAACCACTGTACAGTACTGCGCTGGCCAAGAAAACTCATCGGCTCAAAACTGCGCAGGCTGAGGAAACACCAATTTAAGATTTCGCACCATTCAAATCGCGCACGTGGTTGGTTGGGTACAAAGTGGACTCTTGGGACCTCCAGCGAGAGGCAGCCATCTTGGAAAAAATTCCCAGAATGTCCTAGGGCTGCTGGATGGCTCAGTTCTGCGTGAGCAACCATGGGTGGTGCATGCGCCTCTGGCTCCTAAACACCTGTCCGACACGATTTTGAAAGATTGCTCTGTCGGTGACATTAAAATCTTGTTGTTTGAAGAACATAAAGGTCATGATATTGATGTAGATAGGCACACTAAGGACCAAACACAAGGGTCGGATACAAGTGATACAGCACCGACGAGGACGATACAACGAGCGAATCCAGTAGCAGCCGAGCACCACCCATGATCACCCGTGTTATCTCCAATTTTTATATATGAATAATTTTCTGGGTTCAGTGATGATGCATCTGATACAAGTAGCATAGATGAACAGTGTTAGCGTCATCACTGAATAGCCTGTTATGACGTCACGCACCACTTAGTCCACGTTCCCACAGTCAAAGTAAGTGGAATTTGATTTTTTTTTTACATATATTCAGCAAAAATATTCATCATTTTACAGACATTTTTTTTTTTGTAAACACTTTATTTTTGGCACACAGGAAGAATTTCACAAACGTAGCACATCCCAGTAGTTAAGGAAGCTTCTGAACAAAATTCCATGCAATTAGATTTTACTTACAATGTGGAGAGTGAAGGCAAGCTACCTGCCACAAGTGTATGTTAAAAAAAAAAAAAAAAAAAAAGGCAGCTTCCATACTTTAGTCTATACCAAGGGAACTAATATGGAAAAGTGATACCAATGAAAACCCTGACCAGTACAAGAGAAGTGCTGTTGTTGGCTATGACAACAGTTGTTCTTTTATACGGCACTAGTTCGAAGCAGGTTGACAAGAACTCGGCAAAGTAAGGCAGATCCTTGTCAACAACAGATATGATGAAAATGTCCAAAGGTCATTAAAAAAAGCTGAAGAGATTGCAATAAGTCGTTAATCTGTCTTTTAGAATTTGTCCCATAAGTTGTTCTTCTACAGGAACTTCTTTTCAATGGACCACAAAACAGGAAAGTCCTAATAGACAACAGAAGTGTGACTCCTACTAACACAAGATGCAGCACGACATAACCAAAACAATGATCTATATTATTTATATATAATCTAGTCCCCCCCCCCCCCTGCCACACACACACCATCAATAGTTTCAAAGAGTTATATGACAGAGTACTGGAAAGGTGGGAGCACAGCTCTAATACTTTTACTACTCTTAGATAATTACACACACAAACATCTCTTTCAAGGTGCCCAGCAATGCAAAAATAACAAGACAATCAAAAAACATTATTTCTACACACCAGAGCATTATCAAATACATCCTAAACAACAATACCGAAATGACATAGAACGATAATAGGAGATTAGACATAGCCGAAGCACTACATATTGACCACACTTGTACAATTGTAGAGTGATGGTCTCACTTCATGCAGGTCGGCATTCAATCCCTGACTGTCTAAGTGGTTGGGCACCATTCCTTCCCTCCGTCCCAACCCAAATCCTTATCCTGACCTGTTCCAAGTGCTATATAGTTGTAATGACTTGGTGTTTTCCCCTGATAATTCCCTTCCCTGTTCCAATTTTAATTCTTGGGCTGCACCCCCCATTTATAGAAGACAATGCTCTGGT
Organism: Procambarus clarkii; assembly: GCF_040958095.1. NCBI lineage: Eukaryota > Metazoa > Arthropoda > Malacostraca > Decapoda > Cambaridae > Procambarus > Procambarus clarkii. The sequence goes on along the minus strand of NC_091243.1, from coordinate 11,604,423 downwards.
GTGCGGGGTGGAAGGAAGTAAATACGTTTTCCTTCTAATATTGTTAAAATACATTTCCTGATCCTGGGAAATATTTAATTATTTTTACTTGCTTTGGCAGTAGTCAAGCAAGGATATTTCATGATGTCACGATTCAATCGCAATAGGCCAGACATAGGGCAGGAGTTGCTGCAAAGATATTTTTACTTATCTCAATGTCCGATTTGTTTTCTGTCTTTTTTTTTTTCCCCGGTAATAATATTTAATAGTGACATTTGAGAAATTTATATAATAAAATCTGCAGAACATCAGAAGGCTCAAATATATTTGTGTCACTAATATGTGCACCATTTTATATTCATAGAACAAAGAACATACAGTACTTGTTTTGCTGATATTACACCATATATACATTATAATTATATACATTTTTATGAACCATACTAAACAGTTCTAGTGGGTCTGGTAATTTTGTAAAACAAGCACAGCATAGCACACCAAATGCTAGTCAGCTGTTGACAATACTCGACACAGCAAAATGCCTCCCAATATACTACTATTCATTGTTAACTCTAGCCACAACACTGCTACTAGGATCAGAATCCTGGTCACTAAATCCTGAATATGAATAATTTTCCAGTTATTTTCTAAAGGAACACTAGGTCCAATTTCATGATGTGTAAATGCACCAAACTGTGTACTGTGAATGTCTGCCTTGTGCTGTGATCATCATAACCAGCTCTGGGTTCACTGACATCTGAACCTTGTATATAGTTCTTATCGCAGTCAGAATCTTCCATGACATTATCATTAAATAATAGCAGTTATCTCATTAGTTTGAAGTGATGGTGTGAGTACAAGCTGCATGGCAGTGCTGTGAGGTGCTGTTGCATGCACTGCTCACGATCGCCCTCTCAATACCAAGGCCGTCCCACCCTGGAGAGTGGCCCACCTCTCCCCCTCCCCTTCTTTCTCTCCACTTGTACCCTCTCCCCCTCTCAGAAAAATCACAAAGCACTTAACCCTCACCCTGCTCCAACCTCTTGAGAGTGGCCCATGTGCTCCAATCACCCGAAGAGGATTAAAGGTGCCCCATTTTATTCAAACTCCACACCTATTCTAGTGGGAAATCATTTGACATGAGACTTCACGTCAATAATTTGCCATATTTGGGCAAATATCCTAAATCCTTTAATTTCTTTCTAGGGCCTTAGTAAAACGATTGGGACCATGTCTGGTGTATCACCATCCAGTGACTGAACATGCAGGGCAGCCATGCTATGAACCACTGAACTTAACAATAGCAAACTAATGATATTCATGTGTATATTTGCATGCAAAATGTGTGCTATGTGCAATTACAAGATTTAAGCATATTATATATATATATATATATATTATACAGTATATATAATTATACACATTTCTGTACATTACCTATTTCCAGTTATACATATTGAATACCACTATTGACACACAACATATGAGCATGAAAAAATTAAATAAGGCGAGAAACAAAAATAAATGGACCAAGTTATTCCCGTGCAGCACCTTCTCCGACAGGTAAACAATATAACTAAACCATGAAAGGTGGAGATTTTTCACAGATTTTTGTAGTTCTGGCACTTCCTGGATGCTAATTAATAAAAAAAATTATATTTTTTTTAACAATTTTGTTCCGTGCACGACAGACAATGCATCAAAATAGCCTGCACATCTAGAGGTTAAACAAGTCTACAGGGAACTAATGTATTAGATTTGACTTCATGAAAAATGCAGCAAAGGGGGGTTGGTGGGGGAGGGGGGGAGGGGTGTTAGATGCTGACATTTCTTAGTGTGGCACTGCAGCTGACCCTGACTGGCCTATTACAATCCCCTACCCCACATGCTTCATATGTGAAATTTGAGACTAGCTACAAACATCTATCTGGCCACCACCCTTGAACAGACAAAAATTCTCAAATAGACATAGACTGAATACAATACTGTATTATTATGTCAGCAGCAACTCGTTACTTAAATTACAGTACTGTACTGTACAGTATTCCCAACTCCATTTAAAGGAAGCCAAACAAATTGTTTCATTTTCATTTGTAGAGTTTTCTTTTTCGAGAAAAATAATATTGTATCATACCTAATACTGTAAAATAGACAAAAAATAACCTGCAAGAAAAATAATTGCCGACCAGCCTACCCAGTATTTCTTGGGGCTAGCAACTGTAAACACAACATTAATCAAATTTTCCACATGCATAATTAGGAAACCTTTGCATTTAATTGCTCAACAATTACACTGAAGCCCATGCCTGCATATGGCATGATATATGCCACAATAAGGCCCAGTCTCTGAATTATAGTAATGATTATTACAGCAGCTAAATAGGGTTGCAGGGGTGAATTCTGTAATAAATGTATGGTAATTATAATGCATTTAAATAAAAACTTAAAAAAGAAATTCGTAATGAGGTCCTTTACCTATACTGTGGTTTGTTATGCTTCCTAGAGCATCTTTCACTGTGCCGGCAAGCCCCAGTTTTGATATAGAAGGAGCAGTTTACTTTATCCTTTTCTGTGCCATAGATGGAAGCCAGGTACTCTGCACCTGACATAGACATCTTGCCTGGTCACTGTAAACAAAAAAATACATATATATAAAACTAATATGCAGTAGTGGGTATGTATATATATATGTATACTCACCTAATTGTGCATGTATGTATATATGTATACAGTATATGTATGTATACAGTTTATGTATGTTTATTTGTATATACATGTGTACGTATTTGCCCCTTGTTACAGAGGAACTTTTAAGGAGGTACATAGTCTGGAGTCAACCTTGTTTCCTGTCTTAAAGTTATTATGATTTGATCCAGTTCAGCGAGTTTCGTCCGATGCCATTCACTTCTACCTTACTATGCAGCCTCATACAGAATTGTATTAAAGGCCTATTGAAGGCCTAGTTGAGGTTCATTCATACTCCAATTTCCTATTGTTAACTGCCTCAAATGTGTTTGAATAAAAAGATATTAACTTGGTGAGGTAGGGATGAACCCTTGTAAAACCTTCCTCCCCAGAATAAAACCTCATAACAGTTGCCTAACTCCAGGAAGGGCTCCCTATGTACTGCCATGGGAACGCACATATTAGGTACATGTAAATACCCTCTTGGGTACATGTAAATAAGTCTCTTGGTTTACTAGTGTACTATTTGTACACTAGTATTTAGTGTACTCTGCCCGAAACGCTCTGCATAATAGTGGCTTTAGGCATTGTATGTACTACCTCTATGTATAAATCTATCAATTTTTGTATCACCTCTTGTATGTATGTACTTTACCTGAATAAACATTTGAATTTTTTTTTTATTTTAATTTGGATATCAATTTGTATTTTACGTTGAAAGACTAATCAAAACCATACACCAACAGCCTACAATAAGTTCACTTACCTGACGTTTCGACAGAAACACTTTTAGCTAAATTATCCTAACTTAGCCTGGACAGACTCTTGACGTAGACTAACAATCTACCTGTCACCGTCACCATATCTACCAGAGGTAGATGCTCATATACCAGTCTACCAGGTGACGCGAGTCGTACCCAAGGGGCACCTTGGCACGTCTTGGTGGGCCAATCGTCCCCTGGAGCCAGGAATTAAGACCCAGAAATAGGTAGAAGGGGAGGTAAGGTAATTTTCTGGGGGAAAGTGCCAAGCCATTACGACTATATGGGAAGGGGTCAGGATAAGAAAAGGAATGGTGACCAACCACTTGGACGGTCTGGGATTGAACGCCGACCTGCATGAAGCGAGACCGTCACTCTACCATCCAGCCCAAGGTAGAAGGGGAAAGATCTTGCCCCAGGGAAGGAAGGGGGCAAGATCCTTCCTTCCTTGCCCCAAGACTCGTGTCCTATGGCCCCCCCGACGGCCTGGCTTGTCCTCTACGCCCACGCCCACGCCCCTACACACACAACACATCCCTCTACCCACGCCCACGCCCACAACCTTTCCGTGGTAGAGTTTGGGGCATCAAGTCGTACCTAGTGCGTCCGTGGCGGAGAATGTGACATAAAACCCGCCGAGTGAATGCACTGTGGAGGAGTCGGCGTCGGTGGTGGCCCTCTCCCACAACACTGGTCGCCTCCTCTCCTTACTCTCCCTCCTCAGTCACACCTCTACCACACACTTCTCTCTCTTGTAATTCAATCAACAATTCCACTTAAGTCAAATTAAAATCCATACTGCCAATAAAATAATCAAATCATGTATATATTTTGAAGTGTGACTTAGCTCAAGTAGGGATTATATATATATAATACATGAAATATACTGCCCTTAATACTAACCCCGAGTTTAATTATATTTATTAAATTAGTTTTGTTGAGTTTATAAGATTAAAATATCGCAGCAAGTGATGGAGATGAGAGTAGGGTAGAGGGACCATGAGGGTGTGTGTGTGAGCCAGCCAGCCATCATGAAGACCCACGTCAACACCAAAACATTTCCCAATAAAAAGAAGTGGAAGCCTAAATCCAATAAAACAAAGCAACTGCAACCTCAGAACAGGAAAAACAAGTTACACATCAAGTTTGATATAGAAGACAGGAGGTTGGTAGAGCCAGGCTGACACACTCGAGGCTTCCTGCACCCTCCACTTATGTACTTACAAAAAGTTACTGTCTTATTTGTTTTGTTGTGGTCAAATTGCTGTGGGGATTTCTGGTTCAGCCACAAAGCTAGTTAAACGCCACACAGCACCGCTCCTGTGCCAGGTAAGTCCACTACGGGCTCACCATAGCCCGTGCTACTTGGAACTTTGTTGACCAGACCACACACTAAAAGTTGAAGGGACGACGACGACGTTTCGGTCCGTCCTGGACCATTCTCAAGTCGATTGTGATGAGGAGATTGATGATAAAGATTAAGCCACTCAAAAGGTGGCACGGGCATGAATAGCCCGTAAGTGGTGGCCCTTTTGAGCCATTACCAGTATCAAGAGCTGATACTGGAGATTTGTGGAGGTGCGACTGCACCCTGCGTGACGGGAGATGTCTCCCGTAATTATTAATTAATTTTTTTTTTTCCCAGTGTTCTGAGGTTGCATTTAACCATCAAGCTGTTATCGTGGGGGAGGATACTGCTTCACAGTCTTTATGAGGGTGTCCAGCTGCTGGACACCTTTGTTGACCAGGAGAGTGGCTGTGTTGATGGCTTCAGGGTGGCCACTGCATGATTCAGGAACTCTTAAAGCTCTTCTAAGGTCATTGGTTGCTTCACATTCCAGAAGATAGTGAAGTAATGGCTTTTCTGTGACAGTTTGGCAGAAGATGCACTCTCTCTGTCGGGTTTCACCAATCTCCCAGTTGCATCTGTAACCTAGACGTAGTCTATATAGCCTAACTGCTATTTCCCTGTGGATTCCTTTTGGGATATTTAACCTTTCTAATTTGGTTGCCTGAAGATACCATGTTGCAGATGGCGAACCTTCAGCTATTCTCTGGTGTAGGTAGGCTTTGTTGAGATGTGAGAGTTTTTTGGTGATGATGTTTTTTATGTTCTCTAGGCTGGGTTGAATTGTTTTATGTATCACTGGATGACGAGTTGCCAATTTAGCAATTTCATCAGCTTTTTCATTTAATGGGATTCCAATATGGGATGGGATCCAGTTTAAAGTTATGTTGAGGCCTTTGCCTTTAGCGACTGCTCCTTGATACAAAATGGTGGTAATTATTTCCACATTATCTTTCCACTGTTTTTGTCCTAGTATTTGAAGTGCAGCTTTTGAGTCTGTGTGTATGATTGCATTTTGAGTGTTTTGTGCAATCACATATGCGAATGCCTGTTGTATGGCGAACAGCTCAGTTTGGGTTGATGATACTAGTCCTCCCAGTCTCCAATATGCCTGAACGCTGGTCGTGCAAAGAGCAGCGCCAGCACTCTCATTTTCTGTGTCCACCGATCCGTCTGTGAAGATGTGGGTGGCTCCTGCTACTGCTATGCTATACATTTGCTCTTCTATTATGCGCCTTAGGATTGTCGGATCATAGGCAGCCTTTTTCATTGGGAGACTTTCTATTACTATTTTGAAAGTAGGCTCTTCCCACGGGGCGGAAGGAGTGTAATTTGGGTGTGGATGATCACCCTCTCTATCAAGAATCATGTTTTTTAAATGTAGTCTGTTTATGACTTTTCCTGCTCTTGCAACCCAAGAGTTTCCATTGTTTTGGCCTAGTCCAACCACCAAGGCCTGCCGTACTGGGATTGGATCAGAAGAAATAATTATCTTACTGATAATTGTAGCTGTCCTTTGTGATATTCTTTCTTGTAGAGAGGGCAAACCCGTCTCCAGTCTAAGAGTTTCAAGCCTCGTCCACATGGGGGCTCCCAGTGCAGCTCTCATAGCATTGTTTTGGGCAACTTCAAGCTTTTTCCACTGTTGGTGTGATAGATTTGTGAGTGCAGGTGCGGCATAATCGATCACTGATCTGACTGCCTGTACATAGTATGTGCGAAGGACTTGCAGATTGGCTCCTCCAGAAAGGGAGGTTAGCGACCTGAGGATTGCCGTCCGGGCCGCAGTTCGCTCTCTCAAGTATGTGACCTCAGCATTAAAATTCATGTGTGTGTCCAGGATGATTCCTAGATACTGATAGGTGTCGACCCATTCTATTGGTTGACCCTGTACTGTGAGTTGGATGTTGGGCTTCGCTATTTTTATGGGCATGGCCTTTGACTTTGAGGGGTTGAGTTTGATCCCAATCTGTTTTGCCTCTTTACTGATGCAGTCTAAGCATTTGGGTGCAAGGCGCGCCGCATCCCTTCCTTTTATGATGATGACAAAGTCGTCCGCGTAGTTTAGCAGCCTGCAGTGATGTGGGAGTTTCAACCTCATTATTCTTTCCATTAAACAGTTGAAGAGAAGAGGGCTAAGAATACCTCCTTGCGGTGTACCATTTTCATGTCTTTTGTACTCAGAGACTGTGCCATGAAGTTTTACTCTTGCTTCTCTGTTTATGAGACAGTTTTTGGTCCAGGAGAGCAGGTTGCCTTTGACCTCTTTGTCAATGAGGCAGCAGAGAATAGCTGGGGCGCTAGCCAGTTCAAAGGCTTTTTCGAGGTCCAGGAATATCAGCATTCCTGGTCTGTCATTCAAGTGGGCTAACAGAGTTATAATACATTCCACTGTGCCAACCCCTCTTCTATAGGCATACATATCATGGTGCAGTTTAGGCATTTTCCACTCCAGTCTGTTGAGTGCCATTCTGTCAGCCGTCTTGGCTGCACAGCTTTGGAGAGAGATGGGCCTGGGATTAGCTGGATCTTTGGGTTTTGGGATCGGCACTATGTCTGCTCTATTCCAAGCAGAAGGTCTAGTTTGAGAAGTCCAGGCTAAATTAATTAACCTTAGGTATGCAGCGTCTCCCTCTGGGCCGAGGTTTCTAATCATTTTATAGGTTATTTTGTCGGCTCCAGGGGATGTATCTTTGGAGTTTTTCTTAGCCCGATTGAGCTCATCCAGTGTGAAGGGGGCATTAGTGTCAGAGACTTCTTCACATGCTGTAAGGATTTTGTGCCACCTTTCTTCCTCTAGTCCGGATGAGGAGATTGATTGATTGATGAAGATTAAGCCACCCAAAAGGTGGCACGGGTATGAATAGCCCATAAGAGTTATGAGGAGATTGATTGATTGATGAAGATTAAGCCACTCAAGAGGTGGCACGGGCATGAATAGCCCGTAAGTGGTACAATTTTTTTTTTCTCAGTATTCTGAGTTTGCATTTAACCATCAAGCTGTTATCGCGGGGGAGGATACTGCTTCACAGTCTTTATGAGGGTGTCCAGCTGCTGGACACCTTTGTTGACCAGGAGAGTGGCTGTGTTGATGGCTTCAGGGTGGCCACTGCATGATTCAGGAACTCTTAAAGCTCTTCTAAGGTCACTGGTTGCTTCACATTCCAGAAGATAGTGAAGTAATGGCTTTTCTGTGACAGTTTGGCAGAAGATGCACTCTCTGTCGGGGTTCACCAATCTCCCAGTTGCATCTGTAACCTAGACGTAGTCTATATAACCTAACTGCTATTTCCCTGTGGATTCCTTTTGGGATATTTAACCTTTCTAATTTGGTTGCCAGAAGATACCATGTTGCAGATGGCGAACCTTCAGCTATTCTCTGGTGCAGGTAGGCTTTGTTGAGATGTGAGAGTATTTTGGTGATGATGTTTTTTATGTTCTCTAGGCTGGGTTGAATTGTTTTATGTATCACTGGATAACGAGTTGCCAATTTAGCAATTTCATCAGCTTTTTCATTTAATGGGATTCCAATATGGGATGGGATCCAGTTTAAAGTTATGTGGAGTCCTTTGCCTTTAGCGACTGCTCCAAGATACAAAATGGTGGTAATTATTTCCACATTATCTTTCCACTGTTTTTGTCCTAGTATTTGAAGTGCAGCTTTTGATTCTGTGTGTATGATTGCATTTTGAGTGTTTTGCGCAATCACATATGCGAATGCCTGTTGTATGGCAAATAGCTCAGTTTGTACGTTTGTACATCATTATAATTATATATTGTATAATCTGCATTTATATTTAGATTTAGACTTTATTTATCAGTGATTTATAGAAATCATTAGTTACGGCTGGAGTAAACAGGTGTACAGCCATAGAAATAACTTACAGATTAGGGCAGCGACAGAATTAGCCATGTGCATCTTGCTGAACTGGTCTTCAGTAAGGAGAGCAAACTGGAGTCAGTGTCCCCCCAAAATAACAATACTGCCATTCGGCAAAACTAGACTGCCAAGCTGTGTGGCACACCTGGCACCACCGGACCATCCACAGTATGGCATGTGTCAGTCACCCACACAACCCACAGGATAGCTACCATAGCACAGCAAAAGCCAATTGCCTTTTACTTCCAGAAGGTACACAGGAGCTTGCAGGCAATAAGTCACAATAACGTGGCTAAAGTATGTTAACCAGACCACACACTAGAAGGTGAAGGGACGATGACGTTTCTGTCCGTCCTGGACCATTCTCAAGTCAATTGTGAGAATGTGAACAATCGACTTGAGAATGGTCCAGGACGGACCGAAACGTCGTCGTCCCTTCACCTTCTAGTGTGTGGTCTGGTAAACACACAGGAACTTGTAAAACTTGTCAAATCCTGGCACCTCTCAGCTAAACCATCTCTGAACCGCTGTTCAACACTCGAAGATTAAGCCAGCAAATGCCAGAAAATCAGTAGCTTTCCTTATGACCCAAGACAATGTGCTCCAGGCGTTGTACCAATCTGGGCGTTGACCTCTGCTTCCTGCTCTACTTGGAGGTCCTCAGCAATGTGTTAAAATTGTTGGCTGTTGGTTACTGATATTGATATAAGGCACTCTTTAATTATCTGAATTCAAACGATGCTGATATATTTTCTGGGTCACAGAGAAGTTGATAGATTTTTTATTTTTCCCTGGTTTGTCTGGCATAGAAAGGGTTGTTTTTGGCCTGTTAGAGAGGGGCTGGGTTTTTGCAGGTTTCTGGATTGCTTTTTGTTTGCTCATGTCCAACTGTCAACTCAATGACCCCTCAAGGATTCAAACCTGGTCTGCCAGGTTACCATTCACCCCCCCCCCCTCCCCCCTGGCAATTCAGTACTGTAACTACTATAATTTATATATATATACAGTATATCATATGGGATCACCTGATGCTGATAAATAATATTGCAGTGTGTCTTCTGTAGAAGGTAGTATCTGGGGATGCCTCACAGCAGTATTTCCATGTGTCTGTAGCTCTGTACCTTTGTTTTCCCTTGTTCATGTATCACACATTCCAAATAATGTCCTCTACCCCTGTAATCATGTCTTTCCTAACTTTGTCTTTCAGTTAGATGAGATTTAATTCCCCTAGTCTTGCTTCATAATGCATCTGTCTGGGAAGGGATAGATGATTGGTCACCAGTCCGTAACTGTTCACCCATGTACACTCAGCAGTAATGGGGACCTGGTTATAAATCAGATGAAAGATTGAGTTCCAGTGAAAAGGGTGGGAGAGTGTCAGACATCATCTAATGGTATCAGCTGAAATCTTGCTGATACTGATTCTACAGAAATAGATTAGTAAAATCTACTCAGTGAAACACTACTCAGTATGCTACCTGTTTTAAACACACTGATATCATTTTTACCCTGAATGCCTTGCACCTCTCTCTACATATTCTAAAAAATGCCAGTCTGGGAATACTGTATGTTTGTCATTTGTTATCTTACAGCTCAAGCGTACTATATTTAATTCATTTTCCTCACTTTCACAATACAGTACTTTGTTTTGGAGAATATTTCATAACTTTACCATATTCCTTAATTATTCTACTAAAGCATTTTTATTTATTTCAGGGAATATCTCACAGGATTTCAGAAAAGGAAGCGAGAGAGACGTGAAAAGGCCCACAAACAGATTGAAGAAGATCTTAAAAATGAAATGAAGAATATAAGAAAAGATGTAAGTCAGTTTTCCTAATTTGCTATTCATGTAACTTTGTAGTACTCTAATCATGATGTCCTCGACTGACACCAGATGGCAGCACAGGTCAGGTCACCTGAGGGTCTTAGCCAGACTTAATGCTCACTTGTCCACCTAGTGCCAATACAGTACCTCAACATATGTGGCTGCAATATGTTTTTTGTGAGAACATTGTGCTGTTGGGGTCATGGCTCTGTTTATTGTCCCTGTTTCTAATATACCTTGATCTAAAGCCCTGTCTTTCCCAGGTTTTGAAAAATTTTGGTTTGGTTCAGTCAGCTGTTTATTCCTACTCTATGGATGTACTGTACAACTGTTTGCGGCTTTGAAGGCTTTCTTTGCCAGTCTTCCTGTGGCTATTATTTGGGCTCGGGGTTCTTACAGTCTTTCTGCTTTTGTTTCTCATTCCTTGCTGATATCCGTTAGCCTCACTTCATTTATGTTGCTCTGGATGTTTGGCTTGTAGCTGCCATTCTTTGCACTTGGCCCTCTCCTGTTCTTCCATGGTTAAGCCCCGTCCACATTTTGTGTTTTCCAGAATAGGTGGCTTTCTCTGTCAAGGTACTGTTTTGAGAAAGTTCAGGGAGCTACTGAGAGGTTCCTTTGCATCCTGTTCCCTTCTTCCCTGTGGGGTTTTACACAGCCAGCTCCAAAGTGAAAGACCAGGCTGGCCTAGGTGCATCACTATTAAGATATTTACTCTATGACAACAATCATTTGTCTTGTGTACCATAGGGCAACGAATTTACTTCAAACAGATTCTTGTTTTGTAATGCCTATGCTTTCTGGTGGGCTTTAGCTGGTTTTGAGTCAATCTCTAATCCCTAAGCTCCCCTCACTTTATAGAGAGGTCCATAGTTCTGATCCTTCGTGGTAACAGAGCTAAACTCAGGGAGCTACTGGGGGCCCACCAGAAAAGGCTACTCATTACATTTGAAACTTGATTTTGTTTAGAGTAAACACTTGTGTTCTTTTGTACAGAGTATTTCGTTAATGTAGCAGTGTTAAACATTGCTTCCAATACCAAGTCAGAAATTGGGAGTCGATATCCCTCATCTGATTAGTGTGACAAGTGAATAGCAATTCTAGGTCACATCACTCTCATTGAAAGTAATCTTAATTATTTGTTATCAAATTTTATCTGAATTATTGCAATAGTCTAATGTATAATCTACTTGCTAGTCAGATTATAAACAAATATCAAACATATTATGTTGTGTACAGTTTAAAAAATTCTATAGAATATTCCTGAGAATACATTTGCTCTTGCTATTCTGTGTGAATAATTCACTTTTAATAATAGACATGCAAATTACTGCTTTAAAAATACTGTATGCAACAAGTCAGAAAGATAACCAAAGTACTGTACAGTGTATAAGTAGTAAATAAGGTAAATTAATTAAGTACCACACTGTACACTTATTTTTCAGCGAGTTCAATTGATCAAGAAAATGATATACAACAATCAAGAAATGCCAGAAAGTGACAATGATGACGAGGAAGATAATGTGGAAAATATTAATGTAACTGTTACCGACTGTGGGTCTGCTACAGTTGAAATATCTGGAATTGACTTGATCTCCTCTCAGCATCACATTGGAACCAATCAGGCAAGTACAGGTATTTGTGTTTATATACTGTACTATATATATATTTAAAAAAAATATAAAATATATATTTATTACACAGGATAAGGGTTCCTTCATATGAAAAATATTTCAGGAGTTGAGAATTTTAAGTGCTGTATTGTCTATTTATTCATCTCGATATTGTTGCCATTTAACATTCTTCAATTCTCCAAACTGTATACATAATCACTTCACCCAACCACTTGGACTGTACAGTACAGCGACTGTACTGTCTTGCAGGTTGGCATTCAATCTGCATCCGTCCAAGTGGTTGGGCACCATTCCTTCCCTCTGTCCTATCCTAAATCCTTATCCTCATCTCTTCCAAGAGTTATATCGCTGTAATGGCTAAGCACTTTCTTGTGATAATTACTTCATCTTACAACTAAAACAACAAACTCTTTTGATTACAGATGGGACTTGGAAATGCACACCCAAAAATGGCATCTACCAAAAGTATAGTTAAGGAAGATTCTGGGAATGAGGATGACGATGAAATAGATAAAGAAAAATTAGATGAGCTTGGCATTCACAGTCAGAAAGACCTGTATCGCTCTCTCAAAAAGAGCACCTTTCAAGTGATGAAGAAAAGCAGCTTGATGAAGTTAAAGCAAGCTAGAGATGCTAAAAAACAGAAAAAGGCTCAGGCAAGAGTGAATAATCACAGACGAAAGTTGAAAAATAAAAAAATGAAGCACAAACGGACACAATTAACAGAACAAGTGACTTAGTCTTATCATCTCACATGTATTGTTTATATACTGTAATAAATTTTGACACCATTAAAATTATTAAAGAAAACTAACTTTGGGAGCATCTTTACTTTCATATTTTCATTTATATTTTTGAATCCCCTTTTTTCCACTGCATTATTAACTTGATAAAATACAAATGTTTCACTTTATATTGCTTGTAGAAAATGCTGTATCTATGTAGCTTTAGGCAGCTCATTCTCATTGGCCTAATATCATAAGTTATCTCATGCAAGTAGCAATCATCTGTTAATTCTTTTAATCTTATGGGGAATTTAGTTCTTTTAATCTTATGGGGAAATTAAGGTACTGTACATTCAAAATTTAGACTGTTACATTTAGACAAATGTAAACTGATGTAACAAATGTTGATTTAACAAAGATAATGAGAATGTAATTGAACTTATAATATTAGGGATAGAATTTGAGAGAAATGTACCTTCAGCAATTAAATTAATGAGAGGTGGGGAAGCTGATGAATTTTTTTATTTTATTTTATTTTACTTATTTATATATACAACAGTTCTTACATTCTTGTAAGGTCACTAGCACGAATAGCATTTCGGGCAGGCCCTTGATCCTAATTTTTCCCCGGAATACAACCCGCCAAATCATTTAACTGGGTACCCCATTCACTGCTGGGTGAATTGATGCTACAGTTAAGAATTGGTGCCTGGTCAATACAAACCCAGGCCAAATGCTCACGAAACGCCGGGCGAGTGTCTTACCACAATGTGTCTTCAATGCAGGCTGAACATTAGTGGGCTTAAAGGAAGTAATAAAGAGTGATAAAGATGCATGTGTCTTTATTGATAGTAGAGGAATTGGGGTCATTAAATAGCAGCAGACCAATATATTAGCATATTGTGGATAAGTATAGAGAGAACATTAAGAAACAAAACAATTTATGTAAAGTAAGATTTATGTGAATCCCATCGCATGTGGGAATATTGTTTAATGCGGCAGCTGATGAGATAGCAAAGAGGGCTACGGACAAAGCTCTTGGCAATGGTAGTATAAACAATGTCAAATAAGACACAAATAAAGACAAGAATTAAGCTGATCCAAGAGTATATAAAAAAATCTAAGAGAATGTTAATGGTGGACACCAATAACCTACTTAAACATTATGCATGGTGCCTTCTTTTGATAATTACCTACTTTAGCATTATGCAATATATAATAAACACGAACTCGTCCTTGTCCTTCACGTATATGGAAGGGGAAAGTCTATTTGAAAGGACTTTGTACATGATCTTAAGATTATGGTATAAATATTGATAGCAATATAGTGCTGATGTCAATGAAAAAGATAAGGAATGTAAATTATGCAGTATGCTTGCATGTTAAATCACTGTACAGTATAAGAGTTAGTTTAGTTAATTTATTATGCACCCTATACCATATGATATGTAAATTGCTTGATTCCAATAAAAATAAAGAAATAAATAGTGTACCACGTCAAATTGTTTGGAATGTGTGATAATGTTATGACGGAGAGAATTCTTAAGAGGTTCAAACACTTTGCCCCAAAAGTGTAAATTCTTTTTAATAATAATAATTCTTTTAATTTATTTTTTTAAATTAACAAGCTTCAGTATACACAGCAATGTGTTGCTACCCTATTCTATATGAAATATTACACTGTAGATGAAAAAACTAGCTGTAAGTTCATGTAATATTCCCATCTCACAGGATGGTTAGTCGTACATGGAATCAGGGGAGAAAATAGCAGCCTCAATACAAAAACAAATCAATCCTCTGACTAAAAGTCGAGAGATGAAATGTAAGGTTGATTTATTAACCTCTACTAGCAAAATCTGGGTACAGTATAAGAATATATTCCAATATTCCTGAGTGTATGAAGTAATTACAGAGCTCAAAGTACCTCATACCATTAGGTCGGAAGTCACTTATAACAGGGCAATCACAGATATAGTTTTGGAGAGTATGTCCCAGCTCTTGTTCACATAGTTTACGTTGTGAATGTTCACCATTGGGGAATTCATTATCTGCAGCCACCTGCCATAGATATCAATATCCAAGCCTAATTCTGGAAATTACAATGTCACACTGGTGGATGGTTTATGCTGCCAGTACATATAATTCTCGGTTCTAAACATGTCATAGCTCTTTATACTCGTGCTTTTTGGCCTTTGAGTGTCAGTAACTGCTCTTCTGTCTTCCGTAATTTCCTGAAATATTGCGGCTTTTACAGCAGAGATTGGAATGCCCATATCCAACTCAATTTCAGGCTCATCACATACAGTTTTAGCTAACTTGTCTGTGTCGTTCAAGTTTGATCGTATATGCCGATGATATCTTGTTTCAGGGCAAAGATATTTCAAAGGTTCAAACGGTGTTGGATAATTTCGGAAATCTGTGCCACCACATGGGACTGGTGGTTAATGAAGACAAAACTAAGTTTGAATGTACCTAAAGTTTGGAAGCTGAGATGAACAGACTGTTGGGTCAATGTCGGAAGAGATTACAACCTCTGTAGGCCTTGGCATGCTGTGGAAAAGGAGTGGGAGTCCCCCTGTGCTACGAATGATACAACTGAGTACTGTCAGATCTCTTATTGATTATGGTGCACCTGTCATTTCTTGTTTTGGTAAAGGTAGGATGGGCAAGTTGGAGAAGGTACAAAATGAAGCCATGAGAATTATCTTAGGATGCCCAAGAAATGCTGTGATTGAGATAATGAGGATGGAGTTGAATCTGCAGAGTATTGGGGATAGAATTTCAGAGATAAATGTAGCCTCTGCCATTAGAATAATGAGAGGTGGGGGAGCTAATGAATTAATCCTCTCAGTTCAAAAGGTGGGAAGTAATGAACAATGTATGATAAAGTATAAGAAGAGGGCATATATGAGTATCTTATGTTCTAATGTTATAAAGTATGTTTTCCAGAATGTATTGCTCTGCCTAAGAGATACTGGAAAAAATTGTAGTAACAGTTGAGAGGCGGGCCGAAAGAGTAGAGCTCAACCCCCGCAAGCACACCTAGGTGAATTCTTAAGAATTATGCAATAATAAATACAAATTCGTCCTCCACTTACCTGGTTGATGATACCTGGTTGATGGGGTTCTGGGAGTTCTTCTACTCCCCAAGCCCGGCCCGAGGCCAGGCTCGACTTGTGAGAGTTTGGTCCACCAGGCTGTTGCTTGGAGCGGCCCGCAGGCTACATACCCACCACAGCCCGGTTGGTCCGGGCTGTGGTGGGTCCACTTATGGTAGAGGAAAGTCTACTTGGAAAGATTCAATTTACATGAAATTAAGATTAGGATACAAATATATCTGGCAATACGGTGTTGATGTCAGTGAACTTATGTATTAGAGTGTCAACTTATTGATAACTATAGAAATAAGGAAATAAGTAGTGTACCACATCAAATTGTTTAGATGAGTGATAATGGTATGATAGACAGAATACTTAGGAGCCACAAGAATTTTGCCCCAAGAGTGTAACACTTATATGCTGTGCTTACTATATTAACCTGGAATGTTAAATGGGATTCTTGTATTGTAATTTGTGTATTTGTACCCATTGAATTTGTGCGCCCCATGAGGGACTTGTAGTAGAGGAGGGTTAGAAATAGCCTAAGCTACTCTATCCCTTTGAGATGTATTTCTGTCTTTTCTCAATAAATATACTTAAACTTGAACTTGCGGAAATCGAAAGTTGCGGTTTAGTCAGAGTTAATATGTTATTTGTATTGAGGCAGGAATTTTCTCCCCTGATTCCATGAATGCCTAACCATAAGAACATAAGAACATAAGAACAAAGGTAACTGCAGAAGGCCTATTGGCCCATACGAGGCAGCTCCTATTCTATAACCACCCAATCCCACTCATATACTTGTCCAACCCGTGCTTGAAACAATCGAGGGACCCCACCTCCACAATGTTACGCGGCAATTGGTTCCACAAATCAACAACCCTGTTACTGAACCAGTATTTACCCAAGACTTTCCTAAATCTAAACTTATTCAATTTATATCCATTGTTTCGTGTTCTGTCCTGTGTTGATACTTTTAATACCCTATTAATATCCCCCCGGTTATGTCCATTCATCCACTTGTAAACCTCTATCATGTCACCCCTAACTCTTCGCCTTTCCAGTGAATGCAACTTAAGCTTTGTTAATCTTTCTTCATATGAAAGATTTCTAATTTGGGGAATTAACTTAGTCATCCTACGCTGGACACGTTCAAGTGAATTTATATCCATTCTATAATATGGCGACCAAAACTGAACTGCATAATCTAAATGGGGCCTAACTAGAGCAAGATATAGCTTGAGAACCACACCAGGTGTCTTGTTACTAACGCTGCGATTAATAAATCCAAGTGTCCGATTTGCCTTATTACGAACATTTATGCATTGATCCTTTTGTTTTAAATTCTTACTAATCATAACTCCCAGATCCCTTTCGCAATCCGACTTCGCAATCACAACACCATCTAGCTCGTATCTTGTAACTCTATCATCATTACCTAACCTCAGAACTTTACATTTATCAGCATTAAACTGCATCTGCCAATCCTTTGACCATTTCAAAACCCTATCTAGATCAACTTGAAGTGATAGTGAGTCCTCCTCCGAATTAATTTCCCTACCGATTTTCGTATCATCGGCAAATTTGCAAATGTTGCTACTCAAACCTGAATCTAAATCATTTATATATATTATAAACAACAGAGGTCCCAGGACAGAGCCTTGAGGCACTCCACTTACAACATTTTCCCACTCTGACTTGATTCCATTTATACTAACTCTCTGTTTCCTTTGGTATAGCCATGCCCTAATCCAGTTTAATATAGCACCCCCAATACCATGAGACTCTATTTTTTTAATCAGTCTTTCATGTGGCACTGTATCAAAAGCTTTGCTAAAGTCAAGGTATACAACATCGCAATCCTTACCACTATCAACTGCCTCAACAATGCTAGAATAAAAAGATAACAAATTTGTTAAACATGAACGGCCATTTATAAAACCATGTTGCGACTCAATTATTAATTTATGTTTTTCAAGATGAAGACGAATTTTATTTGCTATTATAGATTCGAGTAACTTTCCCACAATAGACGTTAGGCTAATTGGTCGATAGTTAGACGCAAGTGATCTATCTCCTTTCTTAAAAACTGGTATCACATTAGCAACTTTCCAAAACTCTGGCACTCTGCCTGACTCTATTGATTTATTAAATATGGTTGACAGTGGGTCACAAAGCTCCTCTTTGCATTCTTTAAGCACCCTAGCAAACACTTCATCCGGCCCTGGGGATTTGTTTGGTTTGAGTTTTACTATTTGTTTAAGAACATCCTCCCTGGTAACTGCTAAACTCGTCAACCTGTCCTCGTCCCCACCCACATAGACTTGTTCGGCTGAAGGCATATTGTTAAGTTCCTCTTTAGTAAATACAGATACAAAAAATTTATTAAAAATACTACTCATCTCTTCATCACTATCTGTTATTTGACCTGTCTCAGTTTTTAATGGACCTATCCTTTCCCTAGTCTTAGTACGATATAACTGAAAAAACCCTTTAGGATTTGTCTTTGCTTGCCCTGCTATGCGAACTTCATAGTTTCTTTTTGCTTTCCTTATCTCTTTTTTAACATTTCTAACCAGTTGTACGAATTCCTGTTCTAAAGTGACCTCCCCATTTTTAATCCTTTTGTACCAAGCTCTCTTTTTACCTATAAGGTTCTTCAAATTCTTTGTTATCCACTTTGGGTCATTAGTATACGATCTATTCAATTTGTATGGTATACTACGTTCCTGTGCTTTGTTTAGAATATTCTTAAATAAGTTATATATTGAATCCACATCGAAATCCCCATTTAAGTCACCTATCGCTGGGTTCATGTCTCGCTCCAACCATCCTGTGAGATGCGAATATTAGATGAACTTGTAGCTAGATTTTGATCTACACTTTATAGAAGTGTAGATCTTTCATATAGAATAGGGTTGCAGCACATTCCTCTGTATACCTAAGCTTCGATTTGGTATGCCATATCCTGGGAAAATTAGGATTAAGGCCCGAAACGCTATGGGTACTAGTGGCTGTAGAAGAATGTAAGAACTCTTATTTTTTTATTTATATATACTAATTAAAAATGTATCTTGAAAATTCAGTTCCTTTCATATGCTTAATTTTTATTTTTTTATTTATATATACAAAACATGCAAGGAAAGGAATTTTTAAGATGGCATATGTAAATCCACAATTATGAATATAATGAAATTAGTTTGTATATAATTTGCTTATATAAAATAAGTACACACATATATATACTGTATAAATATGCATTCTTCACACAAGGAGCAATGCAATATGTCAAGAACATCATTTGATTATATTATTGTACTTCCTATGCTATGAAATAACTTAACAAATATACTCTTTTTAATTCATGATGTAATATGTATTGGAGTAGGCCAAAAATGGGATGAAAAAGGGATAAAAAGGGATTAGACGAGTAGTATTGATAATGTTATAGAGAGTATCCCTGGGCGGGGGTCGAGCGCAGCACCGCCGCCGCTCCACCAATCAGCGTCGGCGTCGCCCCTCACAACCCCGCGCCGCTCCTGGGACACCTTCCCAGGCGAATTTTAAGCCATTTGTCCTCCTCTTGGCGTCTCAGCATCTTTATCACGCCCGAGTATCATTTGATCTAGTGAGCCACCGCACAGGGATCGCCATCATGGCCGATACACGTAAGTAGTTAAGCGTTGGTTGATGTTTTGTGTGTGAGTGAGAAGGTTGGCGGCGGCCTCGGGGGTGATGTGGTGGCCATTTTGTGGCCTCAGCCGCTCCTCGTGCTCCTATATGCTTCACCCTGTAGCTAGTCCTCTATATACACTGTTTTTAAAACTTGACATGTTTAGTTCTAATTCCAAATGTTAAATTTCTTTTGCCATTTTTTTGCTTAATATGTGAAGTTCTGAGAATTAGTATTGAGGTGCTGGTGTCTGAGGTCTCCTGCGCTTAACATTCTTAATGTGAGCTTTAAATACTTTAAATTTTAAAAAATTGGAAAGCCAGCTTTGTTAACCTCCCCTCCCCCCCTTAGCGAGTGGTCTGACCTTCCCCTTGGTGGTGGTGGTGTGATGTTGAATTAATATAAACGGTGTTTTTTTTTATTGAATAAGATAGTATGTATTGTAAGGCTGGGGTGATATAAGACTATAAGGATATAGGTGTCTGCAGAAGGTATATTGGCCCATATTAAGCGACACCTATTTAAAGCCACTTAAAAACTTGTTTGGGTATTGTTACCTTACTGGGAGTCGCTCGTATGAGCTGAGCCACCGAGCTAGCCACAGTAAGGAAGGATGCCAAAGGCTCCAACTGCTACCCAAATGCCAAAAAAGTGAATGGTCCATTCTGTAGTGGAGTATGGAGGAACTAGGTGAGCCATGCCCGAGTTATGAGTTGCCAGCCATGAATGCCTACCGTGCTTGGGGTTGATGGTTCGAGGCTCCTGATTGCAATTGCTGATCATCTCAAGACAACCTCCTAATGCCCCGGTGAATGATGTTGCGATCCACTTTTGTCGGTGACGATTTATATTTTGAAGTGATTTAATTATCCCACATGTATTGTTACCCAGTAATTTTCACCCTAAATTAGCTGTTTACGAAGTGGTAGTTACCATAGTCGATCTTCCAGTTTCTTTTGAGTTATTTAGACTATCTAAATCATCCCACTTATCTATATCCCCCATACTATTGATCTTTCCGGAGTAATTTTTTTCTTTTTATGGTAGGGTTCAAAATCTTAGGATTAGGGTTGTCATCATTCTATGTATGTACTAGTGAAGGTGTCCATCCTATAGTATAGAAAAAAATGCATAATTTAAATGGTGCTTAAGTAGGGCAAGATAAAGCTAAAGAACATTACATGGCAATATGCGCTCTGCCGGTACCTTTATTCTTGTGTTCACTGGGTTGTGGGATTGATTTGTCATTAAAACAAGTTAGATATATATTTGAATGTTTGGGTAGATGTAAATAAGAGGTGGTTGATTTGAATCAATAATAGTAAGGTCAAATTGTAAGCAGGTACTGTACCGCTATTGACACCTCAATACAACACGTGATCATGTAAAAAGGAGAGACTGTCTCACTGTTTTTTTTAGTGTACTCTCATAGAGCAGTTTTATTTCTGTGCAGCACGTTGCCTTATTGCTGAAAAATGCAACTTCTGCGGACCACTACAGCGATACAACAATAGTTATGGACTTTTTACGTGTAATTCTATGTTTCGTGGAACAAAGCACAGAATTACAATTAACAATGTCAAAGGGGATCATTTTTCAAACTTTTTTTTTTTTTTTTTTTACAAGAGTGCATAAATATTATAGGCTATGTAGTTTAAGGGTTAAAAGTGGGAAAGACTTGACTTTTCTATTTACATTTTTATATTGATCAAGAATCATTTCACTTTTCCCAATACTGTAATAATAATAGTAAATATGAAGTTAAAATGTAAATAGATAAAATTGGAAAAAACGAAAATCAGTGTTTGGAAATATTAACCAAATTATTTTAAGTAAAATTGGGTTTGATTGTTACTAGAGCAAAGGTACTTAAACTATTCTTTGATTTTAAGCTGTACCATAAAATTAGTAATTGTTCCATGGTATCTTTGGAAATAGCACATCTAATAAGAAATTTTAATAGAGTAAACCAAAAAATTAAATACACTACTTTCCCTTACACAAAGCCTGCTTATGATTATAGGTTGTATTTGTCTTGTGAACTTGCACAAGGTAGTTTTATGTTCAACCATGTTATCTTAGACATTAACATTTTATTCTTTTACATATGTTAACTTTACAGCTGGGAATAATATTTGTAATAAGTAATGTAATTTTCAATATTTGTGTTTAGCTGCCTTCTTTTCTGAGCTAAACAATAGGTGTTACACCCAAAGGGATTTAGACATATTTTATCTAATTTATATATAAATTTACCTTTGGTCTTAAAGTACTTGCTTCATTATTTGGAAATGACCACCAACTTTTTTTAATTTGCACATCACTATATAATCTAGCCCTACAAGCATTACTCCCTGTATTTTTGTTATACTGCTTTTACATCTTCTCCCATATTATCTAACTTTTTACATAATTTCTTCCCTATCTCTACACCCAAAAACCTCTTCACGCATCCAGATTCTTCACAAAAACTTTCATGCTGTCTTAAGGCTTTTTCACACAATCCTTGTTTAATTTCACAACACCTAGATTTCATCCATTCAAACATTCTTTACTAACATTTAAATAAACAATTTTCAAATTACTGTATTCCATTTTTGTGTAACATCTCTACTAGTTAGTCAGTTTTATACCCATAGATTTTAATAAGCCCAATTGTAGATTTCAGATATTTTTAACTATCCTTCTGAAACTCCCTGACAGAAACAACTGATCTTCCAGAATATAGTTATAGTGGAGGATATGCGAGTGGGGGTGGTGGCGGTAGTAGTGGTGGTGCAAGCAGCTATGGAGGTTATAGCAATGCTTCAGGAGCTGCTCCTCCTCCAGCTTCTTCATACACACAACCGCAGTATGGTGGATATTCTGCACCACCGCCTCAGGGTTACTCACAGAGCCCGGCTCCTTATGCAGCACCACCTTCTTATGGTGCTCCCCCACCACAGGGTGAGTAATTTGCATGTGTCTTAGACCCCATGCATTTTCTTTTCCTGTTTCAGATCATGATTATCAGAATAATGCTGTGGGACAAGTGTCTCTCAGATTCCTCAGTACTGTGCATAAGGTATAAATATGTGGTCCTCATGAAGTAGGAGTGAATAAGTGATGAGATTTGCATAGAAGAGGGGAAAGAATGACTGAGGTTAAGATACTACTACCAGGTGGCCATGGGAGCTCATACAGTGGATATGGGATGCAGCAGCAGACACAGCCGCCAGTTCAGCCTGCAGCAGGCAGTGGAGGATACAGCAGTTATGGTGGACAGTCACAAGGGTATGAACAGAATAGTAGCTACCAATCTGGGAGCTATGGTCAACCACCAGCCAGCACCTATGGTGGACAACAAGCCAGTACCTATGGTAGTCAGCCCAATGCTAGCTACTCAGCCCTTCAGCCCCAAGGAAACTATGGAGGCCCACCACCACAGGGAAACTATGGGGGTCCTCCATCAGGTGGAAATTATGGGGGACCCCAGGGTCCTAACTACGGTGCACCACCACCACCATCAAATGGAAATTATGGTGGCCAAGGTGGTGGATTTAACAGTAAGTCTTTTATATTTATTTTTTCTTGTTTTTCCTCTTTAATACTTTTCAGGAATCTGGCACTGACTAGACTGATACCTGACATGACATCATTATGGACCTTAGTATATGTATGATATTCATTCCTCTCAGTTGACAAAAATCATCATTAGTAGACAAATGGGCACATGGAACATTTGAAAAGGTACTGCTAGCAATGAGATTTGTTATGAAGTATCCTAAATTTAATAAAAAACTGCTGCCAGTCACATGTTGCATGTGTATCTTATCAGGCAATACATTAAATCTTGCTTTGTTCATTGTTTGGAAGATTGTATTAAAACTAATAAAAATATTAATATAAATGGTACAATCTGTCCATCCATGCAGCTGTTTCATTGTTTGGTTTTGGATTCTGTCAATGAGGCCGTTAAGACGAAGTTGCTAGTCACTCAAAAGGTTGAGCCCTGTGGTTGTGGGCCAGCATTACTGTGTGTACTAATGCAGACTGCTGAACTTTTCAAGGTGGTCTAGGCATGGCTCCTCCCCCCCAGTCTGCCCCTCCAGGCTTTGGTGGCATGCACGGGCATCCCAAGAACCAGCTGTCGGCCCCCACTCATAGGTAAGTTGAACCACCACTAGGCCACTTAGAGGGTGTTGATAGTCTAAATAGTTTTGTTATTAGAATTCAGAGTTCAACTGAGGAGTTAACATAATGATGGTTGCACTGTGAAATCTTGTTGGGGATGAAACCTGGAGTACTGTCTTAAGTGCATATGAAATTGGTATGGTGTGTATTTAAAATAAAGGTCAAGATGAATTTTGTAGTGGTCACTAAAGGAGATGTTGGAACTTTAGAAAAGTCAAAGGGTTGCATATGTGGTATACATTTTTTCTTTAGAAGTTTGTGCAATTTCCAGATATTTTAATATATTTTTAGTTTTCCTGACAGGTTATTGGTATCCCAATGTAACAATGGGAACTGACGAGAAATGAAGAGTTGGTATATATAAAATGTTTTATTTCACAAGTGGTACACATATCAAATGAAGATATTTTAATTATGTGAAGAAAGTGGCCAGAAATGGTATTGTGGAGTGTGTATAGTAAAGATATAAAAGATTACATATTGTAAAACTTGATAATTTGCTCCACATGTTTGATAAAGTTGAATTCTGGCTTTGGTGTAAACAAAAATGTCAAAGTTGATGCTTGTCATGGGTGTAATAAATATCATACATCAGAGTTAATACTTGACTTTGGTATGGAGTCATTACAACTATAGAGGAACATTTCTATGTTCAAGGAAATTTTAGGCAGGGTATATATTTTAAAACGATTGCAAGTGTAAACTCGAAGTTGATTTCGTGTAACGCGCCATTTTAAATTGAGTGTACTAAGTAGAGGTCGGTGAAGAAGAAAAAATGTGTGGTCTTTGAGTTGATGAGTAACACCGTGGTGTGGCCAGGCAGAGGGTAGAAGGAAGAAACCCACGTAATCCTGTTGAGGACACCCAACAACCTTCCCTTGATGTCTGCTCGCCTGTAAATCAAGCTGACATTATTAGACTTTCAGCTCAAGATAATGTACTGCCAGGTGACAGTCTGGTCTTCATGTGAAATCACACATGAATGATCATGCCCTCTTCATTTTCCAGTTTAACAAGACATACAGTTGCATGAATGCATTAACCATGTATGCATTGGAATGCTTGTTATTCTGGTTTCAACTCTTATATCATTGACCTGACACTGACTGCCTAACTGTTTGACTGCTCGACAAAATGACAACTTCGTGCCAACAGAGCTGCTGATCTCAAAAGTGTCTTCTTACAGGCGGGATCAAGGGAGAGGTTATAACAAAGGTAACGGCACCTGTAGGTGCTTGTGGTTTTTCGTCAGTTTTGCAAATGCAGGCCACCTTAGGCACAAGATGTCTCATTTTCTAGCATCATTTGTGATGCTGGTTGATGTGTTATCTTTGCCTAAAGAATGCACTGTGGTCTCAAAGTGGGCCTTGTTACATTTTTTAATTTTTTGCATGATCACTATAAACAATGAAATATTGGTTCAGTTGAGACTATGGTGTGGTCTGTCTGTAATTGCATATCCTCAATCGTATAGAGGTATATCCTGAATATTTTGATCATCAAATGTTGATTTTACTGATTAATATTAATCTCATGATTGAGGATAAGCATTTATGTTTTTAGGCTTCAAGTGTACAATTAGATTATCACAATCCATTTTGTTATATTTGGGACGTAATCAATGTGTACCCCTCTTTAGACCATGTGGTACATTTGAGCCTATTGTAATAGTGTGCGTAATAAAGGCTGAGGTACAGTTAAATGGAATTGGTATTAGTGAAGTTGGCAAGAACAAGACAATGTTTATTTAATGATGGGTTAATTTTTTGTTTTAATGATGGTACATTTAAAGGTGCATCAGGATGAAATGTCAAAAGCTCATTTCGGTGTTACGATAAATTCTGGTATACACAAAATGGTATACTGTATATTAGAAATTCAGTAAATGGTTTATTACTGGGGTACATTTAAGACGGCTAAACATAAAACGGTATGCTGAAGTTCTCTCATTGAAGTGTGAAGCCATCAAATTTTTTTTGTCAGTTTGTGCCATTGCAGTTAATATGGTCTTTGAACAGCACTTACCTTTGCCCAATTATGAAGCCATTCATTGGTAATATTGGGTGTCCTGTGTGATGCATGGAATGGGTATGAGTAAGTTTTGCAGTATGACTTCGGTACCTTCATCACAAATGGTGTAATGATTAAATTTGCTGGGAAGGGTGAAAGCTGTAACTAGCCATAAGCCTAACAAAAAAGGAATTAATAATAATCAGTGCTATAGTAGGTGTTGACTTGAGGTGGGTGGGTGATGAGAGTTGACATGTGGGATCTGCCTCGAGCCTTAGTTGTGTGCTACTGTTCACCTGGTATACGTTCAGAGTTTGGTATACAGTACGCATATATGTTGTGATTCGGTGTTTGTATACGGGTTTAGGTCATGAATACCATCCAAATTTGATATACTTTTGAAAGTAGGAAAACCCTCATAGGTGGGCAGTGGTACTTGGTTTTTTAGTAGTTAAGCAAACTTAACTTGACATTAATGTGCAAATTTAGTACAGTACTTGTATACAAATATCGAGACTAATACTAGTGTTGAATTAATGTCACTTATTTGCACTTGCAGACAGTTAAGTTTTCATAATCTCTGCATTTAATTTTTTCATAATAGAATTGATAGTGCATGTTTGTCAATGAAAGGTTCTGGACATAGGGCAATGGAAAATAATTAAATCTAGACTTGAAGCATCTTGAAAGTATTGTATAACATTCAGATTGTGCCCTCATTAACTGCCATTGACCAGCATGAACACATTCCTTCCCCATTTCAAGTTTGACAGTCTGTTAATTCAACTCTCCATTGGTGTGCAGAAGATGGCAGTGGGAGCTACGGGGGGAGCCGGTTTGATGGCGATAGCCGTGGTGGCGGCAGCGGCGGCGGTGATCGTTTCCGTGGAGATTCAGTCAGATTTGGTTATGCAAGAGGATACCATATTTGTCTCTGGAATGCCTGCAACTGCAACAGAAGATGAAATTAAAGACCATTTTGGATCTATTGGCATAATTAAAGTAAGTTTTGTATAAAAATTTGAATAAGACTTAAGTGAAATAGAATTGGGTTATCAGTTTAGAAAAATAGCAGCTTGAAAGAAATGTTTTATATCAGTGTCCATGATGTTTGAAAGTCAGTTGATTGAATGTTTATATGTTATTGTATAGGATTATTTTTTTAGATGGACAAGAGAACGCAGCGACCTAAGATTTGGATGTACAAGGACAAAGCTACAGGACGCATGAAGGGAGAGTGCACAGTCACATTTGATGATCCCTTTACTGCTAAATCTGCCATACAGTGGTTTGATGGAAAATTATTCATGGGACGCACTGTCAAGGTAATGAAATAATGCTCTTCATTTCCAATTAGCAAGTGTAAATTTGTTTTAATAGATTAAAGATGACCCTTGCTGGGTATATATATCCCCCCCCCTTCAGAGATACTTTGCAAATTTTTTCTCAATTGCTTTTTTTCCTTGTTCCAAGATCTTTGGCGTCTGGAGAATGCCTTTTGAGTATTAGCGCGAAAATACAATCTTATGGTGGTAGTGCAAGAAAGATTTGTTATTGGGCCATGTAGCCCTTCATGTGTAGCAGATTTTAGATTACATTTTAAAAGGTGTTCGATATTCCTGAGTGATAAGTCAAATAAGAATAGCTACTGTAACAAAGAATGTCACAATAATATGCCATGCCCTGATGCCAGTGTATAATCTCCAGTGGCCTTAGTTGCAAACTATACCACTGAAAGCTTCATAATTGCAATTATGTAACATTATTTAATAAATCACTTTATCTAGGGACCTAAGTACTGTACATGTAGTATTATATTTTTCATCGTTGCAACTCCAATAATTTTAGTTGCAAACTTCATAATTGCAGGGGATAGGAGTTCTTAATATATATATGGAAGGTGTCTAAATTTTCCAGCCATGACTTCAAATAGTTGACTTTTTCTATGTAATGAAATTAACTACATAAGTTTTAAAATAAACAGTATTGAAGAGAGGCGGTAGAAATTTGACTACATAAATCTTGACTTGCCCTCTGTTGCATGCATGTTTATAACTAATAACCCCCCCCCCCAGGTGCACAAGAATGTTTTTCCCTCATCTAATATTATAAAATGCATTCCCTGATCACAGAAAATAATAATACAGTAATTGTATGCTGGCTAACTCTGGCTATGGTGAAGCCTGCGAAGTCTTGCAATGTCACAATATTTGTTTTTCTCGGTAATATTATTCATTGTCTGCCCTTTGAGAAGTGTACATAATAAAATGTGTGGAACATCAAAATGATCAAATATATTCATGTAGCTGAAGTGCATGCTGTCTTGTTTGTTTAGGTCAAAACATTCTATTATTTATAACATCTTCATGCATGATTGTGAATCACTAAGCTGTTTGAGTGGGCGTGGGAATGAAATTGAAGACCGCATATTTCTTGTTGGTATGAAGGGCGCGCGCACTAAGGCAATCGACGTAAAATCAGTCAGGATATACTAAGCGTGTCACTAATTCTAGGCATTGTTGCTATTATCAGCAACCTGATAACAATAGTGTAATTTGATAAACTTGCATAATTAAATGTTGAACATCGCTATACTCAATATGATGCGCACCTTAGTCGCAAAAGTTTCTTAACAGCAAAAGTACCGTTATATATAACTACATTTTTGTGCACTATAATAAACCACTAAGTTGGTCTCTCACATATAGAATAGTATCAACTCGATGGTCAGCTGACTAGTGTGTTAGGATACAGTTGGAAAGATAGGTGGATGAATTAAGTCTTCCTACATTGCTTAAAAAAAAGATAATCCCACAAGTCTTATCCACAAGTTATTGATGAATCACAATGAGGTGGCTGAAAGATATGATCAAAATATACATCAGAAAGTGAAGAAATGGTCCAGGACGGACTGAAACGTTGTCATTTCTTAATTTTCTGATGTGTGGTTTGGTCATCTTATTTATGAGTTGGTAATTACAGGCTAGGGTAATAAGATAAGATAGAAGGGTTTGTAGAATGTTTGACAAATGAAGCTGTTTTGTTGAGAAAAATTTGGATGGAATTATGTGAAAGGGGGGGGGGCAAATGTCCTTCCATGTGAATTTGATTATACATGTCAAAGGGGATCTGTTGGTACTTTGAAAATCTTTGAAAATTCATTTGGTTTAACTGCTTTGTTTCCACTTGGCTCCTTGAACATTTTTTCCCTGTGGTTTTTTTTTTTCCATTTAACAGGAAACAGTGTGCTGCTGTTCTCCAAAATTTGTCTGGTTCTCTGAAAACTTTATATTGCACAAATACACTTTAGAACAGTTTTAGTGTTTCACGCATTTCCTTTTAATTTTGTTCCCTCATTTTCAACCTCTTGAATTTTATCCCTTATCTAGTCTCCAGGCCAAGATTTTATTTACAGTTGGAGTCACTCTTCTCATTCCTACTCTCATTTAGGTATTTTCCCTTAACTGGTTGTTCCTTTGAAAGATTTTTTATGACTAGAATTTCACATCCTCTTCACTTTGTAATTTCCTAACATTCCTGAATACTTCCATCTATTTAGTTCCATTTAGTGTAATCCCTAAGGATTAATCATTTTTTCTTACCCACCAATTTCTCCTGTAAGTTATTAGGGAGTTCAATCAACCTTTTACCTTCGTTTTTGGGTTTGAGGCCAGTTCCTTTTCACAGGAACAACGGTTTTTTTTTTGTTTTTTTTTTTAGGGAGCTCTTCTGGTTTCCTTGACCACCACTTCTAGTTCTTTTCTGTCTGGCTACTTGTGCATTGTCCTCCTTGCACTTTTCTATTCCCTGTGTAACCACCACCATCTGTAACAAAAGCTCTGTAATTTTGTTGTTGAATTTCCTTGCCTAACTTATTATATTCCCCAATATCTATATTTAAATTCTTCAAAATGTATTTTTAATACTTCCTCCTCCAGGACTCACTTTCCAGTGTTCCTTGTTCTTGCATAATATCTTCATTTGACCTTAAAGAGCTATTAACCTTCCCACTCAAATTTTCATTACTGCTCTTCAAATGACTGTGCACATATTTTACAATGTTCTCTATTTTTGCCTACGTGTTGTGCAAACCTTGTGTAAATATTTTCCTCTAGACACTAAAATCACTCTTGTTTTGGCCTTTCTCATGTTGGTGGCAATCTTTGATTTCTTTGTTTGCCGTTTTTACCAAATTTTTTCTTCAAATTCATAGTGAATTTTTCAAATTCATTGTCCTCATTTCCTGGGACACCACTTGCAGTAATCAATCTGTTCTACGGTGGTTAGGCCATTGGAAATTCCTGGAGCTCCTTGGTGTTTTTATTTTTTTTTATTCTACTGATTCCCTGGCCATTCCCCAGTTGACAAATACTGTAGTTTGGATATGAAATTGTGGGTGGGTGAGGTCACCCACAACCATACTGTAAATGTGGATTTTCAATACTTTTTTTTTTTATCCTGAAGTGGTGATCTGTTGGTTTACAATAAAAGTACGACAGAAAATATTGCTGAAAATTCTGAGTTTTTTCTAACAATTGTTCTTGTATTTTTAACAGGTTCAAATGGCAGAGAGACCAAAGAGCAGTTATGAACGTGGACGAGGTGGTTTTGGTGGTGAAAGTGGAGACCGCGGTGGTGGTGGCGGTGGAGGTAGCAGGGGACGTGGCGGTGGAAGTGATAGAGGCTTTGATCGCAGAGGTGGGCCCCCAGGTCGTGGCGGTGGAGATCGTGGCGGAGATCGTGATGGTCCTCCTAGCGGTGGTCGAGGTGTGTTACGTAAACATTTAATATATTAAACCTAGTTTTTTCAAAGTTTTCTTTAATTAGTTAATCATACCTTTATTAATTTTAACCATTGGTATGGCAGGACGTGCAGGTGATTGGAGATGTCCAGTACCAAGTTGTGGCAATAACAACTTCGCCTGGCGTAATAGCTGTAATCGGTGTAATGAACCAAAGCCTGCTGGAGTAGGTGGTGATGATGGTCAGTCTTATACAAATTTTCTGAAAGTTCTTGCTCTTAAGTCTTGCTTCATAATCTATTGCATCCCTGCCTAGCAAAATGTTAACCTAAAAAAGGATGAATTGGATCATATATTTGGTAAACATGAAATATGAAGAATTATACGTGTGGTTTATTAATATTTTAGTAATCTGAGAAATTTTTTTTAATGATTTCAGATGGAGGTAGTGGTGGTGGAGGTGGATTCAGAGGCGGATTCCGCGGTCGTGGTGACCGTGGGGGATTTAGAGGTCGTGGTGGTGACCGAGGAGGACGAGGTGGTTTCAGAGGTCGTGGAGGCTATGGTGATCGTGACGGAGACCGTGATTCTGGTGGCCCTATGAAGGGGTTAGTATTATAATGTTTGTATATAAAGCTTTCTCCCATTCATGGATACTTACTTTCCTCTGCTGAAATCCACTTCATCTGTTAAAGTATTTTCCTCCAAGTAAATTAATTGCTGCTCTTGATTATTTTTAATATTGATGCTTAGCAAAGTAATGAAATTAGCTAAGTCTTGTTTGTAAGTATAAGGATTTGCACACTAAAACATTGCTAATAGGACAAATGGAGGTCTGACTTTGTAAAAAAGGATTAAGAATGGTGAGCCGTTTATATTATTACTTAAATTTGTCAAGTTAATGAAAACTTTTATATTGTATATTTATGGTATTTTGTTTTCTTTGCAGTGACCGTGGCCCAGGAAGGTCTCGACCTTACTAACTGTCCCCTTGATTAAGTGCTTGAGGATGATGTTTGCAGAGATGCTCATTATCCTTCAAAACATTTTTATAGTAGTTAAATATAATTTAAAGCCAAATGCAGTGGTAACTAATTTTGTGAAGACAATTTTGAAGGACTTTTACTATGTGAATGAGGTTTGTATCAGATTTAAAGAGAGTACTATAAAGGAACAAGTGAAGGTGTAGTTATGCTGCAGTTTAGGTATAGTACTTGATTCAGACATTGACGGGCAGCCGAAATTGGTTACTTACCTTCCTGGGGATTTGTTTTTTTTATTAATTTTTTCTCCCCTCCCACCACCCCCAATTTTTATGACCAAGATATTTCTTTGTATCAATAAAATTGAGACTGACTAGTTTGTTGCTTTAACCTGTTATAATGTAGATTATGCATGATTAACAATGTTTGTGGGATAGGTTGGCAACATGTGAGGAGGCACAATGGAACACCTCACTACTGCACTTTGAGGAACTGAGTTCATATTTCCAGCCCCTGTTGCAGAGGGGATGTATTCCTGACAGGAGCATTTGGCACCAGCAAGAACTATGGAGGATAGAGGGTCCTACCAGCCAAAGTGATATCTTAAGAATAGTAAATATCACGTTCTCTTGTTAATCTGGAGGAAATAGAGTAAAGTAAGTAATTATCAAAGAAGGCACCAAGCCAGGAAGGCTGTGGCATCAAATGTGCGGAATAATCAGAGGGCACTAACATATCGCTCAATATATGAACAGGAATGCACAAGGCAAAAGATATCAAAAGTATCAGATGAGGGATCTTCTTTAGGTTATCTTGAGATTATTTCGGGGCTTTAGTGTCCCCTCGACCAGGCCTCCACCCCCAGAAAGCAGCCCGTGACAGCTGACTAACACCCAGGTACCTATTTTACTGCTAGGTAACAGGGGCATAGGGTGAAAGAAACACTGCCCATTGTTTCTCGCCGGCGTCCGGGATCGAACTCGGGACCACAGGATCACAAGTCCAGTGTGCTGTCCGCTCGGATAAGTAACCTTGGGGGATGATTGGAAAGCAAGACGCTTGTCCAGGACATTCAACAAGGATATGCATAACTAAGAGGTACAATAAGGAGCAGGGTGGTGCAAAGATGTATTTGAGATCTAAGGTTAATATATTTTAAATCTTTAAGAGATGCCTACCTTGTTGCAACATGGTGTGGGAAAATGACTGTCAATGCAGGCATTTTAAATTTTTTTGGTGACCTTGCTAGTCTCCAGCTTGGTGCTTTTTGATAATTTTTGGCGACTTGAATTTGTCTCGAATGCAGGAAGAAAGTGCTATAAGAAGGCAGCCGCCTGCTTAAGGAATCTGAAAGACCCTAGAGTGTGATTACTGCCGTGATCCTTCCCCATTAAGGAGGTAAGGTAGTTATCACCTGAAGTGGCTCCACCTTCAGTTGTGACAAGGTAGTCACCATTTAGTCCATTAATAGGTTGAGCCCCACGTACTAATAACAATGGCAGTGCTCTGGCCAATGCAGGAATACTGTATCGTAGATTCTACATAGACAAAGGTCATTTTAAGGGCAGTTGGTGCCCTAGACACCAACCTCAACAGTACCCCTCATGGGCAACCCCCTCCAATGATGACCTGAACAGGTGCTCTGCTTCACTGTTAAAACTTACAATGCCCTGAGCAGCCCGTCCTTCAAAGACCCAAAAGCGATTACATTCACCCGCTAAACCCGCTGTTTATGAATGAAAATTGGTTTACACACGACTACCGATTTCGTTCGAACACTTCAACCAGGAACAAGTGCTTCACTGACGAATTTTGTTCGAACTACGCTATAAATGCTTCACCCAAATACTACAAATACACAAAATGGCCAACAGAGCCTAAACACCTAACCTATGCCTATATATGCACAATATGCTAATATATTATTATAATTTATATTTAAGAAAATTCCCATTTTGACTGAACAGCATGTAAAAGTTTATGAATGCATCTGTGGGGTCGACTGCTGAATGTAATGAACTTGAGTCTAGGACCGGTTTGCCCTGAGGGGTTGAAGCACCCCCTCCCCCATCACCATGATATGACAGAACCCTTTAAAGGGGAATGGGGAAATTTGTACAATGCCAAGAGAGGGATGGCAACCCATGCTCCATCAACCCCTGGGAGTCTTACGCGAGTTCCCTCACTGCAACAAGGCAAATTTCTATAAATTACAGTACATGTATACAGTATACAAATGCATTTACTCCCTATAAACCACCACAACACAATCTTACACCTCGCCATATTCCATGCATTGTAGACTCACTTCCTGTCTTTCTTCTACCTACCTTCAAATAATCTAGAATTTATCTTATTTGTTCTGCAGGGCCAAACCATCACAATGTACTCTTCGTTCTTGCTGTGCAGATTTGTGTAATGTAACATTTTCGTTCTTCACATTTTCCTACTGCTCTGCAGCTTTATTCTTCATGTTCACACCTGAACACTGTTAGCCATTACGACTGCAAATATCTTTAGGACAAAAGGGGAACCAAGTAACAGAAATATATGCCTAAAGGTTTTCTAATCATCGAGCATAAACATTACATTTTATTTGTATGCATACAAAAATACATGAAAATATTAAACAAGTTTTAAATACTGTACAATGAACATTTCAGAAAATAAAAAGTGTTGGTTGAGGTTATCTAGCATAAGTGACCCTCACAAAGATGTGCCAGAGGCTGTATAAGAAAAAAGACATTTAAACTAAGCAAATACCCCCATGAGGCTTTTATTAATCACATAATAGTCATTTCATAAAACTAAATTACAAAGACTAGTAAATTTTTTGGCTATATCTCAAGTGTCTGTAACAAACCAGTTACAGCACTTTATGCGTCCAAAAAAAAAATGGGGGGGGGGGGGAAAGAGGGTTTGTAGTATTCAATTTTTTTAATTTTTTTTTTCTCTGCACAAATACTAAGGCA
The DNA here is from genome assembly GCF_040958095.1 of Procambarus clarkii. Lineage (NCBI taxonomy): Eukaryota > Metazoa > Arthropoda > Malacostraca > Decapoda > Cambaridae > Procambarus > Procambarus clarkii. The sequence goes on along the minus strand of NC_091243.1, from coordinate 11,569,932 downwards.
CAATGGCCAAACAGACAATAGCTGTACTTCATTTCTGTATCTTGATTAACAAATGTATAACAAAACACCACCACCTGCAATATGGACTACATTTGCAAACATTAAAAAAAAAAAAAAGTAATTTAAACAGTTTTAAACGCTTTCAAATGTGTAATTCTTAAGACATGAGTCTGGGTAAAGTTTGCAATGATAGTAAACTTGATGAAATTATTTGGTGTATTACCATCCTCAGCCATGTCTGTAATATGTTACAACATTTATACAGCATAGGTTTTGTACATTTCATTTACATTTGTGCACAAGTCACATCTTTAGCCAACTGGTGAGCGTACTGCTCCTGTAAATGAGTTCTGGCCTCTTCCAACTGATGGATTAAACTTCGAACTTCCTTCAGTTTAGCTGTCAGTCCATCATTAGTGAAATTTTCACCTTCAATATCTTCAGAAAAATCTGAAAAGATATAAATATATTTAAGCATGTGATCAATGAAATCCTAAAATCTTATATATGGTATCTATTTTCATTATTTTCACCTAAATTGTGCTTCATATTTGATTTACCTTGATGGGAACTTCTTGGTATCAAGTGGCAACTAAGACAAACATCTTACATAAGTTGCATGTTACCAACCATAAAGATCTAGACAAGAAGGCTTTTTACATCCATACATGCTGCTTGTGAAAGGTCAGAGATTTGCAATTAGATTAGTACTAGAATTGAGAAGGCACTATGATGACAGGTTAAGGGAACAATCCTCAAAACCTTCAGGGAAGATATGACCATGACATAGAAGATCCTGAGAGGAATAGGCAAAAGATGCCTATTTAAAAAAAAAAAAAAAAAAAAAAAAAAAAAGAGGTAGGACAAGGGACCATCACTGGAAGCTGGATTTGAAGTGTAAGGAAATTCCTGTTCCTACCTAAGAGTGGTTAACAAATAGAATGCATTGAAGGAAGGGGTTGTTGAAGCTAATTCCATCTACAACATTAAGAAAAAAAATGATGAAAATGTTAAATGTCGAGATGTGCATTTAGCACACCAGGTATAAATAGCTAGGTGGGGCATAAAGAGCTAGATCTCCTACATAGTCACCAACAGGTAAGCACCAACTCGAGAGGCGAATTCCTAAAACCAATTTACTGTACTGTATAACTTGTTATATAATACTGTACCAACAATGGGATATGGACCAACGTGTTTCTTTTATAAAATGAACAAATGCTATTGATGAACAAAACTGAATACCAATCACTGTTTATTAACTAAATTGTTTCTAATCTACTGCAAAAATATCAGAAAGCAATAGCAGCGTGAAAAAGTTTGTAGTCCGGCATTCCACAGCATTGTTTTGTTATGAAAATCCTAAAAGGTGTAATTGAATAGAATAATAGCACTAAGCTCAACATTTATAATTAAATTTCTAGTGCATGAAAACATTTCTTAAAACAAGTTAAGCAATGCAAATAATGTACAGTATCTTGAAGTTATCTCGAGATGATTTCGGGACTTATCATCCCCGCGGCCCGGTCCTTGACCAGGCCTCCCTTTTTGTTACACATCCCCAGGATGCAGCCCATGGCAGCTGTCTAACTCCCAGGTATCTATTTATTGCTAGGTGAACAGGAGTATCAGGGTGAAAGAACCTAGTGCCCATTTGTTTCTGCCTCCTCCGGGGAGTGGTATTTGACATTCCTTGTGGGGTATTAAGGGTATTCTTCCTTCTTTTGCATAAAATTGAGCTGGTCCCTCCAGTAACTTGCAACTGACTCCCTACCCTTATTTACTTAATAAACCACTTGTAAAGATGTCTTCAATGGTGGTGGAGAAGAAGAAGCCTTCTTATTGACCATGGTCAACAAGGTCCTAGTAGCAAATACAAGTCCTGGCAAAGCCATATTGTTTCTTGATCAGGAAACATCTAAGAGGATTCAGCTCAAAAGGTAAGAGTATTAATAAATTAAATACAAGACTAATAAAAGAATCCTCCCCCTTTTGTAATGAAAGTTTAATAAACATTGGATACGCACACATGTTCCACTCACCTGAGAAACTGAGCAGCAGAGACATGTCTGGGGAAGTGCCCTTACTGATTTGATGGGAGATGGTCACCATGTCCCTTAACTGTTGGTACAAATACAATAAAAAATTAAATTATTTTGTGACATTTAGTATTTATAGAAAACAACCTTTCTAAAAATAAATTGCAAAACAATTTTATTCCTTGAAAACTTGCAGGAAGTTGATGTTTTTAGAAAGATTAGGCTCGATGTGCCATATCAAGTTGTGCTAAGGATTCTAGACTGTTTGAAATTTGATAAAAATTTGTCCTTATATACTTCATAATAAGTCAGTATAGAATGTACTGTATAATAATGTATATACAGTATACACTCACATTTGCCACCAATACAATTATGAGAAAAATGATTCTTCTGATCAGTTTATACAAACAGTACCGTGCGGCACCAGTGGAAGAATGTTGCCCTGCTTGGCTATGCATAATTTTGTCTTACAGACACAGTCTATCTCACCTTAGGGAGTAACCTAGTGAGATAGCTCAGTTAAGTCAAGAGAACAGGAAAGGAAAATAAAGGAAAATACAAAAATTTAACAATAATCACAAATCATAAGATTTCAATGACCTATGGTAGGTGGAGCCAGAGTGATGATGCAATAGACAAAATTTTTCCACAGTAAAAACTCTGGAGTAAACTATACAAGCAACTAAATAAAAATACTTCTTATAAAACTGGCCTGTTTAACAGCAATGTGCAGGTTTGTCAAAAGGGACTTTATGAGAGATGACATCTTGCTATTAGAAGTCACTTGTTCTACTGCCATCTCAAGTCGCTCTTCCAACTTTTTCTGCTTCTCTTCTGCACTTGCCAACTTGTTTTTCATCTGTCAATAAAAAATTATGATTAATTCAAGAAAGTTTATTAAAATTATGAATATACTGTATCTTCATATATTTTCCACTACATTGAATCAAGTTATTTCTTTAATGATTTTTGTGGCAGAGTTATTTGAACCAGTTTTGCATATATAATAAAAAGGTGAGCCGTACTAATATTAAAGAGTTATAAGGTTATACTGTACTGATTTTGAAGAAAAATCATTGCACTTAACTACTGACCAATTAGCTTGATATCACTCGTGGAAAATAACATGAACAAATGCCAGTTCATATACTGTATATCTTGAAAAACACATTACTAAAGGACTTGCAGTATGGCTTTGCAAAAAAAACATTAATTTGTAAGCAATTTACTTTCATTCCTTTCAAACACATTTGAAGAAGTCAGTTTAAAAGATTACTGTGTGACAATGCTGGTGTTGCACATAGCTGGCGTATACCAATGGATAAAAGATTATATTAATTGGATCCTAAATATATATAGACAAAACAGAGCACAAACCAATGGATTAAAATCACGTTTATATTAAAAATTAGGTAAATATAGATTTGGTAATGAGGTTACAGACTTGCAGAACATGTTGCTGAATAACAAGACTGTACATTAGACACGAGGTCACTGGATTACATCAAAGTAACGGTAGAAAAATATCCAAGTGGGCGTGGTTCGGCAGTAGAGTTGCCTTCTGAGCCAATTGATTTTATGCAGTATATTTTGTTATATTTTTTGTTTTCAGGGGAAAGAGACAACTATATAAATAATTAATAATTTGTCAAAGGAGAATGTATTCATATTATAAACAGCATGTAAAGATTTAAAAAGCTAGTTACATTAAATACAGTGTATGAAATAATCAGGAATTTTTCATCCAGAAGTCATTACATGATGACAACAATTATACTGGTATATATGGAAGATCAGGAACAGTAGGGAGGAGAGGGGTAGTCCTAGGATCAAGCCTTAAAGGATCCTACTTTCTACTTCCCACATTTAGAATTCCAACACTGACTTTCCTGTCAGGTATGCCCTTACACATTGAATTTCTTCAGAAAAAATCAAGACAAAATTGCTTACCACTTCCTCCGTCTGCTTGTGTTGTTCTAACTCTCTTTCTAATTGCCAAACAGTTTCTTTGAGTTTCTCAACAAGGTCTACTTCTGCCTGAAGCTTCTCTGCATGCTTCTTATCTTGCATTACTAGCTCTTTTTGAAAAGACTGTAATTTTTGCTTCCTGTAAGTTAGCAGCTGCAAATGAAAGAAAAATATATAGAGAGAAAGCAATTTGGTTGGTTTTATGTATATATTTAAGTTACGATGCATGTGTGTGCATGCATTTTATAAGTTATATATATATATATATATATATATATATATATATATATATATATATATATATATACAGTACAGTATATTCAGAATTGGTATACATATATAGTGACTCATACAAGGAACCCAAGTTATATAAAGTATCACCCTAAGATCGTCAGTTTACCTAGCCTGTTTAAATGACAAATATGAAAGCTTTGATGAATGTCCAGTTATGTGATGATTGGGTTAAGATCAACACATACTGTATAAAAAAGTAGACATTTATATATACTGTATATATATATAAAACACCGATGCATGCATGTAACAAAAAAAAAAAATACTGTATTGTATCTTGGATGCAGAAAATTTAGGAGCAATAAATTACTCTAAAATAATTTACCTTATTTAATCGAAGGCTACTAAGACTAGTGAAATACTATTATACTGAACATTAAAAGATGAATCAATACAAATAAATAACGAACACAAAATATTCACATTTACTTCTCATCTTCAAGATGAAAAAGACTGAGGATAGAAATGAAATAGCAATGCAAGTTAATACCTTGCGCAGCCCGTGGTGCACGCCCCAGCCCACCCCAAGGTTGACCTGGCATTACTCGTGAGAGCGCACCCACACTAAAATGTTTATACTCTTTCCATTGTTCTGACCTCAATTTTTGTGCTACGCCATTCATTTTGGTATCAAATTGTTTGCAATAAAATTCTCTAAAGAGATATATGCATATACTGTACTGTAAGATGAAAAAAAAACAGGCATGCTACCCACAGCAAACCAGAAAAATCCGCTGAGCATTACCTGTGAGCAAACACCCATCCGCACACCCACAACACTCACTAATATGTGTATGGTCTCTTCCGTTTCTTCACCTCAACTGTTTAAGTTATGTCGTTCATTTGGTATCAAATTGTCTGCAATCTAAAGGCGTGTATTTTAAAAACTAGTCCCATAATTTTTGAACAGTAAATGGAATTTTAACAAATATTTTAATTTTGGACACAACATGTGTCCTCGCTGAACATCCATAGAGTTACTGTATTTACCGACGCAATTTCCGTTCCCGCCCGCCGAAAGTGTTAAATCTATAGATATCACCTCAAATCTTACCTTTCCAGCACTTTCTAGTTCCTTCTTTTGTTGGTCTAAAGTCCACAGTAAATCCTCTTTGCTGTATTCACCTTCCTTAGAAGATGCTTCCCTCTGATTCTCCAGCTCCTGATGACAACATAAAATGGTGTATGATAATTTTTGGCTTCTCAGATTTTTTAAATTTCATATTAAAATAGGAATTAAAAAAATTCTGAGAAGATTCCCAACCCTATTTTCTAACCACTCTTGTCGCCATATGTACTCACTGCATGGTGTACTGTACCTATAATGAATCTTCACAGGTCTTTCAGGACGTTTACCATTGCCCAACAGTTTGGAAATAGTTGCCTAGAGTAATTAATGTCTAGCATTGCTTTGCAATTGAGAAATAAAATTGAATGTTATTTCCAGGTTTACTGTAAAGTTTTACTTTGCCTCTTATCTATACTTATTCTCAAGATAAATAATTAAATTACCTGTAAATAAACTGGTAAAGTAAACTACTGTATAGAAATCGAGACATTGACCTACTTTCATGAGGTTTTCAGCAAGGTTCAATTTTAGTGAGAAGTCATCCCTTTCCCGGGTCAGACCTTCTATTATGGCTTCTTGTTCACTCTCTTTCTTGGCCAACTTCTTCACTTGCTCTGAAATCATGCAATTTTTTTTTGTAACTAATGTTATACATAATCCATTTTTTATAAACACATTTTATATTTCATTTATATTAAATTAAAAAAATTTGGGAGTAGACATAATCCCAATACTAACACCAGCTGCTCATGTAACCGGGTTAACATCAGGAACATTTGAGAAGTTAGCAAACATACAAATCTCATTTAAGAATCTAAACAAGGATGCTCTCAAGTCTAGATACACTGGAGAGAAAAAAAAAAAGAGCTACTGAGGAGAAGATAGTGGTGTTGATTTGCTAAAGCTGGAAGAATTAAAAGAGGAGATATGATCACTACATACAAAATAGTAACAGGAATCAATAAAATTGGCAGAGGAATTTTTGAAAACTGCAACCTCAGGAACTAAGCAAACAAAGATGCTGAAAAAATATTAGAAAGTTCTTTTGCATACAGTGTGGTAGATGATTGGAACAAGTTAAGTAAGAAGGTTGTCAGTCTTTTCATCATCTAGTGTGGGGTTTGGTCAACATTCTTCAGTCACATTATTGTGACTCATCATCTGCATGTGGTGGATGCCAAAACCATCAGTAGTTTCAAAGCATCATATAATGGAGTACTGAGAAGACAACACCATGAGTGTAGCTCTCATCCTATAACTATACTTGGGTAATTACAATGCCAGTGTAATTACTGTAATTGCCACTACTTGAGTATACAGCACCAGCATGGAACCTATACCTTGCAAAGTCCAAAAATAAATACTTCTGACAGTTCTAAAATTTGCAAATAGATTAGTACCAGAATTTAAAAAGCTCAGCTATGAGGACTGGTTGAGAGAATTCATCCTTAACCTTAGAGGAGAGAAGAAATGGAGGATATGATCACTACATGTATATGGAAGAGCCAGAGGGTAATAGACAAAGTATATTAAGGAAGCCTATTTAAGTTAAAAAGGTAGGAAAAAGGATACATTGGTGGAAGTTGGACATGCAATAGAGTTGTAGAGATGCAAGGAAATTTTCATACCAGGTACAGGAAGTTGGCAAGAGAATAACAATGAAAGAAGAGGTTGTTCAAGCCAATTCCACTTACAATTAAGAAAAATATGATGGAAACTTTAATGCTAAGCGATGTAATTAACGAACCAGTTATAAAAGGCTGAGAGACGGGGCATAAAAAGCTTGATTTCACAAACCCCATCTCCTCTTTCTCAGTAGTCACTTAAATCACCACTGAATGCCACCAAACCTTTTAATTCATGGAGACTTGCCAGATGATTACTATCCTGGCATGAAAGCATGTCAAAATTTTGGAACCAAGAAAAAGTCTTATAATTATGATCGTTCAATGTTGTGGACCCCCAAAATGTGACCTTGTTAATGATCACTCATCATCAATATCACTGTCATACCATATAAAAACTGCTTTACTTCAATGCATAAACCATTTGAGGTAAGCATGTGCACAATTATCAATTTTAAATCCTGTACTTAATTCTGAGAGAACCTTGGCTAATGTTTTTACTTTTCTACTGTACAGTATTTGAACTACTGCTTTATCTCCGAGAAATGCAAACACGAGAGACTACTTAATAAACCACATCCATTTCAACTTACGAGATAAATGTTCGACTTTACTAGAAATATGTGAAATTTGTGCAGATTTATTAGCAATTTCCTGTTGAAGCTGCTGATGCTCATTGAGCGTAGGAAGATCTTTCAGATATTCATTCATTCTAGTCAACTGATTCTTTGTTACACTATGTCTTTCACCAAGGGCTCTGTACTTTTCCTGTATATCATCCAGCTGAAATAATTACAATTATCCATCAGTGGAATGTAGCCTATTGATTACAGTATAATCAAAATCACCGATAACATTGTGCACGTGTGGTGGCAGGGGCTGGATAAGTATCGGTGGGAGTCAGAAGCAGTGTGGGAGAGGATGGCTGGGCAGGGAAAGGGATAAAGGTTTTGAGGGTGTGGAGGGGTGAGCAGGTGGAGCAAGGCATATAATAGGAGGGAGGAGTGGGGGGGGGGTTGTATTGAAGGGGGAAAGGGGTAGTGGTAATGTGGGTCTAGGGATAGGGGAGAAGGGATGGCGAGTGTGGAAGAAGGAACGAGAGATTGTGGGAAGGGGGATATGGGACACTGAGAATAGAATGGGGCTGGGAGACGGTCTGGAAAGACATTTCGTCTACACAATTTTTGCTAGAGAAGTTACCTACTATAACTTTTATAATGCATTACATTTCTATTAAGACCAAGCATATTCAAATTGAAGGCACAAGACCAACATATAATTGTAGCAGCTCAAAGCCACCTTGCATTGATTAGGCAAGACAGGACAGTATTAAGAATGTAGACATCATACAGTGACCGTCATCTATGAAATACCGAGACTTGTACAAAAAATCTTAATTTGGAATTTTAGTTAAAAATTTGATGCATACATTTTGCTCATTATCATAAATAATACTTCTGAGAAAACAACTATCAATAAAATTTATACAAGAACTGAAAATAAAATACCTTTAGCAAAAACTCCTGTTCAGAGGCAGATGTGTTCTTCTTTAGATCATTATATGCAGTCATAATTCTTTTAAGTGAATATTCTGTGGACCTGTTAAAACAAGACTTGTGCTATAATATTACTGCACACTACTAAACATATATAACATTGTTAATATGGGTGGGTGGGATGGGGGAACACGACAGAGTAAAACAGAGAAGTGTCAGTTTTTATCCAAGGTGCTGTGTGCTCGCAGATAATTTTATCTTATTACAGGCCTGTAAAAGACAAACTTTGCTGACAGCAGTATAATAAACGGGGTAATAAAGGGTAGGGAGTAATCAGAGTCAGAATATTTACAAATAGACATTCCATAAATTATAAATGTTTATGGTTCACTTAATATACCTTCCTTTTCAATCACACACTAACTTAATTGTTATATATTATTGAACATTCCCACTACAAGAGTATTTACCTTTCCCTATGAGTTAGTTTTTTGTAAAATTTTCCCCAAATACTTCAACACCAAGAGTGCAGTATAGCATTTCAGCTCATTAAAACTAATGTATACTTTGTATACATTCAGACATATTAGAGAGTAACCTCCTACCTGTTCATCCCAAATCCACTGCATCTGGTGTCAGCACAGGGCATTTTCTACAATAATTTTTACCAATACTTTACATTATTTATCAAAATAATGTACAATTCAATGCCATTGACCTGAGTTTCCTTATACCAAATGCCCTATATATATACAAATGAATTTCTGTACAGAATATTACTATATAGCCAACTGTCAAAACTAAACTTCCTTGTGGTAAGAAATTACACTCTACGGTGCACTCAGCAACAGTTGGGCGCCAATGTTTACTTGACTGCCATTACTCGGATATTCAAAATGCAGATTCTGACGTTTCCATGGGCCCAAGAGTTGGGAGGAACAGATTGCCGTGTCTTCTCAGATACAAACAAGTACAGGGTAAATAAAATATTTAATTGTTGCTTTAGAAGGGATGGGATACTCGATGCCAGCTAGCCCTTAGTTAGTGTATCATGAACACCAAAAAGGACACATTCACTCTACATAATGTTTTAAGAATATTTTGCATTTTAGTAATGACAAATATTACATAAGCAAAATACAGTAGGCATATAACCAATACAGTATACGTACAGTACTATAAAAATTAAGAATTACTTTTACAATCTAATGATTGTAAATACTGTTACTCCCTGTGGGAGTAACAGTATTAAATAGAACAATGTATTGCATACATACAACAAAACATTACTAACCCCAAGACTTTTTCCAAATTCAGCTTCTCGGAAAGTAGCTCCTGGAATTCTTTACTTCCCGTGACATCACCTGACAACTTATTTTGAATTTCTTGTACCTAGAAAATAAATGAATTTTGAAATACTGTACAGTGATCACTGATATATCAACATTTTGTTGTCTATAAATTAAATAGCCTTTTTAAAGTACTGTAGATTATTATGCAATGAAATCCAAGTAACACAGTCTGGGTGCTCATCATGTACACTCTTCATTGTGTTCCTTGCAGTAGCTTTGTGCTGTGTTCGCCCATGTCTGCCAATGGGCCCAAAGATGAGGCCCTTTGAATGGATTCTATGGAGTCACCCAGCAAATATTCCCTGGACTCTGAGTGCTGACCCAACCCTAGGCTCAGGGCTCCAAGCACACCACCACTGAGATTATTGCCACCCCCTTGGATAAATCATAGAATGCAGAATTGGCAATTACAGTCTCCTCAACAAGTGGTGCATGTGTTTACTCATCCTTGCATGCTCATAGAGGCTTTCAACACCTCTCCATTTGCAAAGCATTGAATAAAGGGTTCGCTTAAGGTTTTGAGCAACTGGGCAAGGGAGCAGGCTCTGTGCCTTCAGGTGCACAATACACAAGTCAGCCTAACTCTTTCTTTCTTGCAAGATCACTGTGGCTCTATCAAAAGTCACAATGATTTGTTACACAACACCTTCCTGTTTGGCAACCTGACTTCTTTTCTGTGTTTCAGTGCGGCTTAAGCTTCATCAATGTACTGCTAAATATCCATAGTAAAGTATATCTCTAATAACTACCTTCTTGCCCATTGTATGGAAGTTAGTCATACCCGATTTAACCTTTTCTATTCTTGCACGACATGTTTTCATCTCTAATAATGATACTAAATATACAAAGTAAAATGCATACAAATGTTAAATATTAATATGGAGAATAAAAAAAGGGTCACACTGTACTTGTATGGAAAGCACAGGGTTGGCCAACACAGCAAGTGTCAACTTATAATTATAAGTATTTATAATATTTACTTTGTCAACAATATTTACTTTGGCATTCATAAACAGTACTGTACTTAATACAAAAAATATTACCTGATAATGTAGACTCTTCAAATCCATAGTCTGAGTATTTGGTGAACAATGGACCACATGATCAAGGTTTAGGGTTATAGATGGAGGGCTCATCACTCTATGCAATGGAGCCACGGGTGAAGGTGTCTGAAATATTTTTACAGAATAATTAAGTACAGTACAAGAATATCTGCAAAATACAGATTTGCCCATGTTTGGCTCTCATTAAATTTTCTATATTCATTATATAAAACACAAAATTATGATAGATAAAAAAGGGTTAGAATATATATATATATATATATATTTTTAAACTATTTTTTTTTAAGTATGTTCAAAGCTTTCCCAAGACAGCAATTGTCGAGAAACAAGCCACCATCAAGGGACAAGTTCACTATAAGACAAAAGAATGGACAACATCCTCAATACCCCCTGCAAGTGATAATTAGAAATGCAAGGTAAGCTATTTATTCCAGCCAGAAGCTGTTCAGTACATAAATACTATCCTAAACACCATCAGGTGACAGCACTTGCCACCACACTTGGTGGCAGAACCATCAATTCCCATTTTAACCCTCAAACTGCATGTAAATTTATTATGCATGCTTAATTTTAGTGGAAGTTCTTGTACTGTATATGATTTGTATCATATATGATGAATCACTGGTGAATGCTTCAGTACCAAAATTACACACTTGAGGCTGTGCTGTGCTGGCAACACAGATTTTTGGCAACACCATCAAATATAATAATATTCCATTTTACACAGTTTTTCTATCAAAATGTACACATCTTCATCTACAGAAGGACAGCTGCTCTGGAGAAAGTTCAACACCAGACAACAAAAGTCATTCCAGAGCAAAGTCATCTCTCGTATCAGGAACGGTTGAGGGCCACAGGCTTAACACTGCAAACCAGGTCATGACAGGGCGGATCTCATTGAAACTTTTAAAATACTGAACAAGTTGGAAGGATGTTGATGCTGACAACTTTTTTAAAAGATCAGATTAAACACAAACGAGGAGCAACGGTTTCAAGCTCAACAAACCTCTATGTAGGACTGAGAACAGGAAATACTTTTTCATCCACATGATTATAAACCCAAGGAACTGCCTACCCACCTGAACGCAAAACTCTGTTAGGTTTTAAAATCCCCCTAAAAAAGGATCATCAAGGCAAATGGGGGACCTTTAACAAGCTGCTGGCTCCCTGTCCTCATCAAGGCCACTAGTAGTGGCCCTTGAGGTTACCTTGAGGTGCTTCCGGGGCTTAGCGTCCCCGCGGCCTGGTCGTCGACCAGGCCTCCTGGTTGCTGGACTGATCAACCAGGCTGTTGGACGCGGCTGCTCGCAGCCTGACGTATGAGTCACAGCCTGGTTGATCAGGTATCCTTTGGAGGTGCTTATCCAGTTCTCTCTTGAACACTGTGAGGGGTTGGCCAGTTATGCCCCTTATGTGTAGTAAGTAAAGTAATACTACTTATGTGTAGTAAGTAAATCAAGTAAATATCCTATTTTCTGAACAAGATGAGGAAACTATGAAGATAAGCCAGAGTAACATACCTGTGTACTTAGAAGATAAGGAGATGATAAATTTGCAGACACATTTTGAAAACTATGCATAAAACAGGATGAAGTCTCATTGTCCAACACACAATCTTTTTCACTGAAAAAAAATCTGCTTTTAATACAAAATTAGCTATTAAAATTAATTTAAATTTTTATTTATTTTATTGTACCATCATTAATAAATACAGTACAGTAGATATGAGAGCTTTGAGGGGGAGGAGGCAGAGTGGGATCTCATTCTCCAGTTATGTAAGTACACTTTTGAATCAATCCAATAGTAGCAAAAAATGCAATAATATATTTAGGTGCATGTGCGTTTGCATGTGTATCTAACAGTGCTTACCGACTGATATTATGCACTATTTATGGACTCCCAGCAACAATATGGACAACTATATCCAAATCAGTTTTATTTTTATCAAGGATAAGTAATCTATTTACCGTCAATAAAAAAAATATTTATATATATTTTGAATTCCTATAAATCTGTTGCACAGGCGGGGTTCCAAACTACTGTACAACCTTCCTGGCTCAAAATGGTTAAGCTAGCATTTTTATCAATCTTTATATATTTCTAAGATTGGAGTAATCTTACCATGAATGCCAAAACGTTACTACAGTACTGTACAGTACCTGAATTTACCCAAGGGTCACTAATACTAGTGGCCTAGATGAGGACAGGAAGCCTGTAGCTTGCCAAAGGTCCTCCCCCCCCATTTGCCCTGATGAACTTTTCCAGCTGTAATTTAAAACCCAGCCTGGATTTTGATCCAGGAAGGCTGTACAGCAATTTGGAACCCACCTGTATAACAGAATCATAGAAATTCAAAATGTAGTATATATATTTTGCCTGAAACACTTTGCGTATTAGTGGCTTTAGGTATTGTATGTACACGCTCTATCTATAAATTTTAAGTTTGTCTATAAATTATGATTTATAAGTTTTAAAGTTACAACATTAAGGCTGTAACTCATCTTCTATGGATGTACTTTTATTTGAATTGACATTTTGATATTAATTTGATTTGATATACTGTATATTCAGTACATTTTTTTTTGATTGATAGTAAATAGATTACTTATCCTTGATAAAGTACATACAGAACATGGAAAATAACTAAGCCAAGCTTTACACATATTCAAACAAATAGAGAATATAAACCAGAGAAACCTACTAAACAAAAAATGTCATACCTTGATGGGAAAGGATGCACAAGAGCTGACGGAACCATTCCCCCGACATCACTGCCAATGTGCCCACCTGCCCCGGGTCTGTAACCACGATGTCTGCATTTTCTCTGCAGTAAATTCCACTTGCCTACGGGAATGCAAAATAAGCATGTACACTTTTGAATGATTAAATTATGCAGTAAATTCCTTAAATTATGTTTATTAAGAAGGCTTTACTGTACACAAAAAATAAGTCTCTCGGCACTTTGCAAGTGCTTTGGCCTGGGTTCATATCCTGGCTGGGGAGGATTGACTGGGCACCACTCCTTAACTGTAGGCTCTGTTCACCCAGCAGTGAATGGGTACCTGGTTGTTAAACTATTTTACGGGTCATATTCCTGGGGAAAATTAAGATCATGGACCTGCCCGAAATGCTATGCTGTGCTAGTGGCTGTACAAGAATGTAAAAACTCTTGTACATATAAATAAATATAATGACTCAAATTCTGCTACAATCTACCAATTTATAATAACTTATGTGTTAGTATAGTGAAAGAATATAATGCTCAAACACCAATGTTATGTACTCTCACAACCCAATATATATATGTCCCTTCTTGTTTATAAATACAAATAAATAAAATAAATAAATAAATAAATAAATAAATAAATAAATAAATGTGGCCAAGTCAACAGTGGGTTGATCAGGGGTGAAATATTCACATTCATATATTTAAATATATACAAGCCATAAATAACACAACATGTGCTAGTGACATGTTTAAAATAAATATATATTACAATGTATGAGGATTCATCACGAGAGATTTAAAATATAATGTAATATAATGTTTTAAAGACTCGTAATAAGTTGTAGTAGTAGTAGTAAAGAATGCTTCCACAAGGCCCCGTCCCCAAGTCCAGTATCACCTGTCTCCTCTGGCTCCATCTCTCTCTAGTGCTGTACACGAGTCCCTACAACCACAGGACGAGCAGTGACAGTGACCACGAGCAGTGACCAAGAGCAGTGACCACACACTAGTAACTCATGTTGAACGGATACTAGTCACTTGGTACACATGACGGTTCGTACACACATAGTATATGCTTACCATCTCCGACACGAAATTTGTACGTTTCGTATAGATTTAGATTTTAGATTAACACGAATGTTATATATATACAGTAATCAATAACTGTATATATAACATGTAATATTAATAATTATTTAATAAAAACAACGTCATAAAGTACACGCCTGTCTCCACATATCTTCTGTGTTAAAAGTATTAAGAGCGCTGTTGTAACTTGTGCGCTAGCTGGCGTTCACAACTGTCCTCGCCTTCAAGTTAGTCACTCGAAACATTAAAATACTTTTATATATATATTACAATATTTTGCCTCTTTATGATGTCGTTGACTTCATGTCTTGCAATCTTAACCTGTGATTTACGACATACCAGACCATGAAGACCTATTGGTCTGTCATCGCGTTTCCGAACAACCTATGTTCGGTGAGGATGGAGGCGGCAAGGCGAAGAGCAACTCCAATCTGGAGAGTGTTATGATTGACGCGAGTTCCCAGGCCTGCACTGGGCACAGCAAATAAAAAATCCCCTGCATGAGGTGCTGTTACCGCTAGGAGACGAGCTTTGTTCTCATCATCTGCGTTTTCAAGCATTGTTGTGGCAGTCTTTTTCCATTATGGGGCTATCGCAGTCTGCCTGACTCTAATGACTTATTAAATATGGCAGACAATGACTCGCAGAGCTCCTCTTTGCATTTTTTTAAGCTCCCTGCCAAACACTTCGTCCGGCCCTGGGGATTTGTATGGCTTGAATTTAACTATTTATTTATTAATAACATCCTCCCTGGTAACTGCTAAACTAGTCAACCTGTCCTCTTCCCCCACTAACATAGACTTGTTCGGCTAAAGGCATAATGTTAAAATTTCTTCTTTTCATGAATCAATTCAATTTCTTTATTATGCATCCCATATCCATCCCGTGGGCGGAGGTGAAAAGGGTTACAGAGGCACATAAGTTCCTCTTTAGTAAATACAGTACAGAGATACTACACCCAAAAAATTTCTTAGGCCATTAAAATCAGTTTTTTTCTGAAATCTGGTACTTCAACAGAATTTTATCCTACAAATCTATTCCATTCTATGCTAAATCTGACATGTATTGTTTAATTACGAAACTACTTTTGGAAAACTATTTGTTAGAAACAGTCCTCGTAGGGATAATTGTATCTGTACAAAATAAATTTGTATATGATACAATTGTACATGATGATACCACACCCACCACCACAGGTCTAGCACCTGTGGTGCAGGCTTGGTATAACACTTGTGGTGGTGGGTGTAGTGCAGGCTTTGTCTAGCACCTGTGGTGATGGGTGTGGTGCTGGCTTGGTCTAACACCTTTGGTGGTGGGTGTGGTGCAGGCTTGGTTTAGCACCTGCGGTGGTGGGTGTGGTGCAGGCTTGATCTAACACCTGTGGTGGTGGGTGTGGTGCAGGCTTGCTTGGTCTAGCACTTGTGGTGGTGGGTGTGGTGCAGGCTTGCTTGGTCTAGGACTTGTGGTGGTGGGTGTGGTGCAGGCTTAGTCTAGCACTTATGGTGGTGGGTGTGGTGCAGGCTTGCTTGGTCTAGCACTTGTGGTGGTGGATCAAAGTCCAGGTGTTGCCACCCATTGAACAAAATAGCAAAACGTATATTTTTCACTAATTCACAAACTTGAGAGATATACATGCCTTTATAGTTAGATATCAACACAAATATATTCCCCTTTACACGGTTCATTCGATAAGAATGACGCTATAGTGTCTATAGTGTATAAGAAAGGTGCGCATGCGCACATGTGAAGTGGCCAGGGCAAAGCATGTATATAAGTCAGGTGTGGGATAGTCCGGCGAGTCAGTGTCTCCCACGATGTTAGTAGTGTGGTTGTGTGTGCTAGGCTGCGTCACTGCTGACGCCCAGCAGTCTCCTCCTCTAATAGCAAGTACGAAATTATATTGCTTTGTTGTGAGCTGTGACACGCTACATATTAAGAGATAAAGCCTATCCGAGTAATGGCTACCGTTAGTTAATTTTCTCTGCTAATAAACTTTACTCTGCCTCTGTAGTTCCATATTTTCGTAATATTTTTGTGAAGTCTTATTTGTACCTGTATAATATATACATAAATAACATTCTACATGAGTTTGAAGTGCTTTAGAATTGTATTATTTTGATGTTTGGTAATTGCACGAGGCAGACTATAAGGTCTGCGTGACCTTATAGTCACTGACCAAACTACCAAAGGGCACAGGTTAAGGCCGCTCTCTGACGTTTAGGCATGACCATACAAACGTTATACTCGTGTCCATTCCACTCGGGCTATAGTTACGGGCTCACTATAGCCCGTGCTACATGGGGAAACTACTGATTTGCTAAATCCAAAACAATAACAACACTTACAGGGCTGTTTCGGGCGGTGCTGCCTCGGATGGCACTGTAGGGTTGCCTTTGGGGGCACTGTAGGGTTGCCTCTGTTGTCACTGTAGGGTTGCCTCTGTTGTCACTGTAGGGTTGCCTCTGTTGTCACTGTAGGGTTGCCTCTGTTGTCACTGTAGGGTTGCCTCTGTTGTCACTGTAGGGTTGCCTCGGGTGGTACTTCCAAAACTACTCAGAATTCACCTTTTATTTATTTTTATTTATTTATGCATATACAAGAATGTACATAAGGAATGTGAGGATACAAATATGGTAATTACAGTCTTAGTAAAGCCACTAGCACGCGCAGCGTTTCGGGCAGGTCCTTAATCTAAGAAAATTTTAAGGAGGTAAATACTTGCAAAATTTATAGACAAAAAAATGATAACAGATTACATGGAATGGAAAAAAAAAAGATGAGAGAAAATTATAGGTACAGTATATTAAAGCACATAGGTAGCTATGATTGATTGCAATGACAGCTTAAAATGGTAGTTGACAACAAATTGGTAGGCACAATACAGCAGAAACAATATAAGATTGATTGCAATGACAGCTTGAATGGTAGTTGACAAAAATTGGTAGTCACAATACAGCATATGGCTAGCACATAAAAGAAGACAGCAATGAACACAATGATAAGGTTGTTTGATATTACATAAAAATTAGGAGATTGGGTAACACTAGGTACAGAGCAAATTTAAAGCTCAGTGTAGGAAACTAAATGGATGAAGTTAGGTACTCTTTGGTTTTGCTTTTAAATAAGGCAAAAGTTTTACAGTTTTTCAATTCACTAGGGAGTGAGTTCCATAGACTGGGTCCCTTAATTTGCATAGTGTTTACACAGATTAAGTTTGACCCTGGGGATATCAAAGAGATATTTATTTCTGGTGTGGTGATAATGGGTCCTATTACATCTGTCCCAGGGAGAGTTTCAGAACATGGTTTGCATTTAAGAACAGGGTTTTGTAAATGTAGTTGACACAAGAGAATGTGTGGAGGAAGGTGCATGTGTGGAGGAAGGTGCAAATGCACCTCGTGCATTTTTCAATGATTTGAATATGTCAAGGTCATTGAACCAAAGTATTTATTATTAGCTTAAACATGTGTTCATCATGACCTAGGCTATAGAGAGCGAACCCTCAGAAAGCCCCACTAAAACCATATTTGGGATGGGTTTTCAATGTATTGATTGTATCAGGGTCATTAAACCATGTTTTTATTTAACATTATATAATAATATGCATTTACTGGCCATAGGCTAATGCCTGATAGAAAAGGCATTCCATGCATCCCATTCACCATTCCTCATACTCCATTACCTGACACTTCAGACTCAAAATTAATGTCATTTCATGCAAAGGGGATGACATGGAGGTCGACCTCGACCCGCCTATAACCATTCTCGGAACAAAGACCGATCACCCTACAAAGTTCGGCGAGGCTAGCTAGCCCCCTACGTTTAGACTACACAATCTGGTGCCTTAGAAATCTCCATCGGCGAATCACTGTCCAATCATGTATACCCCTAGTATCTAACTCTAATGAAATGTGTATTTTATGACAAGTCAAATACCTGTATCAACATCTATGTACAAAAGAGATCGTGTTTCGAAGTTGGAGGCATGATGTTTGGGGTTACTCTTTTTAAGCCTTGCAAGATGATTGGTTTTGTGTTCGGAATGGTCTCAGTGCGGGCCGGGCTCGACCTCCATCCTCTCCTCTCATTTGCATGAAATGACAAACGATATTATTTTGAAATCTATGGTAGTGAAGGTTAGGAAATGTAATGAAGAGGGAATGTAGTGATGTTGGTTGTAGAAAAGTATCAGGCGGTGCCCGGGTAGTGAAGATAATGATAGTATGTAGTGAAAATGGTTAGCAATGAGGTGAAAGTGGATATATTGATAATGGTTGTGTAGTAAAGATGGTTACATTGAAGATAATATGAAATTAAGATTTGGCAACCCCAGGTAACCCCTCCCCCTCGTCTATTATATAACTACTAGGTAAGCAACTGTAAAATGCTAGTCATTCAAACTAAATAAGCTAATGATTATGTAAATCAATATGGTTTCCATAACATTATTTTATTTTAATTTTAAATGTAGTTCTCAAAGTTGTCAATAATTTTAGGAATTGCAGGCTTGTGTATTAATTCATGGCAAATCAAAAAACCTAATGGTTTTCTTAATTTGTCAATGAATGTTCTCTGTTTTAAGCATTGTATTGTTAAATATAAGTCTGTCTTGAAATGGGTAGATTAAATTCTCTTGTCTTTTATAATTGATCTATTAAGTTATAATTGGTACAATTGCTGTTAGTTTCCATTGTATTTTTTAATTTATTCAGTATCATAGAATTTAACTCGGGCATGCTTAAGAGTATGATTTGGAAATGCAGGACGGCTCGCGATAGGCAAGTGACTTAGAATTTAGATGTATCCTAATGGTTTTCTTAATTTGTCGATGAATGTTCCCTGTTTTAAGCATCTAAATGGGAGTGCACGCTCCATGATATTCTGCTGTTGTGGCGTACGACGGCCTACCGTTGTGGGCTACATTAACTCTAAACAAATCTAGCGGTAGGAACAACAAGGGAAGCAGTTTGAACATCCGTGATTATAAAAGATGACTTGTCAAACTGACAAAACGTGTCATTGTGTATACGCGCTTCGTGGTTCTCTGTAACCCACAATAGCAGCCCGCTGTACCCAGCAAAGGCAGGCTGTAGCAGCCTGCTGTTGTGGTGTACAGTGGCCGCTGTAGGTGTTACAGGTAAGCCGAAGCGTGTATACACATAATCATATGTTTTGTCAGTATGACGGTCATCCTTGATAATACCGGACGTTCAAACTACGACCCTTGCTACGCATATCACTAGATGGTTTTTAGCAAGATAATATTGGTACAGGCATCCTCCTGGATGTTCTTCAACGACCACAAGCTGCAGATGAAGGTCATATCGCGCGCGTCCTTATATTCGGGGGTTACAACAACAACTTGTTCCTTTTGTGTTGTAAAAAGCTTCCTTCCCTTTATTCTGTACTGCGTTTTTTGTATTGTCTTCTCACTCAGTGTTCTCAGAGCTTTACATATAGGTTAATTAGTAGCCATTATTCAGACAAGTTGTAGTCTTAATTAATTTTGAAGTGTATCGCAATCTATTAGCTTTTGAGTCAACGGAAAATATTGTCGATGGCGTTATTATGAGCAGAATGAGCTCTAGTAGTACTCATTATTTTTTTTCTATTCTGATATTTTCCCTCTCATTAAGACACTTTCCCTTATTTCTGAGAATTTCTCCCTCGCCCACCATATCACTCCTGATACACATACCTGTCTCTAGCTTAAGTAGACGCTTCTGTCAAGGACGATGGTGTAGAAGCCTTTGACAGTCGAGGAAGATAGTCTGTCGAGCCCCCCCCCCTCTCTGCTGTTTAATTGCCGTCATTTTATAAAACACTATATTTGTCACTCAGGATTTTTTTTCTGAATCCACGTTGTTTGGAAACTGATCCAATAGTTCAGTGTCGAGATACTGGTCTAGCTTAGAGACTTAAATTTAATGGTTCTCGTTTAGCGAGCTACGAGTCCAGTGGTTCTCGTTTTCCTTCATTAGTTTTTTTCCAGACCTCTGGTAGTTCTCATTTGATTTCTCTTTTAGCTGAATTAATCTCTGAATAATTAGCTTTCTCTCTTGCGTTAAGTTTCCACGATTACAAGGCACACTGACACTACTGTTCTTGGCCTGATATAACTAAAACTGTAACATTAGAGTTTTATTTGCATAAGACGGGCTGAGGCATGAAGGAAACGTTGACTAGTGGAACCTTGCATGAATCTCCTTGGTAACCTCATCTTTTGTTGGCTATCGGAAAGTAAATGCTGTCAGTGAACCTGTTCTTCACTGCAGCTGACTTTCACTCAGCGCCTGGGTATTGTGCTGGGCATGTTCTCTCACACAGGACCCGCTGTACTAGTTGGACCCGGTTGGCCCACTCCGGGTACTAGCTAGGCTGTGTTTGTAGACTTGACTGTGCTAACGAGGGGCTTAGTTTAGTGTATAAAGTATTCAGTAGTTTGTATTTAAATGAAATATTTGTATTGAGCTAGCATCGTCTTTATTAAATTCTTTGAATTTGTTTTCTACACTTTCGCTGAAGCTTCTGACATCTGCGACTTCTTTCTCATTCCTTACTCTTATGCATGTTGTGGTTCCCTTATGTTATGTACTCTCTTTATTCCTTCCATGCTCTTTTTTTTTGGGGGGGGGGCCTCTTAAACCTTAGATTAACGTTTTTCTTAATACCCAATCCCCTCCCCATATGGATGTTGTTTACATCTCTTCAGCTTTTTTAATTTTTCTCGATATATATATTCCATTATGTCTCGCGTGCTTTTCATTTGTTCCATTTCTGATTTACTTTTTTTAGAATTTTGATGTGGTATTGTATTCTGAGTCCTTGGTGAGTTAAATTGTTTTTCTTCTACTGAAATGATTCTCGCGAAACAGCATAGCTGTTTTTCTCCTCGATATTGATCTCGTAAAGTATTTTGATCTTTTAAGCAGCAATGCCATTCCTGCTTTTCCCTCCCACTTCTGTCTCTTGTATTTCTGCTATCTGATGTCTTACGGAACTTCAGTTTGGTATTATTAACTGCATGCTAGACAGTAAAATTGTTTGTGGCCTGTTTTTGTAAAATATTGCTCCACCCGGGACGTAGAAAGTTGCTTGCATAATAATGTGTAGGTAGTTTACTTTTCCTCTAAATAAACTTTAAAGTCAAAGACCAATAGGTTTATATAAACTGTTAAACGTTGGTGGAGCAGGCCACAGACCGCCCCAGATCCCTTCCCTGTGCCTCTTGGAGCAGGCCACAGACATTTCAAACCCCTCTTATATTCTGTCTCGTGAAACGGGTTAATTCCTACATTTTTACACGATGTATTATATTATAATGTGGATTATAAGCTCAATACCTCGACGTAAATACTTGTAGGCAAATGCAAAAAAAAAAAAAAAAATTTAAGGATAAGAGAGATTAAGAGAAAGAAGGAAGAATTAAAGAAAATATAATATAAAAAAAATACATGGAAATGAAAATATGAGCTGGGGTCGTGCCCCTAGGAGTGCGTGTGTAAGACTGCAAATGCCCACAGGAAGTATTCAATTCAAAATGACTTTCGTGCATGCAAGCTTCTCTTCTTGTGTAAAACATTAAGTACATTCTCGGTTTGGTGTTAGGCTTTAAGCCAATCAACCTCTAGATCGTTGAGACATTAGCTTATCACCTAACCAGCATCGATATCTTAGTTCTGAACATAATTCAGGACTTGAGTAAACTGTATCCATACACCGAGAAGTGGAGTACACCACACGGTGTATATGTCCTTGTGTATCGCCGCAAATACGGCAAAATAAGTATGTGGATTATACCGAGGACAACAGATTTAAATACATATTCTCTAATGAGTCTTAAAGTAGTTTGATATCAGGAGGGCTCCATACCTGGTCAAGGGAGTAGGAAGCGAAAGGTGTTAGACTGAATTGCATGTTCTCCCACAGTGAAGTATCCCGAGATAATAAACATGTACAGGTGTTGGTCTTCCCGAAGAAAGGATCCCTAGCACGTAATTACCCGCCGCCGGCGGTAATAATAGATCATTAGAGCTCTGCTGGCAGGGAGGACAATAAGCAGTAAGAGGCACCTGTAGCCTCATCGTTGCCAGTTTCTGGCAACATCGCCATTCCTCACGTCAAAGGAATAATACAAGATACAGTTGGGGAAAGTAAATGCAGCTTTGCTACTTGAAATAAACTAAAGAAAATAAGGGCCACATTGCCAGTTTGTTTTCCCCATAGCAGTCCGAGTTAAAATAATGTTCTTGTTAGACAAAACATCAGACACGGGGATCTCTAGAGACATCTACTGGAAACATCCGTTTGGTGTTGGGCTCAGCCCCTGGCAACCTCAGCTGTTGTTAAAGCCACGCAACTTACTAACCAACCAATATAATAGTCATGAAGAGTTAAAACTAAAGCTGTGTATATACAGTGGTCAATGCGGCATGTATAAACCTACACAAGGGTTTATATTTGTATAGTCTACAAAAAAGGGAAAGGAAAGACTTCCTTTCCCCAATATAATATCTACTGTGAGACACTGGAACATGTCGGAGTCGATTGCTCGCTGTATACACAGTGGATTGCAATACAGAAATCTAGATTTATTAAATACGATAAGAAGATTTAACCCATAATGCAAACCTAAAAAAGGTATAAATATTCATCTATAATAAACTACCAGATGTAGTGCTGAATGACTAGTCCCATCGTCTCGCCTCTAGCCCTGAACTTCATATTCCATTCTCAGTCCTCCAACACAACACTTAAGAGGTCTCTCAAGATGAATGGTCTCCACTCATAAAATATACGTGATGGTGTTTGTATTGGCTTGTAAAATAGTCAGATATGAATTGTTATCAAACTTTGAGGAATGGTGGGCCATGTGTAGAAGAGGCAGCCTAGCAACTGGAAGCGGCTGGAATTGTGTAGCAAGTAGGTAGAGTTTGTGGGCCAGCCAGCCACTGCATGGGCGCCTGGCCCAAGTCAATGTCAAACAAGAATCACGTAGCGTTCTGAAGTGAGGGTCGTCATTGTACGAGTTGGGGGATGATGATTTTTTTTTTTGTTCGGTATTTTGTATTGTGTCTTTGTAAATGGTAGACGGATGTGTAGGTAATACTAAGGCAATTGTCATGAGACGATGTAGCTTATTCACCAGTGTTCCCTCACAATAAACTTATTGGTAAACATATTTTCGATCTCTGAAGAAATTTGTGTTTTGTGTGGCAGATTAAGGATCTTGAGCAGCAAAGGACTTGCTGCTCTTTGTAGGTGTTGCATAAAGTGTCTACAAAATGCTCGGAAAGCGGAATTAGGAGGTAATTCAACCCCGGCAGCACACCCAGGTGAGAAGTATCCAACATGGGAGGATGGAGAGTGTTATATTTGGGTGAATGTTTCCTGTTGACGTCGGTATCCTCCCCCACGATAGCAGCCACAAAGTAAGGACTAGCAATCCAAAGCGCGCTCAACACGCGGTATACAGCCCACCAGGACCAAAGGCCTCCTGGTAACCAGGAAAACATGATAACCGCTTGGGTGACCACCTGGTTCACTTGTACCGGCACATCTCTCCTCATTCTGCAACCATCCTTTTATGGCCAGAGATCGCATTCACTCCAAACATCTACCACCTACGGGTTACTCATGCCCATGCCACTTCTTGGGTGGCGCAATCTTTATCAGTCATTCAATCTGTTGACGTCGCACTGCTCGTACTAGCCAGAACAATTTTTAATGACGATCGGAAACTGGAGGTTCTGAGCACGTAGCGTTAACTGGCATCGGTTACATTTGGCTACATCTCTCCTGTCTGGCTCTCATGACGGCTCGAATGAGTTGAAGCACTAAACTGTTAACCTTTTTTTTCACTGTAGTTTATAATATAAATATGCGAACAAGCTTGAATGGGTCTCAAGCCAATATGTAACTGAAAACTCGACACCCCAGAAGTTTTCGAACCCAGACAGCCAGGACCAAACTGATCCTGGCTTTGGTCAATTAGACCAAACTGACTGTACAGTCTTCTTGATAGGAGGTGCAGTTTGCATGAAGGGGTGTATCCTCCCGATGACTGCACCCGTACAGATGTTGAGACGCGCGTTTGTGGAGAATGAGAAGTCGCAAAGTGCGTGTTGCGTTGAGCCAGAGAGAGAGAGAGAGGCAGAGAGAGAGAGAGAGAGAGAGAGAGAGAGAGAGAGAGAGAGGCAGAGAGAGAGAGGCAGGCAGGCAGGCAGGCAGGCAGGCAGGCAGGCAGGCAGGCAGGCAGAGAGAGGCAGGCAGAGAGGCAGGCAGGCAGGCGACTACGAGAACAAGAGGCGTACGTAAAGGGGAGACTTGGCGCACCGTAGGGCGGTACGTGGTACTTAAGGCGTCGCTAGTTGATCTACAAGGTGAGTATGGAGGAGACCAACACGCCGAGACCCAGTGGATATAAACTACAAAACACGGAACAGAAACAAAAGTTAAGGCACACAACAAAACGCCTGACGGGCCCACAGCAACCGGTAGACGAGAACAAGCAACGCCACACCTACTCACACTTCTCCGGAAAGTCCGCCACCGGAAACGGGAGACGGTACGCCTCCCAAAGACACTCCATATCGGGATAGGACAGGTGCACGAGGACGCGCCATGAATTCTGGAACCCCCGGACATAAAAACACGTACACGAGGTACCCAAATAATAGACAGGGCACAGAGGAATCGCCAACACCCGCTCCCACTGTTTGGGCGCCTCGCTAGTACGTATTTCGTCGAAAACCTCTTCACCGGTCAACCTCTCCAGACACGTCCTTGTGGGCTGCATCATAGGAGGCGGCACACCAGGGGGGCAGCATCACGGGCCACAGGGTCGGGCACCCGCAGAAGTCCTCGCGACGGACATCCTTCCTGAGGACCACCTCACCTTGTTGAGAGGCGGGACCAAAGAGCCAAAGCTCAACCCCCACAAGCACAATAGGAGAGTACAAGGCCCCGGCCAACATCGCCATCCGCCAGAGGTCATGACCTCTCCGCAGGGTGCAGTCGCACCTCCACAGATCTCTAGTATCAGCTAATGATACTGGTAATGGCTCCAAAGGGCCACCACTTACGGGCTATTCATGCCCGTGCCACCTTTTGGGTGGCTTAAACTTTATCAATCAATCAGTCGCCATCCGCGCCACCCACGACTGTACAGTCAGGTTTGCTCTAGTAGTTAAGGTACCAGGTACGCCAAGGGGTGCATGGCGCTCCTGGCTGTCTGGGTTCGAGTCCTTCTGGGGGTGTGGAGTTTTCAGTTTATATATATAATATAAAAATATGTACAGCAGTGGTACCGTTTTGTCATTCCATTGAACGGTATACAACTGTACATATAACATGAACTGATAAGACGCACGAACACATGTCACGATCTCACCCCACACATTTACACACATGTGGTGTCTACACAGTGTTCAGATACATGCACTGCATGAACACAATCTTTAATTGCTGGGCGGCCCCTAGTAACCATCTTATTATCGTCTTTACAGTGGCGCACTGGTATGCCTGCCATGTTACTTTTGGCTCAGTTAGTAAATTAATTGAATAATACTTGCAATATTATGTAGAGCTTCAGGAGTGACTAATGATGTGTGTGACACAGCCTTGGCCCGGAACGAGTCTGAGAAGCTAGAGGAGGATGCGAGGAACTTCCTGCAGGAGTTGGACGTGCGGGGGTCACAGGAGTGCACGGAGTCCGCCATGGCCAGCTGGAATTATGCCTCCGACATAACAGAGGAACACAGGAAACTAAAGGCGAGTACTGCATCATCAGTGGTCGTGCTAAAGTGTCTTCCAGGTTTGATGGTTTCTTTTGATAATTACCTACCGTTAGTGTTAGCATTTGGCGTCACTCCACTCACTGGCTTCCTCGTTAGGAACCAATTGAATACTCACAATTAATATCATCGTTGCTAATAGTGTCACTTGATATATTCTACAAATGTGCAAAATCTTAATATAATTAAAACTAAAACAGGCGAAAGCGCAATTGAAATATGCGGCATGGCAGAAGGAGTCGTGGGAGAGCGTTCGGAAGTGGCGCGGCAAGTGGGAGACCCTGAGCGATCCCTTCCTCAGGAGGCAGTTCAAGTTCTTGTCTATCCTCGGCACAGCCGCCCTCCCCAAACAAGACCTCGAGAAGGTAAGTCGCCCTACAGTTAAAGGTCAATATGTACGGAACACAGTCCTGTGGCGGGTGATTGAAGCAAGGAACATGCTATCACGGGTTCACTCCCAGTAACATTCCTTGTATTTGTCTACTTGACTGTTTTGATCTCGTATTGATTAATAAGAGTTATTAGTGGCTAATATACAGTAATTATTGCCTTCTACACATTGCTGGATCTCTGCGTCCTATCGTGTTCGCAGATTACATCTACACAAGATTGTATATAGACGTATCATTATAGCGTTAACTGATACTGAAGTTCAATGTGAAGTTAATACAATTTACCGTCGTGGTAGTACCTTATTCTAATATGAAGTTTGATGACAGTACAACGACCTGGTGACGGAGATGTCGACGTTATACAGCACCGCTAAGATCTGCGACTACAAGAACCCTAAAAACTGCAATTTGGAGCTTGAACCAGGTCAGTGTCTAACGTTAGGC
The DNA here is from genome assembly GCF_040958095.1 of Procambarus clarkii. NCBI lineage: Eukaryota > Metazoa > Arthropoda > Malacostraca > Decapoda > Cambaridae > Procambarus > Procambarus clarkii. The sequence continues at coordinate 11,542,574 of NC_091243.1, read as the reverse complement.
TTCAGGGTTGATGAGGCTGCACCCCATCTAACGTTTTTTTTTTGGGGGTAATTATTTTATTTATTTATTTATTTATTTATTATTTATTTATTTATTATTTATTTATTTATTTATTTATTATTTATTTATTTATATATATACAAGAAGGTACATTGGGTTTGTGAGAATACATTGGATAGTACAGTATTTACATTCTTGTAAAGCCACTAGTACGCGCAGCGTTTCGGGCAGGTCCTTAATCTAGCAGATAATTTTAAGTAGGTAATTTCAATCAGAATTGATAAATGATAAAGATACATTACAAGAGAAAAATGAGATGAGAGAGATAAGTAAGTATATTAAAGCACATTATTATATTAAAGCTCTGATTGATTACATTGACAGCTTGATTAGTAATTTAAACAAGATTGATTGACACCATACAGCAGATTGACAGCACTATATAAGACAGCAATGATCACAATGTTAAAAATGTTCAGATTGGGTACATAAAGATTGGGAGACTGGGTAGCAAAAGATACAGATAAACAAGATTTATAAACACCATACAACAGATTGGCAGCACATATAAGAAGACAGCAATGATCACAATGGTAAAGATGTTCAAATTGGGAACATAAAGGTTGGGAGATTGGGTAGCAATTGATACAGTGCAATTTTAAGGCAAAAAGTGAAAAACTATGAAGATGAAATTAGGTACTTTTTAGTATTGATTTTGAATGATGTAAAAGTTGGACAGCTTTTCAATTCAGTAGGGAGTGAGTTCCATAAACTGGGTCCCTTTATTTGCATAGTGTTTACACAGATTAAGTTTAACTCTGGGGATATCAAAGAGATATTTATTTCTGGTGTGGTGATAATGGGTCCTATTACATCTGTCCAGGAAGAGTTTCAGACAAGGATTTGCATTTAAGAACAGGGTTTTGTAAATGCAGTTGACACAAGAGAATTTGTGGAGTGAGATTATGTTTAGCATGTTTAGGGAGTTAAACAAGAGGGCTGTGTTGTCTGAAAGCAGAATTTGATATTATTCTGATAGCAGATTTTTGCTGGGTGATATTTCTTTGTTTATATCCTTCATTACCTTAAGCGACATACAGGGGTAGCACACAAGGTGGAAAAACCATTGTAACGGTGATATTAAGACAAGATTTGAGTTAGTATATATATTAGGTCACTATGTAAAGACTGTAGATACGTGAATCTATTATCACTATTGGTGTGTATCCAAATGTCAACCTTTTACTTTTAATATTCACTTAAAACCTTTTCGTTCCCAAGAATTAGATTAAGTATTAGTAACATCACCATATCAAGACACAACGAAGAATGTCAAGTCGTTGACTGGTAGGTGTTATACACTGGTCATGTATTTTATAGAATGCTTTATTCAATAAACCAGCAAAGTAGATATGGGAATCATTTATTATGTTAACGCTAAAATATACTTTTGATGCATCATTCGTCAGACCATGGACTTTTTATTCATTGACATGTAGTTAAAATTAGCATCCAGAATAAGTTTGACATTGGCAGTTATAACGCCCAGAACATTAAAATCTTATCTATGAAGCGGCCAGCCTGCGTCCAAGGGCGGGGTCCAAGGGCGGAGAGTTAATAATACCATAATGGGTGGTAGTGTGGTGCCGTGAGGTGGTGGTCCATGTCCCCCTACCATCATGTGCAGGGCAAGGCACCTCCCGCTCCTCCACCTGTCTTGCGTGTGGGTGCAGTGGTTGTAGTTAGAGCTGTTGCACGCAGTTGGGGTGGAGTAGTTAAAGTCGCTGGATAGGGGTAAATAGTCGAGTGGAATAGTACAGGTAGGTGTGAGGGGGGAAATGGTTGTGGGTAGAATAGTGTACGAGGATGATGTTCGTTGGTGGGTGACGTAGTTGTGGGTGGGGTGGACCAGCTGTGGATGGAGTGGTTGTGTTGGTAGTTGATCGTATGGAAATGTCTGGCTTGTCTTTTTCAGGAGAGCAGCATCCTGGCGTCATTTATACATGCGTAGCTGTGCTATCTGGGGCGTGCTGATCAGATGTAAACATGTAGCCTACACTTGAAGGTCGCCCTTTATAAAACATGACAAGGGACTGATTTGTAGGCTTTGTGACTCGCCTCCGTACTTATTACACGTTTGCCATGCAGATGTCTTGTAGTTACCTTGAAGATCAGGCGCATCACATTGTAATGAATACTGTCAAAGTCATCACACTTCCTGGTCGAGCTTAATCTCCATAGTTAACGACTTGGTATCAAATGTAAATTTCTTCGTTGGTAAGATAGAGCAGAAATGGCCGACTGTAAAGGAACTTCACACTTGTAACGAGGAGCTGGAAGGTAAGTAGGCAACATTGAGGTGAGCACACGCCACCACAATGTTCGTAGTTCTCACTGATGTGGCCGACACCTGAACCAGTTGTTTCTGCCACTTCTTGCTCCCAAGTTTCTGTATTTGGAAAGAGCGAGTAAAGAGCTAGTGACTCCTTCTTCTGGTCCATCAGCGCCACCTGTGGCCGAGGACCAGTTCCTGTTAGTATAGCCCTTCGCTACTTCAATGCTTGTCTAACAGTGACTACTTCCACCACAACCACCCCCTCCACCACAACCACCCCCTCCACCACTTCCAACAGAACAACCCCTTCTAGCACCCCTCCAACACCACAGTCATCCCCTCCACCATCGCCACAGTCACCCATATATGTTGTACTGGCCAGCAGTGTTTGTTCCATGTTGCAGGAACAGTGTTGAGGTGTGGTGGTGGTGGGTCAAGCTAGGTAGAGAGCGGGGTTAAACAGGGTCAGGCTCTTAGGGGCTATTCATGCCCGTGCCACTTCTTAGGTGGCTTAATCTTCATCAATCAGGGTCGGACTAGGTATTCCTGGAGCATACCTGTAGTGGGTTCTGCGAGTTCCTCTACTCCCCAAGGTGGATCAGGCAGTAGTAGATCTGTTGCCAGTAGCAATAAGTCACCCTATCCTGCAAAAAATGATGCTAAAAATACCTGCCGTAGATGCACTATAGAAGGTCTAGGACACGTTAGGTGCTACATAGTCTTCCCAATTAATAGTACAAAATCCGTACATGTTTTGGGTGCAACTGCCAGTGTTGTGTACTTTCGTGCAGTGTTCTGAAGGTACTGTCATTATGCAGGCGATGAGTCACAATAACGTGGCTAAAGTAAGTTGACCAGACCACACACTAGAAGGTGAAGGGACGACGACGTTTCGGTCCGTCCTGGACCATTCTCAAGTCGATCGAGATCTCTCCATTATCAAGTACTATCATTATTTTGGAAGGCATGTCGTAATAGTGCGACTTCTACGACCACTTGGCGCTAGTTTGGCGAGTCCATCGGCTAGCACGGCCTACTCTAATTATACACGCTATATTTTGTGTAAATACTAATGCTTTTAGGAGGTAAAGGGAAATATTAACAATGTGACGTGGATAAGTTGTAGCGTCCACCTTCAGACGCTGGTCCTGCCATTTCAGCTACAGTCTAGTAACAAAACTGAATTATTTGTGATGACAGAGATCAGGAATGCAACCTTTCGTAAAGGAATGTGTTGCGTGTGCGCCGTTCTCCTTGTATAGAAGAGTATATTGGCGCTCTTGTTCACTTTGGCTGGATTTTCTCTGGCTGTGAGTGTTGCTTGTACTTTATTATTTCAAGAACCTTAAATTTGTTGTATACAGATAGGAATAGGTTTTATTGGTGCCATAAGTGGTCACACCTGCCTCCTGAAGCGGCAGGTGAACTCCGCCACCAGCCGGGAGAATGTCAACAATAGTAGTTTCACTCCTCCCACCAGAGGTGGCTGAGGTACAATGTTTGTCCTTCACCAGCGTGTCTTATGTGACCAAATGTGGACCAGATTAAAAGGGTCATAATTTGTGTTTACTTAGTACCCGAAAATCGTTTCCAGGCTAATTTTCTCCCCATTGCAAGAGCTGTGGTAGGCTGGAGGAATTTGACAACGTCATAGAGGATTTTCAATTTCTTTATTATGCACCCCATACCCATCCCGTGTAAAGGATTACAGAGGCACATAATCGGTCCGGGAACTGAACCCTCTGGTTGATTACCTGGTTGATGGGGTTCTGGGAGTTCTTCTACTCCCCAAGCCCGGCCCGAGGCCAGGCTTGACTTGTGAGAGTTTGGTCTACTAGGCTGTTGCTTGGAGCGGCTCACAGGCCCACGTACCCACCACAACCCGGCTGGTCCGGCACTCCTTGGAGGAATAAATCTAGTTTCCTCTTGAAGATGCCTCTAGTTCATTTAGCTAGAGAGTAACTCGGAGTTCCAGTTTGATCAGTATTCCTCCCCCCCCCCCCCCCCCACCTCAATATGCATCCAGAGGTTAAGGGGTAGAAACAGTCACGTGCCCGGGAACCGAACCCCCAAGTGTTCACGTGCCAAAAATCGGTGTGTTTTATATAGTTACATTTAACGAAATAATATCTACTGCCATCAGTATGTGGATTTGTGATATTAAGCTAAAGTTTTTAGCAGTGTGTAATTTTGTGTTAAATATGTTGATATTTCTTGAACATAAGCAATAAATTCTGAGGAAATCAGTAGAAGCCATGAGGAGGCATCGAACCTGCACACTGGGTACTCCCAAGTATGCACCCTAAACAACTTAGCCACGACATTTTAAAATCATATGCAACCTGGGATGCAAATGAATCCCAGTGGAAGCCTCAGGGGCCCTTAGAGAATTCAATTGAATCCCAGGTTGCATTGTTTTTGAGCATGTCGTGGCTGAGTTAGTCAGGGCGTATACTCCCACCAGTGTGCAGGTTCGAACCCTACTCATGGCTTCTACTGATTTCATCATTGATAAATCACACACACACACACACATATATACACGTATATACTTTATATTATATATATAATGTATATGTGTGTGTATGTGAGAAGACAAAGCCATCAGTAGATGAGACGACGACGTTTTTCTCGGTGAATGTTATTGGTGGTTGTTGTGAGGTCAGTGGGCGTACACGCCAAGCATTATGACGGCGCCCTCTACGTCCACGATCACAGAGTCTCTAAATAGACAAGGCTATTGTTATTGTGCGCTTCTTTGTATTGTTGACCTGGCCACCTCTCTCACTCATTCATGGTGCTGGAGGCGAGGAAGTGGAGGCAGCAGCAGCAGCAGCAGCAGCAGCAGCAGCAGCGAGGAATGATCTTCCATCCTCCCCCGCCCCAGCCGATGACTGATTTTCCTTTGCAACGCTTCTTCTTCCCCCTTACCTCGTACCCCATTCCTACCTCACCCTTTGCTCTACCTAATTTCTTTCCCTACCTCGTCCTTTTCCCTCTTTTTTCACTCTGAAAGAGAGCCCCTCGGCTACGAGGACGTACGTGTGTGCTCACCTATTTGTGCTTGCAGGATAGAGCATTGACTCTTGGATCCCGCCTTTCTAGCCACGCCGTGTGTGTGTAAGTAGGACCTGTGACCCGTAGGTAGTGGGGCGTGTGTTTACACAGTGCCGCTCCCTCCCTCACCCCCTAGGTCACCCCACAGGGCCACACTCTTTCTCTGGTGTGGTACCTGACTGCGCTGGTCTATAGTTCTTTTTTTCCTGGCCGACTGTTATGGCGCATCACGTCAAGATCCTGAAGGTTAGATCTGTCTCGGGATATCCTCCACTGCTTTTTCTGCCGTGTTCGTGGTTATACCACAACAAATAACGAGTTTGTCCAATGCAAGCAGGATAACTGCACTAATGTCACTGACAATGCCAGACTTGTGCTGTTCCCAGGTGAAAGATCTCGGGTCTCTACACGGGACCGGTGTCCCCGTAGATTACGCTACGGCGGCGGACTCTGAAACACTAAAAGACCTGAGAAGTATTAACCAAGCAGCTATGTCTACTGACCGACACGCTGCCACTAAACCAGGGCATCACCACACTTATCTAACTAAAAAATATTTGGAGAAGTTAGTTACAAATATCTCTAATATCTTATAAATTCAAGAAATACTCCGATTTGATAGTCTTACTCGTGAGTAAACTTACTGTCTACACCCCCAAGCTCTACAGATGACTCTGCAGTCAGTATCTCATACAGAGGATTTTGATTAACTCGACAATTTTCAACCTCGATTTTTTGTGAGCTTTATAACTCGTATATCAGCCTCGTCCCTCGATCCTGTCATAACGAGAGAGAGAGAGAGCAAGCAAGCAAGCAAGCAAGCATAAATCTAATGAACGCAGACGAGTGTGCGGGGGGGAGGGGTTAGGAGATTACGTGGAAAAAACTCTGCTCACAGCGTTCAGTGTTGGTACGGCAACACACAAGATGCTTGGGTGTCACTACGCCAGTAAACTACTAACTAGTAGCAGGGGTCAAGGAGCCGGATGTCCATCATAGAAGACAGCCGGTACGACACACATTCCACTCACAGTACGGTACACGGTCCCACAACTGTGTCTGAAATATAAATGTCTTGTTGGACGAGGGCCAAGTTGTGTGCGGCTTTTTGTCGCTATGTGTATTTACCTCTGATGGACTTACATATTCGTGTCTGTGTAGGCATCTCACACCACAAGAATACAGTCCAAGCGCGCGGACACGGACGGACATACACATACACATACACATACACACACACACACACACACACACACACACACACACACACACACACACACACACACACACACACATACACACCAATGATAGCTGAGAGGGAGAAGTAGAAAGGAGGAAGAGGTGGTGGTGTGGAGAAAACTGGGTATGGGATGGGGCAATGGGCGGTGGGGCAGGATGAAGAAAACCAGGTCATGAATGTCGATTGTATGGTGGGGCGAGACAGAGAAGGCGAGAGTGGGGGGTAAGAGACGGACAGACAGAGACAGACTGTGTGTGTGTGTGTGATGGAGGAAGATAGTGACAAAGAAGAGTGGGAGACAGTGAGCGAGTTAGTGTTATATGTTGGAATAGTGTGACTGAGGCATAGCTCGTGCTGAAGTACCAAAGGAAAATATTTGTTTTTCCCACAGCTGTTTCACAAGTTCTGGTGCCTGGGGCTCTTGGGCCAGATTCACGAAAACACTTTACGAACCTGTACATCTTTTCTCAATCTTTGGCGGCTTTGTTTACAATTATTAAACGGTTAATGAGCTCCGAAGCACCAGGAGACTGTTTATAACAATAACAGTTGAATGGGACGTTTTCCATGCTTGTAAACTGTTTAATAAATGTAACCAAAGCCATCAAAGATTGAGGAAAGATGTACACGTTCGTAAGTGTTTGCGTAAGTGCTTTCGTGAATCTGGCCCCTTGAAGTCGGGGATTCCGTGCTGCCTACCCATTGAAATCTCCAAGAGTCCACCGCGGCGCTAAGCCCTCACCTAACCAAGCACTGTGGTGGTTCTCGCAAGAGCAACGAACCTTACACGAGATGAGCACCACTAGCTCGCTTCCATCTTGACTTAGCAGCCATTGCCCAAATCTTTCACGGTTATTATCCCTCTCCTTCTTTATGAGCGGTGTTCAGTGGTGGAGTGGGGCACATAGTGTGGGGTGCACCACACCCTGTCTCCCCTACCACACGTGGGATACGAAGTGCACGCCCACCGGACGGGCTGTAGTGCACGCCCAGGGACGGGCTGTAGTACACGCCCACCGGCCCTTCGTGGACAGGTATGAAAGAAACAGAAGAGTTGTGCGGGGTGAAAGTGGGTATTATGTAAAAAGGTGATTGTATGCTACCAACCCGGCTCCTCTCACTCAGATGGGATCAGCAAGCTCTCCGCTGACAGTATTGACTCCCTTCTGTATGTCACGAGCCCCTCGGCTCCAGGCCAGGGGGACCACGAGGCCAGGACCGCTCTCCCAGGGATATGTTATCCATCACAACCGTGGCTATACATTGCTGCAATGTTCACCAGCTTGAACCGGTGAACAACTGTACAGCTTTGACAGACTTGCAGGGTTCCAGCTCCCTACGGCCACACGCGCCATGGCTATATTGTCCATAAAATATATATTGTTGTCGTTTAAGGTTTAGTTTTAAAACGTTAAAAACCTGTTATGTATCTGGGCTTATAAAGCTGCCACTGGAGGAGGCGGAGCGCAATTATAACCGGTTTTGTGTACTACAAGACCTGTGTACGGAGGAAACTCTGCTCTTTTGTTTACTGAGGAAACTCTGCTCTTTTGTGTACGGAGGAAACTCTGCTCTTTTGTGTACGGAGGAAACTCTGCTCTTTTGTGTACGCAGGAAACTCTGTTCTTTAGTGTACGGAGGAAACTCTGCTCTTTTGTGTACTGAGGAAACTCTGCTCTTTAGTGTACGCAGGAAACTGCTCTTTTGTGTACTGAGGAAACTCTGCTCTTTTGTGTACGGAGGAAACTCTGCTCTTTTGTGTACTGAGGAAACTCTGCTCTTTTGTGTACGCAGGAAACTCTGTTCTTTAGTGTACGGAGGAAACTCTGCTCTTTTGTGTACTGAGGAAACTCTGCTCTTTAGTGTACGCAGGAAACTCTGCTCTTTTGTGTACGCAGGAAACTCGGCTCTTTTGTGTACGGAGGAAACTTACTATCTGAGAGACTGTGTGTGTGTGCAAGTATTGATTTAATTAGTTTGTGTAGTTATTGAACAGTATGAAAATATAATAATTTACCACCTTTGAAAAGCTATAATTCGGTTTCTCTAATGGCTCGGTTGATGGACCAAGATGAGTATTGGCAGTGATGAGTCTGCCAGTATGACTTAGTGTTGCACTAATACAGTGGTACCCAAGCTGGAACTAATACCCAGTATTGTATTGTGCTCTTACCAAAATAAGACCTTATGAGTGTTGAATGCCTCTTGTTATCCTTTACATGCAACTTTAGCTGAGAATAACAATGCAGGTCTTGTGACCTATGGATGTATTTGTTGCAGCAATGTCTACTGCCAATGTTGCTAGCTAGGTCTATTTTGTTCTAAGGGGGGTTCATTAATGGGAACATTGGGTGTAGGGGGTCCATTGGTAGCAACATAGTTGTAGGGGGTAATGGGGCATGGAAGCTTGAGTACCACTGTTTAACTACAGAAATACAGCATTATCAGTAATGGAACAAATCCACACGAGTCGTGACGAGAGTTCGAACCTATGCTAGTGTGTTCCCAGACGCGCTCTATAGTCAACTATACCAGGACAATGATCAGTACCGCATGATAATGATGAGTATGCCAGTATAACTTGGGGGCTCTACTGGAAGTAGAGAATCCCTAACAAACTGTAAACTATCGCTGTAAACTGTTGCATAGTCATGGGGGACTCCAGTATCCAGTCAAGGTATACGTATAATGATGGACGTATAAGCGTTTGACCTTGAACTTAAGGACTCTCATCCCTCCCTCCTCCCAGACCGCTGGGACGTCACAATACACAGCCATCCCAGCCTCCCAGGACCTGGGACACTATAACAGTCAGCGTAATAGACTCTGGGACGTGACAAATTACAGGCTTCCAGACTCTGGGACGTGACGACAACATACAGGCTTCCAGACTCTGGGACGTGACAACATACAGGCTTCCAGACTCTTAGGACGTGACAACATACAGGCTTCCAGACTCTGGGACGTGACAACATACAGGCTTCCAGACTCTGGGACGTGACAACATACAGGCTTCCAGACTCTTAGGACGTGACAACATACAGGCTTCCAGACTCTGGGACGTGACAACATACAGGCTTCCAGACCCTGGAGTTTCGCCTCTCAACAGTGACGCAACAGAGCAGCACGGGGCGGGCCGTCCAGTAGGCGGGAGTGGCAGTGTGGCTATTCACTGCACGGAAGATAATTGATCACACCCGGTTCGTGGTTTCATGACTAATGACTTGCTATACAAGAATTGGAATATATGTATTTCCAGCACGTGTCTTTATTGGGTAGACATTGGTTCCCTACCAACTAGTTTACGGCTAGTGAGGGACTAGTTGTAGTTTAGTAGTGGACTTGGACCTGTCCTAGATGGTGATAAAATATATCTTGAGAGAACTGGCGGTTGTAGGTGTTTATGGTCACTAATTGATTAAATAATTCCGCTGCAGAATCGTTTGATAACTGGATTAAAGCCACTAGCTTGGGAGGGTTTATGGGTTGTGAATGGTCAGGGAAGAGGAACTAAAGAATATGCAGGCGATGAGTCACAATAACGTGGCTAAAGTATGTTGACCAGACCACATACTACAAGGTGAAGGGACGACGACGTTTCGGTCCGTCCTGGACCATTCACATGTCGATTGTGACTCCATTCTCACAATCGACTTGAGAATGGTCCAGGACGGACCGAAACGTCGTCGTCCCTTCAGCTTCTAGTAGTCTGGTCAACTAAAGTATAACATCAGACAACATGGATTCAAACCACCACACAAAGGATCCCCACACAGCAATAGCCCTGGTTTGCCATTCCAGAAACTAGGGTTTCTCCCAGAGATTCCCTGCCACATTATGCATTTTCACAGAGAGTAGCATAGTTATTGTCGATATTGGCCGCCACTTTGGTGACGAGATCAAACTGAAAAGTGGAGTGCTATAGGGAAGATGCCCATCACCTACTCTTTTTGTGCTCGCGCCCCAACATGGATAATATGTCACATACGTGAATGATGTAACTTAAATATTCTGCCACCCAGGATAACCAATATCGTTACTATCAAAATCGAGCCGACAATAGAATTCTCGAACCACTTTGAAAAGGAATGGAAATATATGTATCAACAAACAAAAGCGTGATAGCAAGGCGGAGAGCCGAGCTGTGATCATAATTCACACTACATTCAACATTTCTGCAACTTTTCCTTCATGTGTTCATTTTTACTCGCCTAACACCCCCCCTAACCCCCCCCCCCCCCTCGCAAAAAAATAGATAGATGGGTGTGGTGTTGTGGACAGTGAAAGTTAACCGGATCGCGCACGAGCCAGCTGTGGCCTCCATAACCGGCCTCCACTGGTGCACAGGTCATGACCTTAACGAGGACAGTTGATCAATAGTTGAAGATTAAGCCACCCCAAAAGGTGGCACGGGCATGAATAGCCCGTAAGTGGTGGCCCTCTTGAGCTATTACCAGTATCAATAGCCGATACTGAAGATCTGTGGAGGTACGACTGCGAAATGGGACAGTGACACAAGAATATATATGATATACCGGTACGTACCGTCGCAAGTACTCTTCAAAGACTCTTGCAGAAGCCTCTGTGTACATTATCTTTCCCAGCACCTCTTCCTCTACCCTTGCCGTCCACGTCAGTAAATTTTACCTTGGGCGATACGACCCTAAGTGGTGGGTGGATCGCGGTCCTCGAGGCAGTAGCGTGTGTGTTGTGCTCTCCCGCATCTAATTGAGGGAATTGGGGATAAAGTTCGTAGTCTATAGAACCTTTTCCGTCCGGTTTGACTCTTACTGTTGGGCCGATACTGTACACCTGTTTAAAAGGTTAGATAAATATTTGTTTGCACGGCGTTACTAACTTTGTTATGGCTCCATAAATTGTATTTTATCAGTCTGTTTGCCATTTAAGCAATTCCTATCCTGGAGGGCGCTGATGTATCGAGTAGATTGAGAATGAGAAAGGATGTTGAAATGTCCAGCTGCATTGGGTGTGGTGAAAGGGGGAGGTTAGTGGGCGAGGGTGATGGGGTGAGACGGTGATGGGGTTACGCTCGAGGGCATCCCCCTGTTACCTAGCAGTAAAATAGGTACCTGGGTGTTAGTCAGCTGTCACGGGCTGCCTCCTGGGGGTGGAGGTCTGGTCGAGGACCGGGCCGCGGGGACACTAAAAGCCCCGAAATCATCTCAAGATAACCTCAAGATAGATCCCTCTTCATAATTAATAAAAATATACAATTAAATGAATACAAAATTTGCGTATTGAGTGACTGGTTGGCCTTGCTGTTACTAGGTAATTTGGTGCAGTGTACTCACCTAATACAAGGGTAAAATGTATATAGCTACATATACAAGTGTAGCGAGCGGGACTAAAATCAGCACCGCTCCTGTGCCAGGTAAGTCCACTACGGGCTCACCATAGCCCGTGCTACTTGGAACTTGTTCCGAGTAGCTGAATCTATAACAGCAACGTGTAGCGAGTTACTGAGCACTCGACCCCTGATGTTGATTACAATGTTAGCCAGTATATAGAGGTGTTGGGGTTGGGTGAAAGGATGCTGGTGGATGATGAACTAGTACAATGGGGATAGAATTGTATAAGGAAGCGGTTCCATATTCAAAATAGTTCAGAGATTTGCTGATCTCTGTCTCGCAGTAAGTTGGTCTCGCGTTAAGTGTTTTAAATTGGAGTTAAGTGCACTGGAGACGAAAGTGTCTTGTGGGGCAGTGAGTACTTCTCTTGCTATTACCCTTACGTTTTGCGACACGAGTGAAGCGAGCATCTCTAAATATCAGTAAGAGTGTAGTGTAAATATGTGTACAGTGCCTTGACCCAAGCTGGCTCGGCAACTTTCCTCTTCATTGTCGACCTGTTTACACACACACAACTTACATTCTCACTTACATTCTCACTCACACTCTCACTCACTCGGCTCAGCCACAAAACCGGCTGTGTGTTTGTTCATATTCCTTCTCAAACTCCAATAGCACGGTTATGTTCATTAGAAGGGGTCGTGGCTCCTCCCAGCGACATCTAGGTAAACTGTTGTAACCACTTGTTCCACAATTCTTGCTGTTTGTCCAAGTATCTTTTTTCTTCCCCTTCCCCCCCCCCCAAGGCTTTCACTGTATTTATCCTCATAAGTACCGCGTCGTCACCTAACAGTGCGAAATTTCCCGTCGAAAGATCATTAGCATAGATAATGAACAACAGTAGGCTCAGCATTGTCTCTTGTAGGACCCCTTTGGCAGCATATCCTCACTCTTAGGTCTCTCTCCTCACCGTGACAGTCTTGCTCAGGTACTCCTCTCTATCCAGTATCACTCTTATCCATTCATTGAGGTCTGCTAGCCTTATGCCGGCCGCTGCATCTGTCTGTCTGTCATTGGAATAAACATAATTTAGATAACAGGATTGATAAGACTTCAGTGGTGATGAGAATAGCGGTGTAACTAATCGACCATCGACTTGAGAATGGTCCAGGACGGACCGAAACGTCGTCGTCCCCTTCACCTTCTAGTGTGTGGTCTGGTCAACTTACTTTAGCCACGTTATTGTGACTCGTCGCCCGCGTGTAACTAATGATGTCGACGAGTATAAGATCATGTTCATTCCTGGTGGCGCAGACCTGACGCGTATCCTGAGGACGAGCCGGGACTACGAGGAGCTGGAGCATGTGTGGAAGATGTGGCGCCTCCAGACGGGTCGCAGGATCAAAGACCACTACAGGCTCTTCGTCAAACTGGCCAACAAGGCGGCCAAGCTCAACGGTATGTGTTACAACCTGTGTGTTCGTACACGTTCATTGTGATTATTGCACCGAGTAGTGTGCTGCATGCAACAACTTACCAAACGTAAGTTGATGCACACAAGTCACAAGAATAGTGATACCCTTAATTTATATGTATATATCTGCCATCAAAAGGAATCGATGAATACCTTCTGGACTTTATTCGTAGATACAAGACCTCCTTACGGTTGTTTATTGCAAGTATCGCCTAAATATTCTAGAAGGAAAGCATAAGGAGCATCATAAACTAGTGATTGACGAGGTCATGCAAGCATTTAGCCACTGATAAAATACAGAAACGAACATTTCTTGCAGGTTTTGACAATATGGGAGACATGTGGCTGTATCCATACGAGTCGAATACAGTTCCGGAGTGACCTAGCAGAGTTATGGAATCAGTTGATGCCTCTGTACCAGCAACTGCACTGCCTATGCCAGAAGGAAACTGAGGGAGGTAGGTGGTCACGATGAGGCGTCTCTGACTAATGTACTTACTTAATTATACTCGCCGGGGTTGAGCTCTGGCTCTTTGGTCCCTCCTCAACTGTCAATCAACTGATATACAGATTCCTGAGCCTACTGGGCTCTATCATATCTACATTTGAATGGATAGAATGTGGGCGAGCTTCTATGACATTCAACCTATCGCATAATTTTGTAAAAATATAAATGTTACCTTTAAAAATCACATGAAATTATCATTGAGTAAATGTAAGAAAATAAACACAATTATCTTCAGAAATACGGCGAAGAGCATGTGAGTCGTCGTGGTCCCATCCCAGCCCATCTACTGGGCAATATGTGGGCCCAGCACTGGGGTGAAGTGTACGACCTAATGATCCCCTTCCCTGGCAAGGTCTCCGTTGATATCACCCCACAAATGGTGGAACAGGTAAACTAAATCTCTCCACCAAGTATGTAAACCCATCGATGGAATGTGTTCAGCGTTCCTGACTTGAGACTTTATTTTCGTTTTCAAAGCTCGTGCCTCGAGTTCATTGATGTTTTAAAGCCTCGCCTGTGATATACATTACACATTCCAGGGAGATCTTTATCGCCACATGCATGTTGAGTGCTGCACATTTAGGTAACACTTTGGTAATTAATTATTGAATGGTTGCAGGTAATGAGTCACAATAACGTGGCTGAAGTATGTTGACCAGACCACACACTAGAAGGTGAAGGAACGACGACGTTTTGGTCCGTCCTGGACCGTTCTCAAGTCGATTCTTCTAGGACTTGAGAATGGTCCAGGACGGACCGAAACGTCGTCGTCCCTTCACGTTCTAGTATGTGGTCTGGTCAACTTACTGAATGGTTATTGCGCAGGGCTACACGCCTCGGAGGATGTTCGAGCTGGCTGAGGACTTCTTCGTCTCCCTCAATCTGACGAGGATGCCGCAGGAGTTCTGGCAGCACTCCATCATAGAGAAGCCCCAAGGGCAGGGACCTGGTGTGTCACGCCTCCGCTTGGGACTTTTGTAACGGCAAGGACTTTAGGTACGACATCTTTGGTGTTTAGTGTAAATATTACATTATGCTTTACAAGTGAAGTCGTTTGGTCATATAACAATTTAACAGCAAAAGACTAATTAAACTTTATACAGAATAGTAATGAATATTAATAAAAAAGTAATGTTTATAAAAAAGTAATGAATTTATACATAATAGTAATTCGAATCCTCGTCACGGCCCTTGTGGATTTGTTCAGAATAGTAATGAATTGAACTTTAAATTGATAATTCATTGGAATGAAAATAAGTTACACACATTTATTACAACTTAGTAATAAGAAACTTCTAGAATTAGCCTTAAACTGATTTCTTCAAGATGTTTAAGTACAGAATGTACACGAAATTAAAACATTCCCAAGCCTGGAGTTATAGAAAGATATAAATATTTCCTGAATATTCTAAGTGTTACATAGATGAGAATACAAAGATAAGCTTGTCATGGTGTACACAAAGTGTACATGTTGTACACTTAAACTGAACATGTTGTACACTTAAACTGAACACCTACAGACGTATGGTCACCACTCTGGACAGAGGGGAACACTTACATGGTATATAAAATATTGCAGCCGATGAGTCACAATAACGTGGCTAAATTGTTGACCAGACCACACACTAAAAGGTGAAGGGACGACGACGTTTCGGTCCGTCCTGGACCATTCTCAAGTCGATTGCTGATTAGACTTGAGAATGGCCCAGGACGGACCGAAACGTCGTCGTCCCTTCACCTTCTGGTGTGTGGTCTGGTCAAAATAAAATATTGCATGTTTGAAGTAATATTGGTTAGCTGTGGGAAGTCAATGGTATGCTTCTCGGGTAGTAATATGGGGCTCTTTGTTTCCTTTTAACCATAAACTTCCGCTTCTCCAGAATAGACACAAGTAAGTCTTTCGTGTTTTCTTAACTCTTCTTTCTCTTCTACTGCTTTAATGGGTAATTGATGTCAATTATTTAATCACATCTGTAGTTGCATAATGTATAGTTTTCAAATTTGGTGGAAATGGTGGTATAAAACCTCTAAATATTGGAGCTTTTGAATTAGAATACATATTCTAGACATCACATAGATGTCTAACTCTGTAGTTTTAATGTTCATTAATCTTATAAACCTTAAGACGAAGTTATGTTATTTCCTGCCACAAGAACATTTAAAGCAGTAGGTGTTCTTAATCATATTTAATTGCACAAATTATAAATGTTTAAACTATGCACTAATTTTTTGTATTAATTAAATTTCCTGCTACTTAAGAGGACATAAGTATTCCATATATTGGGACCTATTCTCCCTGGTATTTAGTTTTCTTATGCACCCTTGGACACTCACTCCTGCCTCTCAGATGCTGGTAGATGGTCTACCTGTACACTCCTGCCTCTCAGACGCTGGTAGATGGTCTACCTGTACACTCCTGCCTCTCAGACACTAGTCTACCTGTACACTCCTGCCTCTCAGACACTGGTCTACCTGTACACTCCTGCCTCTCAGACGCTGGTAGATGGTCTACCTGTACACTCCTGCCTCTCAGACACTGGTCTACCTGTACACTCCTGCCTCTCAGACGCTGGTAGATGGTCTACCTGTACACTCCTGCCTCTCAGACGCTGGTAGATGGTCTACCTGTACACTCCTGCCTCTCAGACGCTGGTAGATGGTCTACCTGTACACTCCTGCCTCTCAGACACTGGTAGATGGTCTACCTGTACACTCCTGCCTCTCACACTGGTAGATGGTCTAACTGTACACTTCTGCCTCTCACACTGGTAGATGGTGTAACTGTACACTTCTGCCTCTCACACTGGTAGATGGTCTACCTGTACACTGCTGTCTCTCACACTGGTAGGATGGTGTACATGTACACTTCTGCCTCTCACACTGGTAGATGGTCTAACTGTACACTTCTGCCTCTCACACTGGTAGATGGTCTAACTGTACACTTCTGCCTCTCACACTGGTAGATGGTCTACCTGTACACTTCTGCCTCTCACACTGGTAGATGGTCTACCTGTACACTCCTGCCTCTCACACTGGTAGATGGTCTACCTGTACACTTCTGCCTCTCACACTGGTAGATGGTCTACCTGTACACTTCTGCCTCTCACACTGGTAGATGGTCTACCTGTACACTCCTGCCTCTCACACTGGTAGATGGTCTACCTGTACACTTCTGCCTCTCACACTGGTAGATGGTCTACCTGTACACTTCTGCCTCTCACACTGGTAGATGGTCTACCTGTACACTTCTGCCTCTCACACTGGTAGATGGTCTACCTGTACACTCCTGCCTCTCACACTGGTAGATGGTCTACCTGTACACTCCTGCCTCTCACACTGGTAGATGGTCTACCTGTACACTCCTGCCTCTCACACTGGTAGATGGTCTACCTGTACACTTCTGCCTCTCACACTGGTAGATGGTCTACCTGTACACTCCTGCCTCTCACACTGGTAGATGGTCTAACTGTACACTTCTGCCTCTCACACTGGTAGATGGTCTAACTGTACACTTCTGCCTCTCACACTGGTAGATGGTCTACCTGTACACTTCTGCCTCTCACACTGGTAGATGGTCTAACTGTACACTTCTGCCTCTCACACTGGTAGATGGTCTACCTGTACACTTCTGCCTCTCACACTGGTAGATGGTCTAACTGTACACTTCTGCCTCTCACACTGGTAGATGGTCTACCTGTACACTCCTGCCTCTCACACTGGTAGATGGTCTAACTGTACACTTCTGCCTCTCACACTGGTAGATGGTCTAACTGTACACTTCTGCCTCTCACACTGGTAGATGGTCTAACTGTACACTTCTGCCTCTCACACTGGTAGATGGTCTACCTGTACACTCCTGCCTCTCACACTGGTAGATGGTCTAACTGTACACTTCTGCCTCTCACACTGGTAGATGGTCTAACTGTACACTTCTGCCTCTCACACTGGTAGATGGTCTACCTGTACACTTCTGCCTCTCACACTGGTAGATGGTCTAACTGTACACTTCTGCCTCTCACACTGGTAGATGGTCTACCTGTACACTTCTGCCTCTCACACTGGTAGATGGTCTAACTGTACACTTCTGCCTCTCACACTGGTAGATGGTCTAACTGTACACTTCTGCCTCTCACACTGGTAGATGGTCTACCTGTACACTTCTGCCTCTCACACTGGTAGATGGTCTACCTGTACACTTCTGCCTCTCAGACACTGGTAGATGGTCTACCTGTACACTTCTGCCTCTCACACTGGTAGATGGTCTACCTGTACACTTCTGCCTCTCACACTGGTAGATGGTCTACCTGTACATTTCTGCCTCTCACACTGGTAGATGGTCTAACTGTACACTTCTGCCTCTCACACTGGTAGATGGTCTACCTGTACACTTCTGCCTCTCACACTGGTAGATGGTCTAACTGTACACTTCTGCCTCTCACACTGGTAGATGGTCTAACTGTACACTTCTGCCTCTCACACTGGTAGATGGTCTACCTGTACACTTCTGCCTCTCACACTGGTAGATGGTCTACCTGTACACTTCTGCCTCTCAGACACTGGTAGATGGTCTACCTGTACACTTCTGCCTCTCACACTGGTAGATGGTCTACCTGTACACTTCTGCCTCTCACACTGGTAGATGGTATACCTGTACACTTCTGCCTCTCACACTGGTAGATGGTCTACCTGTACACTTCTGCCTCTCACACTGGTAGATGGTCTAACTGTACACTTACTCCTGCCTCTCACACTGGTAGATGGTCTACCTGTACACTTCTGCCTCTCACACTGGTAGATGGTCTACCTGTACACTCCTGCCTCTCACACTGGTAGATGGTCTAACTGTACACTTCTGCCTCTCACACTGGTAGATGGTCTAACTGTACACTTCTGCCTCTCACACTGGTAGATGGTCTACCTGTACACTTCTGCCTCTCACACTGGTAGATGGTCTAACTGTACACTTCTGCCTCTCACACTGGTAGATGGTCTAACTGTACACTTCTGCCTCTCACACTGGTAGATGGTCTACCTGTACACTTCTGCCTCTCACACTGGTAGATGGTCTAACTGTACACTTCTGCCTCTCACACTGGTAGATGGTCTAACTGTACACTCCTGCCTCTCACACTGGTAGATGGTCTAACTGTACACTTCTGCCTCTCACACTGGTAGATGGTCTACCTGTACACTTCTGCCTCTCACACTGGTAGATGGTCTACCTGTACACTTCTGCCTCTCACACTGGTAGATGGTCTACCTGTACACTTCTGCCTCTCACACTGGTAGATGGTCTAACTGTACACTCCTGCCTCTCACACTGGTAGATGGTCTAACTGTACACTTCTGCCTCTCACACTGGTAGATGGTCTAACTGTACACTTCTGCCTCTCACACTGGTAGATGGTCTACCTGTACACTTCTGCCTCTCACACTGGTAGATGGTCTAACTGTACACTTCTGCCTCTCACACTGGTAGATGGTCTACCTGTACACTTCTGCCTCTCACACTGGTAGATGGTCTACCTGTACACTTCTGCCTCTCACACTGGTAGATGGTCTACCTGTAAACTTCTGCCTCTCACACTGGTAGATGGTCTACCTGTACACTTCTGCCTCTCACACTGGTAGATGGTCTAACTGTACACTTCTGCCTCTCACACTGGTAGATGGTCTACCTGTACACTTCTGCCTCACACTGGTAGATGGTCTACCTGTACACTTCTGCCTCTCACACTGGTAGATGGTATACCTGTACACTTCTGCCTCTCACACTGGTAGATGGTCTACCTGTACACTTCTGCCTCTCAGACACTGGTAGATGGTCTACCTGTACACTTCTGCCTCTCACACTGGTAGATGGTCTAACTGTACACTTCTGCCTCTCACACTGGTAGATGGTCTAACTGTACACTTCTGCCTCTCACACTGGTAGATGGTCTACCTGTACACTTCTGCCTCTCACACTGGTAGATGGTCTAACTGTACACTTACTCCTGCCTCTCAGACACTGGTAGATGGTCTACCTGTACACTTCTGCCTCTCAGACACTGGTAGATGGTCTACCTGTACACTTCTGCCTCTCACACTGGTAGATGGTCTAACTGTACACTTCTGCCTCTCACACTGGTAGATGGTATACCTGTACACTTCTGCCTCTCACACTGGTAGATGGTCTACCTGTACACTTCTGCCTCTCACACTGGTAGATGGTCTACCTGTACACTTCTGCCTCTCACACTGGTAGATGGTCTACCTGTACACTTCTGCCTCTCAGACACTGGTAGATGGTCTACCTGTACACTTCTGCCTCTCACACTGGTAGATGGTCTACCTGTACACTTCTGCCTCTCACACTGGTAGATGGTCTAACTGTACACTTACTCCTGCCTCTCACACTGGTAGATGGTCTAACTGTACACTTCTGCCTCTCACACTGGTAGATGGTCTAACTGTACACTTACTCCTGCCTCTCACACTGGTAGATGGTCTACCTGTACACTCCTGCCTCTCACACTGGTAGATGGTCTAACTGTACACTCCTGCCTCTCACACTGGTAGATGGTCTAACTGTACACTTACTCCTGCCTCTCAAATATTCCCACAGTTCCTCAAGCTCTTTACATTGAATTAGTGTTATTTAATTCACTGATTAACCCGCATGACATTAATGCATGATTTATAAACTTCACCGTTGCTCTTGAGATACAGCACTGTAATCCACCTGCACTGCAGCCGACCAGCACTGTAGTTTATCCACACTGTAGTGTAATCGCACAGTAGTAAACCTGAATTCTAGTTGACCAATACTATCGTCGACAGAGACTGGACGACTAGGCCTGTGTTCTGGAGGACCAGGCCTGTGGTCGACCAGGCCTGTTGGTGGACCAGGCCTGTTGGTGGACCAGGCCTGTTGGTGGACCAGGCCTGTTGGTGGACCAGGCCTGTTGGTGGACCAGGCCTGTTGGTGGACCAGGCCTGTTGGTGGACCAGGCCTGTTGGTGGACCAAGACTTTGACTAGTAAATAATTACAGATAACCACTGTATTACCTATGCATGATGCACTCTGTATATATAACCCAGCATGTCTGAGTCTGTATAACCATTAGGTTTAGATGGTGCTTTGGATTGTTTAAGAATAATGCAGTGCACGAGAGTGACCATGGATGACCTCATTACGTTGCACCATGAGATGGGCCACATAGAGTACTTCCTCCAGTACCAACATCTCCCGC
The DNA here is from genome assembly GCF_040958095.1 of Procambarus clarkii. NCBI lineage: Eukaryota > Metazoa > Arthropoda > Malacostraca > Decapoda > Cambaridae > Procambarus > Procambarus clarkii. The sequence goes on along the minus strand of NC_091243.1, from coordinate 11,521,415 downwards.
TGATTTTCCGTAGTGGTGCTAACCCAGGTAAGGGCGCTTGTGTTGTGCTTGGCGGGTGATCCTCGTCTCTTGCCACAGCTTCACCCGACATTGAAGGGTGTGTTCTTCCTAGTGCTTATAACGTATGCAGGCGATGAGTCACAATAACGTGGCTAAAGTATGTTGACCAGACCACATACAAGGTGAAGGAACGACGACGTTTCGGTCCGTCCTGGACCATTCTCAAGTCGATTGAGAATGGTCCAGGACGGACCGAAACGTCGTCGTCCCTTCACCTTCTAGTGTGTGTGGTCTGGTCAACTTATAAGGTATTATGCTTCGTAGTCTTTAAGTTTGCATGTGGGGTGACAGGACACGTATTAAGAAACAAAAGAGATCACACATTTCCATAGCCAGTGTATACATGTAACTGGAAGCTTCGAGACGGTACGAAAACATCTCGAAGCCTCATTTACATTGATCTGCACCTGCTTCTCACTATGCCTTGCTTTCCCCCCCCAGAATTAAACAGTGTACGGATGTGACAATGAATGAACTGATAACAGTTCACCACGAAATGGGCCACATAGAGTACTTCCTGCAGTACAAGCACCTCCCAGAGGTGTTCCGCGACGGCGCCAACCCAGGTGATGGGGCGCGCGGCACTTTCCCGCCATCTCTTGTGTTTTTAAAAAGGGTTTGTTTGGTAGAAGATTCGGCTCAAGTTCGGAAACTTGGATGATTTAGGCTCATAACATTAGTATATGTATACCAGCACTTTAGTAGTAGTGGTAGTACTAATGGTACTACTAGTGGTAGTAGTAGTGAGAGTAGAAGTCTTAGTACTGGTAAAGTTGTAGGAATTGAGTTAGTAGTACTATTAGTTACTAGTGGCAGTACTAGTGATTGTGGTAGTAGCAGTATTTACTTGTGGTGGTGGTAGTAGTTGTGGTATTACTAGTTGTGATGGCATTAGTAGTTGTGGTAGCATTAGTAATTTTGTTAGCAATAGTTGTTTCGTTAGCACTAGTGGTTGTGGTAATACTAGTAGTTAGTGGTTGTGGTAATACTAGTGGTTATAGTATTACTAGTAGTGGTAGCACTAGTGGTTGTGGTATATTACTAGTAGTGTTAGCAATTGTGGTAGCACAGGTAATGGTAGACAGTAGCAAAGAATTGTTCTTACCAACAATAGACGAATGGTCTGAAGTGGGAGAAGGGGGGAATGCTTTTGCCATATCATTAATAAATTTCAGAATTGCAATATTTTCTCAATTTACTTTACTTCATTTGTAAGGCAGAATCGGCTTGCTTTCTACTGTAATGCATAACTTATTTTCTAATGTAATATAAAATTAATTTTCCTTTTGTGAAGAGAAGAAACTAACATTGTTTGTAACTCGTCTTCAATGTATGTACCTTTACCTGAATAAAAAATCTAAATTTAATATAGGAAGAATTTTTCAGGGTTCCACGAGGCGGTGGGAGACGTCTTGGCCCTGAGCGTCGCCACACCTAAGCATCTTCACGAGATTGGGCTCCTGGAGGAGGTACACGACGACCCGGAAGTCGACATCAACTTCCTCATGAGCATGGCACTTGATAAGATCACTTTCCTGCCTTTCGGATACCTGATGGACTTGTGGCGGTGGGATGTGTTCAGTGGCAGGATCTCTGAGCGGGACTGGAACTGCGCCTGGTGGGAACTTAGGTGATTAGATTTTGTTTTTGGCAAGCGATGAGTCACAATAACGTGGCTGAAGTATGTTGACCAGACCACACACTAGAAAATGAAGGGACGACGACGTTTCGGTCTGTCCTGGACCATTCTCCAGTCGATTGTCTGAGAATGAGTCTTGAGAACCACATCGACTTGAGAATGGTCCAGGACGGACCGAAACGTCGTCGTCCCTTCATTTTCTAGTGTGGATTGGTCAAGATTTTGTTTTTGTTTACTGTATTCCTCCCAAGCCAAATAAAGGTTTCAAAACATTGTTGCCAAGTGGATATTATCCGGGGCTGCTGTACTCGAGTACAGAAGGGTACTGTAGAGTTGTTTGAACTGGTTATCTTCAGTTTGCCACGCTTGTTCAAAAATGTTTTCACCATCAGCTGATAAAGTGGCTTTAGATTAACAATACTTTGAACATGCACTTGGCCAGAATTCGCAAAGTATGGCACTCAAGTTTGTGTTTATTTTCACCATTATATTTATTGTTGCCATTTTTGTATCCAATGTCTGTATTCTCAGGCATTAGCTTATTACAGGTCATAGTCATGCAAATAAATATTAAATACCAATGTTGTTAAAATTGTATTTTCAAGCAGTCTTGGAATAGCAATACTAGGCACAGTATATTAACACCTAGTAATTAAAGTCATTAATGCAGTTCAGGGCCTTGCTTGTATTGATGTCATGTATATTCCTCAAACATGTTGACACTTGTTTCATCCAAATATTGGCAACTTTCTCAATGTAAAGAAAATTTGTATTTTCAGATACAAGATACAGGGAATCAAGCCTCCAGTCCAACGTTCAGAGTACGACTTCGACCCGGGAGCAAAGTACCACATTCCGGCCAACGTGCCGTATGTCGGGTGAGTCACACGGGAACGTCTCGTGTTGACACACGTGGCCTACACTCGCAGACTTCTGAGAGATTAACCAACTGGGAGAAACGTATAGAAAACCGTTTTTAGTTAAAGGATACATCATTTTAGAAATAAATGCAATAAGAACTTAACTATATAATTATAGTTGATGTTGAGAACATACAAGGTTATGGATATGGGACAGGTGAGAGAGAGAGATAGGACAGGTGAAGGATAATCTATTAGTGAGTTAGGAAGAAGGTGAGGTAGGTTATTTAACCTGAAGTGTTAGGTTACTTTTGGGGCACTGGCAATGCCTTTAGTTGCCAATAATTCCATTAACTCGATAGTCAATAGATTCAATAGCAAGTATACAAAGCAAAAAGTATTTCCCTTCCTTACAGACACTCCCTACAACTTAATAAGTGTGACCAGGCTGCACTTCTGACTAGATCTTGTAAAAATATAAAAAAATGTAAATATAAATGTAAATAAATTTGGTAGAACTGTCGCTTAAATTTGATATAAATATTGACAAAAAATATTTGTCGTAGTAAATAAAGTAATGGATATAAATTGTGATTTTCAGGTACTTTGTGAGCTTTGTGGTGCAGTTCCAGTTCCACAAGGCCCTGTGCATGAAGGCGGGAGAGTACGACCCCCTCGACCCTTCCAAGCCCCTGCACAAGTGTGACATCTACAAGTCCACTGAGGCTGGCAACGCCCTCGGGTCAGTAGAGGCGTGCTCCCTGCACCTTCCTGTGGGTGTGTGAGCCCGCATCACGGGGGCCCTGTTGACGAGAACACACACTTGAAAGTGAAGGGACGACGACGTTTCGTCCTGGACCATTCTAAAAGTCGATTCTTACAATCGACTTGAGAATGGTCCAAGACAGACCGAAACGTCGTCGTCCCTTCACCTTGTGTGGTCTGGTCAATATACTTTAGCCACGTTGTGACTCCTCGCCTGTACGGGGGCCCCTGACCCATGATGCATCATGGGGGCCCTGACCCATCAACAGTCATCCTCGTGACGACACAGTTTCACCCCATCTCCTACCACTATCACCCATTCCGCATTAGCAGCCCACCATAACCCGAAGCTCTTGACGCGCACACTAGCTTTCTTTCCCACATATCATGAGCCTCAAGGGAGGCACTACAGAGAAAGTAACCTGCCCACCTACCCACCACAGTGTTCTAGTGGCACGCGCCACTTCGTGTCATACCTTGCTGGGTGGTGCTTGCTCAAGGATCTAGATTCTGATTTGTTAGTCAAGTACACTATTCCAATCCAGTCGTGAGACGATTCTAATTTTGCAATCAGATATTTCATTTTTTTTTTTTTGTATTCGGTACTAGTTTCAGAATCATAACTTGTGTTAAATTTGGTATGTGATGTTCCTGAAATTCAGTATTTTTTTTCTAAATAACTACATGGAAAAAATCAAAGTAATTTAGATGTGCTAATATGAATTACTTTCTATATTATTTTTGCCACTTGTTTTTGCTGTTGATTACTTTGAGCTTAGTGCTCTTAAGTCGGGCTCTTTCCTTTTCTGTAGTACTAATTGTTATTTCTAGCGACTTTCTAAGACGTTTTAAATGAACATTTTAAAGCAATAAATGATAACAAGGCTTCCTCCCTACACAGGGATATGCTGCAGCTGGGGTCGTCGAAGATGTGGCCCGAGGCAATGGCAGCTCTAACAGGCACTCGCAACATGGACGCCTCGGTCATCAGGGAGTACTTCAAGCCTCTGGAACTGTGGCTGACACAGGACAATGAGCGCCATAGGGAGTCTGTTGGCTGGGAGACTGGTAAGGGGTTTCTCTCTCGCACACTAAATATGCCGCGACGCTTGTGTGAGTCTCACACTAAATATGCCGCGACGCTTGTGTGAATCCGTTAGCCAGTGTAAATGGACTTTCATATTTTTAATCTACAATATTTCGACTAACTTTGTATCATGATTATCTGGAGCTTGGTGATCATCATTTAGATGTCAACTTTAGGCAGTAAAGAAGAAATACTATTATATTTCTTCTCTGCCATGATTTGTAATGTAGTTTAATACACGATTTTTGTTTTAAAGTTATGAATTGGATGATTTAAACAAATATTCTGAAAGGAATTTGACTTTACTAAAGACAAATCAAGAAATTAGCAGCGGGACGCCACGGTGTCAACCATTTTTTTTTAGAAATATGTACAACTGCGTTTTCGGTTCAGTCTCTTCTCCTGGTGGTATATATATAGCTCTATATAAGATGATACTCTAATGGCCTCCTTCAGAGATTGGTTTTCCAACGTCCTCGTTCCTTTGTTAATTGACTACCTGAGCGAGTGCCACTCCTTGTGGGGCAGATACCACATCTGACCTAAGAGGAGACCCACTGGCGCGTCCTACTGGAGGTTGTTTGGGAGACAATTGTTGGCTTTCATGGTAGTGCCACTTTCCAACTCCACTTGGCACAGCTGGACATTCCCCTGCCCTTCGTGCCTCGACACGATACCTCTTGGGGTCGCTGGATTGTCTTGGGTTACTGAGATCGTTGGGGCTGACAATCCCCAAGTGAGCATGTGAAGGTGTAGACGACGTTCGTCTCTCTTAAGGCATTTTTCTTGGTGTTGGGAGAATTCTTCATTAGCAGGTTTACGGTTTTCTTACTCTTATAGTATATTGTACTATCAATATACTTAGAGCAAGAAAACTGCCAACCTGCTAATGAAGAATTCTGCCTTAAACGCTTCACTCTGGTTAAGTATCCCGTTATCGGAGACTGTACTTGAGCTGATCAGAGTCAACTACTGACCTTCTCTGGGACACAGCCTACAACAGTTGCCTCACTCCCGGCTTCCTATTTACTGCAAAATGAATACACAATCAGGTGAAAGAAAGCCTGACCCCACCGTCTTTTTCCGTGGGATTCAAACCAAGGATTCTGTTGTAAGTCGACGACGTAGACCACTGTGCCGTGAAATATGATCAGCGCACCTTGTGAACCTCATCTGTGTTGGTCATTTCATGTACATCATCCTTGCTTTAAGAACGATTGCAAACGTACTCTGGGCTACAGGTGCTAGGCCAGGTGCTGTTGCCAGTGCAACACAGAGCCATTTGCTCGGTGTTGCATTGGCAATAGCACAGATGGCTGATCTTGCATTGACAACAACTCTGACTGTTGGTCTTGCATTGGCAAGACCAATTTCTTCTCGGTCTCCGGAAGAAATCCATTTTTACTAAACATAATAGTAGGCATCCATCAGTCTCAGGAGACTATGGAGTTGCGTTCTGGTTGTCGGTCTGGAGTGGCCTCACTAAACATAATAACGCCGTGCAAAAGAAAATCATGTAGATGGTTTTAGCTCTCCTCCGAGGTGCTAGTCTCCTCGGCTTGGTGTCTTCTTCTAACAGTTGCTCGCCTAAGAGGCGAGGTTTATAATATATCTTACGCTCTCGGTGAGTTACCAGCATCCCTTTCAGCGTGTGTGAACTCTATCCTGAGCTTTTGAGAGACACGGCTGTGGACTCCCTGTTAGAACAGAGCTTTAGCTTTTATGAGATACTGCTGTTAGAACATGGCTTTAGCTTTTGTGAGATACTGCTGTGAACACCCTGTTAGAACATGGCTTTAGCTTTTGTGATACTGTTATATTTATAAAGTCGAATTAGAGCACTAATACAGATACATTTGCATTAAATGATACAGACTACCCAAGCCATGTTAAGAGTGATGCCAACACAGGTGTAGCACCACAGCACACGCTCTCCACTGACTTTGACTCGCCTCCAGAGTGGTGGTAAGATCACCTGCAGGGTCTTGGCTACAGCATCATCAGTGTCAGTGGTGGTAACAGCTAAGTAATGATGTTGAGTTGCCAGGCGGAGGGGTTGTCGGTAGACTACAGTACTTGACCTGTACCTGTAGCATTCTGCACCTATTATTAGTATTGTCTTCTAGTATAGGATGGAGGTTGTAGGTCTTGTTGATAATTTAGGATTTATGGAATTGTAAAATAAGTCATATATTCTTGTTTGATGATAATTCTTGTAAACACTAACATTCATTTGATATGCTTGTGTTATACGTTGGAGTCATGTTAGTGTTTTGGTCAGGATATATAGCTCACTGCCCAATAACTTGACGAGTGTGGAGAAAATGTATTATTTTTATACTTTTAATTTTAATTTGGTGGACATATTAACATGTAGATTATGCTTGTTTTTTAATCCTCCTGTTGCACCGTATGATGGAGTTATTTAGAGGTACTGCTGTTCTCGTTTAAATGAAGTTTGTACAGTGTGAAATATTTTAGTAATTGTCAGGTGTTCAGAGACTGAATGTAACTTGAATGATTTGATATTAGAGTGGAGTAGACGCTGTGTGATAAGCTAGCTAATAGTGGGAGTGTTGGAGGCAATGCTCTAGGAACTTGGAGAGAAGGAAAACGGGGAGAGGGGAGACTAAGGAGACTTGTGAGATGTGTCTAGCTGCAGCTTTACAATGATCACTCGTTGTTTAGGTCGCCTCTCTTCCTGTATACTGTAGTCGAAAGTGGTGTGTATAAAATATATTATATATATAATTATATATGTTATATAATATAATATAGGCTACAAATGTCGAGTTTTTTAATCAATATAGAGAGAACCAGAAATGACTAAGGGCTTCGTGATAAACCCCTAAAGTGTGTGCCTCACTGAGTGCAATTTTTCTCGACAGATGAAGTGATGTGTACATCCGAGGCGCCCAAGGAGAAGCCTAAAGCCAAGTCGACGTCGGGTGCTGGCGGAGCTCCGGTCTCCAGGTCGCTCCTGCTCCTCGCCCTCACTCTCATTCATCTCTTTAAATTAAGATTCAATAGGTTATTATATTAGGTTTAGCACAAGACTCCCTGCTCAGATTTCTCGTATAGTGATATGGGAAAGTGGTTGTTAATATATATATATGTTTAAGCAACACCCTTGTTATAAAACGGGTTTTGCATTAAGTGAATTTTTAGCGTCTTCTTTAATATATATTTTTGTGTATTCTGTTTCATATATGTAAAAAAAATTTTTTTACTAAATGTCTATATACTCTAAATGTATATACACTAAATATATATAAAATATAATATATTCTGTATGTTGAAATAGTAACTTAATATTGTAGCTTTTTTAACATGCAGTACAAACATTCAGTTCAATGCCTCAGTACCTCCGAGAGAGAGATTGCTAATTTTAATATAATAGAAACGTTGTCATGAAAACCGTCCTCGACTTGTTTTGTGATGATTCTAGTGATCACTTGGGGAAGGGTCCCGGCATGCACTGCGGCAACTGCCAGGTGAGGCGCCAGAGAAGTGAACATTCCGACTTGACTCCTGTCAACGTAAAGTGTTCACGATGAACAAAAAGTACAACAGGGAACCTGAATTAGAACCTTGAACGAAGTTTACTTTTGTTAATGCAAATGCAAAATATTTTCAAATGGCTTGTTTTATTTCTCCAATGGACTCGTGCCTATTAAGTCATTTGACACGAGAATAAAGTTGACAGGAATGTGGGAAAATTTTACCCACTATATCTATCTAAGAAATGTATTACTTCTATATCATGCCTATATTTTACATCGGAATCATATCTCTACTATATCCTACCTCCAGAATCACACAAGATTCATTATCTTGTACATCAACTAGATCCTAGATAACCACTTAGTGACGTAATCGTTACATAGGATACATGTAATCGTAAAGGATCTAGAAGCTCCAAGAATGAGCTGATAATCGAAATACTGTTGAAACTAAATTATAACTTCCTGTGGCGTATTTCCAAATCCATAATAAAAGATCAATTGTACAGTTTGTACTACCTATAAGCACAAAATTCTGTCTATTTATCTTATAATTCAACTTCACAATAATGTCTAAACAATAAAAATAGTCAATCGATATTCGTTGTCTATACCTGACTGTAGAGGATGGAGCCGCCGCCTGGGAACACAAGCGCCCAGGGCCAGATCTTGGTGTTTACAAACAGTGTGTGTACAAGTGTGCGGTGCTCTGAGAAAACTTTCAACTGACTTCACCGCACGAACGACTTATTAAATCCTCAGTGATTACTCCCCTAGATACTGGGAGAGTTCCTGGACTATATACACTTAAAAATTCCCAATACTTCAATCTAAATAAGAGTGAAGAGAGTGGTTCACGACGTGAAGCCGCCTCCACCGCATCATGTATCCTAGCAATGCTACTAGGGACAAATTCAACAGCAAAGCTGCTATGTTATCAAGATACAGAGCCTTATCTTCAAAAAGAGATCCAATTTGATAAGTTGCCGGATAAGTTATAATTATTGAATGTTATTTGTAGTGTTGATTGGCCAACTTGCATGCTGTGATAGCCTTAATCTATTCAATAAATCTGTTTGTCGTTAAAGCTGAGGGGCAATGCCCCATTATAGGTAAGAATTTAACTTTAATTTTTTCGTGCCTGAATCTCTTCATATAAATCTGAAATTATATAATATATATATACATGCTTTATATATACAAGTATGTGTGTAATTCATCAATAATTGTTATAACAGTAATTTATCATATTGAATGTAATATATTATTTGAATAATTGCATATATATCATACTTGTATAATTCAACTACCTTGTGTTTATTAGTATAATTTGTTTAATGGCTGCTGCAATAATTTTAGAGCTAGACTAGACTGTGTATCTTGTTAAAATCTTTGATCTAGAACATAACCAGTGATCACAGTAATAGAACTGTTTTATTATCTTACTCTTGTATAAAATACAAGCTGATGTGTTGAAATGCCTGCAGGTAGATTGCGAGCCTCCAAATCAACAAATCTTTTCACCCTTCAGAAACCTTCCTGTTCCCTACAGACCACTTTCTTTCCTAGGAAAAGAGGAGTAGGATTTACAACCCTAGCTAAGGACTTTGCAAGTTTTATTTTTGTGTTTTTATATACAGTCCTGAATTTAAAGTCCTAAGTAACTCTCCTCATTCATAATATCATGGTATTTTCCCCCCACAACGAAGGAACAAGTGTCAATTTGAACTGACACAAGTGTCATTATACCTTAATAAACAGGTAGAATGTTTAAGGACTGTTTGCGATGGGTCGAGTTGCAAGTGATGAATGAAGCGACTGGCCACGTAGGTGTATTCCACTTTTTTTCTGCCTGCAGAATAGAGCTTTTAGCTCTTGGACCCACCCTTTCTAGATGCTGGTCCCATACATATATAATATTATATAATATATACATATATAACTAAAAACTCCACACACCAGAAGGATTCGAACCCAGACAGCCAAGAGCACTGTGCACCTTGGCGTACCTGGTTCCTTAACCGCTCGACCACGCTGTACAAAAATGTTGGAATTCGTGAGACTTGTATACCAAACACTCGACATCGCTCAGTGGTTAACCTTTCGGATGTTTGGTACATAAGTGTGAGTGAGGATGGAGTCAAGGGGCCAGATTCACGAAAACACTTACGCAAACACTTACGAACCTGTACATCTTTTCTCAATCTTTGGCAGCTTTGTTTACAATTATTAAACAGTTAATGAGCTAGGAAGCACCAGGAGGCTGTTTATAACAATAACAACAGTTGAATGGGAAGTTTTCATGCTTGTAAACTGTTAAATAAATGTAACCAAAGCCTTCGAAGATTGAGGAAAGATGTACACTTTCGTAAGTGCTTTCGTGAATCTAGCCCAAGGCCTATGCTGCTGCCTCCTGGTGCTGTGTGCCAGAGTAACACTATAGGATCTCTACAACTTCATGACTCTTCAAAAAATTGGCGGTGTGCATATTAATATTGTCAAAAGCGTCATCAGCTCACCTTTACATAAAGTGTTCCATAGGCACTGCTGTAACGTGTCAATTCACATTTGAGGCAGGATGCTACAAGTGATAGGATTTGGTTCTATGTATTGCTACCCAATTGTTTTCCAGTATTATTGTCCGCTGTGTGGAGGCAGGCAAGAGGTTGGCTTAGTTACTTCTCAAGCAGTAACAACACGCACCACAGACGTGGACGACGACACCAGCTGAGGAAGGAGCATGTGTCGTGCGGACGATGACAGCAGCTGAGAGAGGACAGAGATCGACCACTGACGAAGTTTAAATCCAATAAAATAACAATGAATAAATTAAATGGGATAAAACTAAAAGATTAAAATAAAGAAAGGAAGCACTAGAAGGCAAACCATGAAATAAAGAAGAAAGTGATGCGATGATAGGGAAATAAAATATAGAAAATATAATGTTATATATGTTGAAGAAATATCAACGTTATACAGATTCTGACACATCAGTACAATTCCAAGTATTGATCATGAACGATAAAATAATTAATTGAAGTTTTAATGAAAAACAATAATATGGTTTACAGCAAATCTCGTCTCAAGGACGCAGCAATACATGTTTCCACCTTAACAAGAGAGCAATGAAGACTAGATTACGCAGGCTAATTTACAACACCTTCCTGTCCCCCACCTCCCTCACACAGTCATGGATGTGAACGACCCTGGACGACTACTGGCTCTGCTCCATAACCGCTCCAGGGCTACCTCCGCCGCTGCCAGCTATATCTCTGCTTTTTTGCCTGGCCGTCGTCGCCTGCAGCAGGGTCATCTTGGGTGCTCGTCTCTGGCGCGGGGCTCCAGGGCGAGACTCCGGGTATCGCTAAACACGTTCAAGATAACTATCTTTCCATAATGCCGGGTGATTACCACACAGTTTTGGGCACGTTAGTCCTGTTTGAGGCAGTTGGGGAAACAAAGGAATATTCTGGCTTAGATAAGTGAGCAAAGAATTCATTTTCCTTTTACAGTAGTTACTAGATAATACTAGTGCACAATACCAACGAACTAGTTAAACAGTTATTATAACGGAACAGGTGTCGGGCAGGTGTTGTGCCCTTCGCACATTAGTAACAAAGCAAAACAAAAAACTGCTTGATACCTCTACTGTGTGAAAACTGCGGGTAAAAACCAAAGAGAATACAAACTTCAAACATTTTTATAATAAAAAATGACTAATTTTACACAAAATGACAAGTAACAATTAATGAAAACAAAATCCTTTATCCACTTGGCATTACACACAATCAAAATAAGAAATATATACGTGTGAAATTAACGTTAAATAATAATGGTGCAGGTAATATTTTATACAAACTGATGGGTGCGTCTACCATCACCCAGGGGGAGGGGGGGGGGCAAGAGTAGATGTTACAGCTGAGAGCACTCGAAGGGTAGTCTGTTGAGCTGGATTGATTGATTGATGAAGATTAAGCTACCCAAAAGGTGGCATGGACATGAATAGCCCGTAAGTGGTGGCCCTTTTGAGCCATTACCAGTATCAAGAGCTGATACTGGAGATCTGTGGAGGTGCGACTGCACCCTACGTGACGGGAGATGTCTCCCGTGGTTGAGCTGGACGCTGGCAAGCCCTTTTATATGGGGCATGACGTCGTAGTTGGCGCGAATTCTGGAGGTTTAACAATCAGCCGGCAGGCAAACGATCGTTAGCTGGTGGTGTGTGTGTCAGGGCTCACCATAGCCCGTGCTACTTGGAACTTTTTGTTCCAGGTAGCTAATCTTAAACAACAACAACGTTAGCTGGTGGCGTCTGGTACCCCGCCGAAACAGCAGGTGTCACGGGTACTGGAGGGGGAGGGGAGGACAGGCAGGATGACATAGATAAGGTCTCTCTTCTTTATGTATACATATATTTCCTCCATTACTAACAGTCGGAACCAACACAGAAAGCTACTTTAGTAACTATTTTGGTTTATTAGGTTTCTTATCTGCTCTCTCTCTCTCTTTCTCTCTCTCTCGGGAAGTTTTTCTATGAGTCTCACAAAAACAAAATTGGGTGCAGACCTTACCCAGAACACGAGGGCTTGAGGCTGCGGTTTACCCAACAAGGAGGGCGTGAACACATCATGAATTTGCACACTTTTCTTATGTCACGAGGCCAGGTATACCTTGACATCTGGCTGTGTCACGAGGCCAGGTAGACCTTGACATCTGGCTGTGTCACGAGGCCAGGTAGACCTTGACATCTGGCTGTGTCACGAGGCCAGGTAGACCTTGACATCTGGCTGTGTCACGAGGCCAGGTAGACCTTGACATCTGGCTGTGTCACGAGGCCAGGTAGACCTTGACATCTGGCTGTGTCACGAGGCCAGGTAGACCTTGACATCTGGCTGTGTCACGAGGCCAGGTAGACCTTTACATCTGGCTGTATCACGAGGCCAGGTAGACCTTGACATCTGGCTGTGTCACGAGGCCAGGTAGATCTTGACATCTAGCTGTGTCACGAGGCCAGGTAGATCTTGACATCTAGCTGTGTCACGAGGCCAGGTAGACCTTGATGACATCTGGCTGTGTCACGAGGCCAGGTAGACCTTGACATCTGGCTGTGTCACGAAGTTAGGTAGATATTGACACTGGCTGTGCCATGAACCTGGGCAGAGCTTGATCCCTCCTTGTGTCACAAGGCCAGGTAGAGGTTGATATCTAGCAGCGACAAGGCCGGATCCACGTCGCCTTCTGGCTGTATCATGACTGTCGACCTCACGACCCGCAGGCCAGGGCAGCATACCATGCTCTCTGTACGGACTCTATACCCAAGAATGGCCCGCCCTGGGGCGCTACCAGCCAAGGTATCATCATCCACCTGGCGCAACGCAACAGGGTACACTCTACATTATATATATATATATATATATATATATATATATATATATATATATATATATATATATATTATATATATATATATATATTATATATATATATATATATATATATATATATATATATTATATATATATATATATATTATATATATATATATATATATATATATATATATATATATATATATATATATATATATATATATATATATATATATATATATATATATATATATATATATATTATATATATATATATATATATATTATATATATATATATATATATATTATATATATATATATATATATATATATATATATATTATATATATATATATATATATATATATTATATATATATATATATATATATATATATATATATATATATATATATATATATGTCGTACCTAGTAGCCAGAACTCACTTCTCAGCCTACTATGCGAGGCCCGATTTGCCTAATAAGCCAAGTTTTCATGAATTAATAGTTTTTTGGCTACCGAACCTACCTAACCTAACCTAACCTAACTTTTTCGGCTACATAACCCAACCTAACTTATAGAGATAGGTTAGGTTAGGTTAGGTAGGGTTGGTTAGGTTCGGTCATATATCTACGTTAATTTTAACTCCAATGAAAAAAATTGAACTCATGCATAATGAAATGGGTAGCTTTATCATTTCATACGAAAAAATTTAGAGAAAATATATTAATTCAGGAAAACTTGGCTTATTAGGCAAATCGGGCCATGCATAGTAGGCTGAGAAGTGAGTTCTGGCTACTAGGTACGACATATATATATATATATATATATATATATATATATATATATATATATATATATATATATATATATATATATGTCGTACCTAGTAGCCAGAACTCACTTCTATGCCTACTATGCAAGGCCCGATTTGCCTAATAAGCAAAGTTTTCCTGAATTAATATATTTTCTCTAATTTTTTTCTTATGAAATGATAAAGCTACCCATTTCATTACGAATGAGGTGAATTTTTTTTTATTGGAGTTAAAATTAACGTAGATATATGACCGAACCTAACCAACCCTACCTAACCTAACCTAACCTATCTCTATAGGTTAGGTTAGGTTAGGTAGCGGAAAAAGTTAGGTTAGGTTAGGTTAGGTAGGTTAGGTAGTCGAAAAACAATTAATTTATGAAAACTTGGCTTATTAGGCAAATCGGGCCTTGCATAGTAGGCATAGAAGTGAGTTCTGGCTACTAGGTACGACATATATATATATATATATATATATATATATATATATATATTATATATATATATATATATATATATATATATATATATATATATATATATATATATATATATATATATATATATATATATGTCGTACCTAGTAGCCAGAACGCACTTCTCAGCCTACTATGCAAGGCCCAATTTGCCTAATAAGCCAAGTTTTCATGAATTAATTGTTTTTCGACAACCTAACTTTTTTTTTCCTAACTTTTTCGGCTACCTAACCTAACCTAACCTATAAAGATAGGTTAGGTTAGGTTAGGTAGGGTTGGTTAGGTTCGGTCATATATCTACGTTAATTTTAACTCCAATAAAAAAAATTGACCTCATACATAATGAAATGGGTAGCTTTATCATTTCAAAAGAAAAAAATTAGAGAAAATATAATAATTCAGGAAAACTTGGCTTATTAGGCAAGTCGGGCCTTGCATAGTAAGCCGAGAAGTGCGTTCTGGCTACTAGGTACGACATATATATATATATATATATATATATATATATATATATATATATATATATATATATATATATATATATATATATATATGTCGTACCTAATAGCCAGAACTCACTTCTCAGCCTACTATGCAAGGCCCGATTTGCCTAATAAGCCAAGTTTTCATGAATTAATGTTTTTTCGTCTACCTAACCTACCTAACCTAACCTAACCTAGCTTTTTTTGGCTACCTAACCTAACATTACCTATAAAGATAGGTTAGGTTAGGTTAGGTAGGGTTGGTTAGGTTCGATCGTATATCTACATTAATTTTAAATCCAATAAAAAAAAATTTACCTCATACATAATGAAATGGGTAGCTTTATCATTTCATAAGAAAAAAATTAGAGAAAATATATTAATTCATGAAAACTTGGCTTATTAGGCAAATCGGGCCTTGCATAGTAGGCTGAGAAGTGAGTTCTGGCTACTAGGTACGACATATATATATATATATATATATATATATATATGTCGTACCTAGTAGCCAGAACGCACTTCTCAGCCTACTATGCAAGGCCCGATTTGCCTAATATGCCAAGTTTTCCTGAATTAATATATTTTCTCTAATTTTTTTTCTTATGAAATGATAAAGCTTCTCATATATATATATATATATATATATATATATATATATATATATATATATATATATATATATATATATATATATATATATATATATATATATATATATATATATATATATATATATATATATATATATATATATATGTCGTACCTAGTAGCCAGAACGCACTTCTCAGCCTACTATGCAAGGCCCGATTTGCCTAATATGCCAAGTTTTCCTGAATTAATATATTTTCTCTAATTTTTTTTCTTATGAAATGATAAAGCTTCCCATTTCCTAATGTATGAAGTCAATTTTTTTTATTGGAGTTAAAATTAACGTAGATATATGACAGAACCTAACCAACCCTACCTAACCTAACCTAACCTATCTTTATAGGTTAGGTTAGGTTAGGTAGCCGAAAAAGTTAGTTTATGTTAGGTTAGGAGGTTAGGTACTCGAAAAAACATTATTTCATGAAAACGTGGCTTATTAGGCAAATCGGGCCTTGCATAGTAGGCTGAGAAGTGCGTTCTGGCTACTAGGTACGACATATATATATATATATATATATATATATATATATATATATATATACAGACTTAGCCGCCATGGTCGCGATGAGAGGTATATATATATATATATATCGAGACTCAAAAGTGCCTGATGAATCTTGATTCGGGGGAGTATAAGGGCCAGAGTATAACTCACAAGTCATTTATCAGTGTGGTTAGAGAATACTAACCTTCATCGGAGTCCGCTACCTGTTGGGGAAGTGGTCCTGCACCCCAGCGTCGACTCCACCTTGTGGGGCCTCCAGCAGCCTCGCCTCCAGCAGCCTCGCCTCCAGCAGCCTCGCCTCCCGCGTCGACTGTTTTGCTCCATCCTCATATACTAAAAAACAATAATAATGCAGGAATACCGTGATGGCTTGCATCTACATTGATCTTGATTGGTTGATCTTAACAGTGATACAGCAGTTACATTATGTCGATTAATATCAGGTGGTGACTGACAAGGAAAACAATGAACAAAGATGCTTCATTGCAAGTAATGAAGTTTCAAATGTAATTAATCAGTGCGCATTTTAAGAAAAAAAATGGTGCCCAAGAGCAACTGTCAAGCTCCTCGGCTGCTGCCTTTGGTACTTGTGCTGTTACACTTGTTCCAAGCTGTTGTTGTTCCAAGTTGCTGTTGTTCCAGGCTGATGTTGTTTCAAGCTGCTGGCACCGCTGTTGTTTCTTTTATAGGGAGTTGTTGTTTGATGATGCTACTGCTCTTTCTGTGTTAAAGTGGTTGTTGTTACTACTGCTGTTGTTGTCAGTAATGGCTGATGGCACTACGCCCGTGGTCAGTAACGTTTCTTTTTAGGCGAAACAGTTCCATTTTTAGAAGGTCAACTCAAGAGAAGAGGCTTCATATAATGTCAATGGAGCCAGGAAGGCGTAAGCACCATACTATTTTCATTTCTTTTCTTTATTATGCACCCCATACCCATCCCGTGGGCGGTGGTGTAAAGGTTCATACCGCAGGTCACTTTTTACAACACCTAGCTCGGGGGAGGACGGAACCCTGGCCTTGAGAAGAACCTGCCTGAGGCATGGAGGTCATTATACTATGGCAGTATCTCCACTTGTACAAAACTCACTAGTGATTGACATCGTCAGCAACACCTGTCGAGGTCCTTGACCTTTGTAACCCGAAAGCGAAGTTACTATACCTTGAGATCATTTCGGTGCTTAGCGTCCCCGCGGCCCGGTCTTCAATCAAGCCTCCTCGTTACTGGACTGGTCAACAAGACTGTTGGACGCGGCTGCTCGCAGCCTGACGTATGAGTCACAGCCAGGTTGTTCAGGTATCCTTTGGAGGTGCTCATCAAGTTCTCTCTTGAACACTGTGAGGGGTCGGCCAGTTATTCCCCTTATGTGTATTGGAAGCATGTTGAATAGTCTCTGGCCTCTGATGTTGACAGTTCTCTCTCAGAGTACCTATTGCACCTCTGCTTTTCAACGGGGGTATTCTATACATCCTGCCATGCAGGCAGAGTTCCTTACACAGGACTTGTTTGAGAGATCACTGGTGAACATCACACCGATGCAGGGAGGGAATCAAACGAGTGGCGAACATCACCCCTTTCGAAGGCTGGGCCGCATAACGGGCTGGTTGGCTGGGTATAATCGGGTTGGAGGGAGGGTCAGCGGTTAGGGTCAAAACACCATAATTCAGTAGTGGCATACGTAGATTACTGGCTGCAGCACGCCACTACATTATGGTTGAAAGTGTATGGTTCAATTATTGTAAAATAATTAAAATATCACATACACACACATATTGGGACATTAGCAGGAAGGCTTACAAGTAGCTACAACAACCAGTGATTTGAGAGTCTCTTTGTCTCCTGTTTTTTCTGGCCATAGGGCAGGAGACAGCCTAAAGAGTTTTCCAGTCTTCAAATTACAGTATTTATAGTAATTATATTTTGCAACAATTCAAATTAAATACTGCATATTCACTGGTTTTAAGTATTAGCCTAAGATTTATATTATATAAGATGCAACCACTCAGCATATACAATTTAAACAACAATCCCCCAATCATTTTAATTTTTAGACAAGCCCGAAAAGCAATGAATATCAGCCTAATATACCAAAACGCGCTTCGTAATTTATATATCCATTAATTGAATCTTCTTCAATTGAATCTTGCAAATAAAATATTTGTATAATAATAATAATAATAATAATAATAATAATAATAATAATAATAATAATAATAATTCTTCTTCTTCTTATTATTATTGAATTAATAAAATGGGGGAGCCAAAATGGTTCTGATGTGGCCAAATGTGGATAATGATGGCTGCCGGTGGGCGCCTCTGGGGAAGTCCTTCAAAGCCCCAAATTTTACTCTTCAGTTACGCGCTAACAAAAGAGTAGAAATATTTCAGTAAGAAACGTATTTTCAGTATTATTATTTTCAGAAACAGTATTATAATTATTAGGATTTGGTTATTGTTTTAGGTTATTATGTTTAATAGGCTTTCAGCATAAAAGTTGTATATAAAACTATTATTGTTATCATACGTAGAAGTTTAAAAAATATATATATTACATATTCAGATAGACAAAGTTAACTTATTTGTGTGATTTTTTGTTGTTGACATGGGTGGCCATGCTGTGCGCGCATACGCGTGATTTTGCGCATGCGCGTGGGGAGATTTTGCGCATGAGCAGTGGTGCTGGTAGTGCCGGGCGAGGTCAGAGGGGCGGCGTGCCAGCAGTAGGCAGCGAGCATCATGCAGGGGCTGTGGCTGTGTCTCCTGGTCGCCTTCCCCTCCGTCACTTGCCAGAAATATGTAGGTAAGGTTCAGTAAGCTCTTAGGAAGTTGCTCTCGTGTCTGTAGGCTAACTCTCCCCCACCGAAATATCAAAACACTTGTCAGTTACACGAATGTAAAGACATGGAAGCATTCAGATTTGAAGCTGAGAGCTGGGATTTATTTTATTTGGGGGAAGAAGGGTGTTCATTTTGACTAGGATAGGGTGACCACGTAGATTTAAAGCCTAGCGATGAGACTGTGTAGCCTTCAGGTGAGTTTTGATGACCCCTGCTTATGTGATTACCTACTTTGATATCTTTTTTACAGACTTTTGATAAAAATCGATATAATATTGGAGGCATCTAGTGACCTATAATGTCTGGTCAACTCAAGTGATATCTTGCGATCTTTCATGACCTCTTTCAATCTCTTAATAACATCTGATGGTACCTATTTGTTACCTTTAAAGAATATTACCTCGGCAACCGCAGTTTGTCTCCTAATGACCCCATGTTTTCCTTGTGGGCGTCCCTGCAGGCGAGGTGCTGGTGTCGCGGGCGGTGGTGGAGAGGGCGGCCACAAGGTTCCTGAGGGAACGAGACCAACTGTTCTCCCATCAGTGTACCAGGACCATCACCGCCTCCTGGAACTACCACACCAACCGCACCCTCTACAACAAGCTCCGCCTGGTACGTGACCATTGGGGAGGAGAGTATAAGGTGCTCACTTATCTCCTGCCATTATTCTCCAGACCACACACTAGAAAGTGAAGGGACGACGACGTTTCGGTCCGTCCTGGACCATTCTCAAGTCGATTTCGGTCCAGGACGGACCGAAACGTCGTCGTCCCTTCACTTTCTAGTGTGTGGTCTGTGCCTCAAGTTAGTGTCTCCTCCTATTTATGAGGTTCACCTGCCTGAACCTTTCATAATACTGTAGCCTAATCCTCACAAACGTTGCGACGAGCCTAGTCCCAAATAACTGGAATATTTCTCGTTTAGTTTTATTTGTCATTAGGTTGCAGTTCCTCGCTATAGGGCAACATACTCCAGAATGATCCTCACATATGTCGTGTAGAATGGTCCAAGCCTAGTATACTTCTTCAGTGTGCACCTTATGCTTGAGTGTTCTGCTCAACACACTGTATATGGAAATATTATTATTATTGTTATTATTATTATTATTATTATTATTATTATTATTATTATTATTATTATTATTATTATTATTATTATTATTATTATGCCGTTCAGTGTTATACTTATTTAGGATTTTGTTATTATTTTAGGTTATTATGTTTAATAGGCTTTCAGCATAAAAGTTGTATATTTAACTATTGTTATACGTAGGAAACTATCCAAAATCACTCTTCCTGCCATTCACGCTCGCCTCCCTCCACCCTCCTGCAGCTGGCGGCGCAGGAGGAACTACCGGGTGCTGCAGAAGGACTCGTGGATGCTGGTGCAGAGATGGAAAGCGGTGGACAACTTCCTGGAGGACCCTTCCATCAAATACCAACTGCAAGCCATGTCTGTCCTCAGCCCCGCTGCCCTCTCCACCCCCTACCTGGCCACGGTGAGGAGCAGGGGGAGGGGAGGAGGGGCCCTTAAGGGTCCTGAGTGAGGGATGAGGGAAGGGGTCTAGTGTGAGGGATGAGGGAGGGGGTCTAGTGTGAGGGGAGGGGGGTCCAGTGTGAGGGATGAAGGAGGCTCAAGGATGAGAGATTAAGACTAAAATTAGCAGCGATTAAACGAATACAAAAAAGTAGAATAATAAATATAGATTTTCTACTCCTGAAATCACACGCAGAGTGGTGGTTTTAAGTGCTGCTCTGAGGTAATGTATCTGTAAATATTTCAGTACATGAGAACTGTGGAGGCGATGAAGGGCATCTACTCCAGCGCCTCCGTCTGCGACTACCACAACACCCAGCAGTGTGGCCTTACACCCGAGGAAGGTAGGTAGTTGGGTACTGGAGTAGGTGCAACTCCCAACCTGCAGACGTCATTATTACCCATCACTCTACAACTAATTTGGTTCTCTACCACTAGTTAGGCACGCCACCACTAGCTAAGTCACCACCATCACCACTATCTAGGCTCACCACCATCCCCAGCTGACCAAGTGTCTCGTCGGCCACAGGAGTAAATGAGATCATGCAGCGTAGCAGAGACGTAAAGGAGCTGGCTTACATCTGGAAGTCGTGGAGGCTTCAGACTCGAGGAATACGCAGCTCCTACGCCCTATACGTCGACCTGGCTAACCTGGCTGCCCAGACCAACCGTGAGTACCCCTGCTTGGTGAGGTGTCCGAGGCATCTAGTGACAAAAGGTGACTGGCAGTATCACGTTCGTTACAGTGACTGATAGTGACTGGTGAGTTATGGTGATTATGAAGCTTTGTGAGATAAGTTGAATATTAATGTCTGAGTTAGTGGTAGAAAGTTATGGTGATTATTTCTGGTAACCGAAAGCGTAATACCTTAGCAGAGGCTACGACATCCTAGCTGTGGCTAGGATACGTTGTCCCAGGTCAGGTCAGGTAGAGTGTGACCCAGGAGAGTGCCGTCCCCACAGGGCTCGCCAACAAAGGGGAGCTGGAGCTGGTGGAGTATGGGGGCGGAGCCTTTAAAGAGCAGATGCAAAAGGCCTGGGAGCAGCTGCAGCCGCTCTACCTCCAGCTGCATGCCTACACCAGGAGGAAACTCCGGCAGGTGTGTGTTTACTGGTCATATGTTTTATGAAGACAAAAACTACATAGAAATATCATATAAAAAATGTAGATTGTGTTTTATTATAAAAAAGTACGCCTTCTACGATTATTTGTTATTCTAGTGAGTATAATATTGAACAACTTAAGTGTTAGATACTTTTTCTAACAGTAGAACTAAATCGACCACGTTAGGAAAGTTACGAGTTTCTATAGAAAGATTATTTGTTTTACACTAACCTCCTGTGGTGGCGTGGCCTGTGCCTAACCTGTGACCTGTGTGGTGGTGTGCAGGTGTACGGGCCACAGGTGGTGACGGAGCGAGGGCCCTTACCTGCGCACCTGCTGGGGGACCTGTGGGGACACCAGTGGAAGATCTGGGACATCCTCGTTCCCTACCCTGGCAAGACCCGCCCCAGTGCCACCTTCGAGATGAAGAGGCAGGTGTGTATATGTGCGTAATTACCGTAGTAGTAGTAGTATTAACCTACGTAATTATGGTAGTAGTATTACCTAAATGTAGCTACAGTTGGTGCTACATAGTTTTCCCGGTTTGGAGCCTACTAATGCTAATTACTTACAGGATTTACAGGATGCGAGGCGAGCTACGCTGGTGGTATCCCGTTTTCTCGATACTATTTGTCATATGACGTCGTTTTGAATCGGAAGTTCATTTCGTAATATATATCACTCTCATTTCAATTATTCCATCCAGCTTTGTAAAAAGAATGTTTAAGCATGTTTAGGGTACCTTTATGTGAGTGTGTGTACCTTTTAAAGTCTCACTTCAAAAGTCCTTGCAGGGTTGAACTATAGTTCCTGAGCACAGTTTTAAGAGCTAGGGATTGTCTAATGCAATGTGTGTTCATGGGGTTGTGTGATCACTACACGTGTATTTACACGGACGTGTGTGTGTGTGTGCAGGTGGTTAT
The DNA here is from genome assembly GCF_040958095.1 of Procambarus clarkii. Classification (NCBI taxonomy): domain Eukaryota; kingdom Metazoa; phylum Arthropoda; class Malacostraca; order Decapoda; family Cambaridae; genus Procambarus; species Procambarus clarkii. The sequence goes on along the minus strand of NC_091243.1, from coordinate 11,498,806 downwards.
AGTGTGCTAAAAACAATTATAAACACAAATGATAGCAACTAAATCAAATCAAGGGTATCTGAGACGCTTGTGATTGATTGAGTGATACAGATTCAGCCACCCCAGAGGTGGCACGGGCATGAATAGCCCGTAATTAAGATGCTTGTGTGAAGGCGCACTCTTATCTCCCCTCCCCTCTTCCCTCCTTGCCTGGTGATGGAGGACCCGCACAGTGGTACAACCCCAGGAAGATGTTTCAGGTCGCAGACGACTTCTTCGCCTCACTGGGCCTGCCGCGCCTGCCGCCCTCCTTCTGGCACGACTCCCTCCTCCAGAAGCCTCTCCACAGGAACGTCATCTGCCAAGCCTCCGCCTGGGATTTCTGCAACGGCAAAGACTTCAGGTACACTCATTAGCTTATAAACTCTCACGTACATACGTAGTCAACTATGGGCTCACCATAGCCCGTGCTACTTGGAACTTTTTGTTCCAAGTAGCGAATCTTAAACAACAACAACATACGTAGGCGCGATGGGGCCATTGTTAGATGTTTACAGTAGATGTTAATGATCCCACGAATTCTCTTTATAAATATTTCAACAACATTAAAATCAAATAAAACAATGCAAGAGAGATGTAATTTTTCTGACATTATTTTTTCCCCCTAAGCAACAGCAGTAACAACATATTAATATAGAGTGATGCTGCAGGATCAGTCAGTGCACAGAGGTGAGGGAGGAAGACCTGGCCTCCACCCACCACGAGACAACCCACCTCCAGTACTTCCTCCACTACAGCCACCTACCCTACGTCTACCGCCAGGGGGCCAACCCAGGTAACTCCTCACTCCACGCCCATACTCAGGCCTTTTTAAGGGGTTCGTTAGTAGCCTTGGTTATGCAGGCGAGGAGTCACAATAACGTGGCTAAAGTAAGTTGACCAGACCACACACTAGAAGGTGAAGGGACGACGACGTTTCGGTTCGTCCTGGACCATTCTCAAGTATATTGTGACACATAGTCTTGGTTATGTGTCTTGGTGTTGAGAGTTACAATTAACGCAGGGAACTACTGGATCACCACCAGTCAACAAAGCAAGCAACCTCTGAGAGCCAGGTAACTCATTTCAGGTATCCTTGTTTATTGATGTTCTCTTAATCGGCCTGGCAAAGTCTTAAGCTTCAACTTAATATTGATCTAAACAATTATTGATTTTTTTTTTATTAAATGCGTATTAGGCAACGAGACAAAACCCTTTAAAAACTATATTTCGTGAATATATTCTAAGTATCTGTTGTTGCCTCATAATGGTCAAAATGTTGAATGTTTTCATTACGTTAGTACAGTTGACACTGTTGGATATGTCGATCTTTACGGAGAATATTATACTAACGGATGCGCGAAGGCATGTGTGGACGTCACTATAATCCAGGTGTGGCCGTTACCATAATCCAGTTGTAGCTATCTACTAAATACAGGTGTACTCCAGGTAGGGACGTCAGTGGCTGCAAATGTGCTATCATGTGTATGAATATTAACTTGCAATTGTTCCCTTGACGGAGGCATTCCTCAGCTGCAATCCTCCCCACGATGAAGGTTTTCAGGTCCCTAAACCTTGTGGCCACCGCCTTTTTTCCCATCCACCAGGGCGAATTGTACGATATTTCTTACCCCATAATTTCCGTGCAGGTTTCCAGGAGGCGCTAGGCAACGCGGTGCAGATGAGTGTCTCTACGACACAGCATCTCCAGAAACTGAGGCTCCTGAGGACGCTGAAGGATGAGCCGGAGGTTGACATCAACTTCCTTCTGCAGGAAGCCACCGATAAACTTGCTTTCATGCCCTACGCTTATCTGATGGATCAGTGGCGATGGCGGGTCTTTGACGGCACCTACAAGGAGAGGGACTGGAACTGTGCCTGGTGGGACCTGAGGTGAGGTGCTGCAGGTGGGACCTGAGGTGAGGTGCTGCATGTGGGACCTGAGGTGAGGTGCTGCAGGTGGGACCTGAGGTGAGGCGCTGCAGGTGGGACCTGAGGTGAGGCGCTGCAGGTGGGACCTGAGGTGAGGTGCTGCAGGTGGGACCTGAGGTGAGGTGCTGCAGGTGGGACCTGAGGTGAGGTGCTGCAGGTGGGACCTGAGGTGAGGCGCTACAGGTGGGACCTGAGGTGAGGCGCTACAGGTGGGACCTGAGGTGAGGCGCTATAGGTGGGACCTGAGGTGAGGTGCTGCAGGTGGGACCTGAGGTGAGGCGCTGCAGGTGGGACCTGAGGTGAGGCGGGTGGGACCTGAGGTGACGCGCTACAGGTGGGACCTGAGGTGAGGCGGGTGGGACCTGAGGTGAGGTGCTGCAGGTGGGACCTGAGGTGAGGTGCTACAGGTGGGACCTGAGGTGAGGCGGGTGGGACCTGAGGTGACGCGCTACAGGTGGGACCTGAGGTGAGGCGGGTGGGACCTGAGGTGAGGTGCTGCAGGTGGGACCTGAGGTGAGGTGCTACAGGTGGGACCTGAGGTGAGGTGCTACAGGTGGGACCTGAGGTGAGGTGCTGCAGGTGGGACCTGAGGTGAGGTGCTACAGGTGGGACCTGAGGTGAGGTGCTGCAGGTGGGACCTGAGGTGAGGTTCTGCAGGTGGGACCTGAGGTGAGGTGCTGCAGGTGGGACCTGAGGTGAGACGCTACAGGTGGGACCTGAGGTGAGGTGCTGCAGGTGGGACCTGAGGTGAGGTGCTGCAGGTGGGACCTGAGGTGAGGTGCTACAGGTGGGACCTGAGGTGAGGCGCTACAGGTGGGACCTGAGGTGAGGCGCTACAGGTGGGACCTGAGGTGAGGCACGACAGCTGAGTAATGTCACCACATTAGCAGTGTGTGGTGGCCAGTGACTCACCACATTACCAGCGCTAAACACGCCACATTTCGGTTCTCTTGTTATATTCTTAGTTTACCCAATTTTCTTACAATATACAATTCAGTTTTATTTTGAAAATTTAGTGAAATTATTATGCATTTTTAAATTTATTTTACTCTATAATTTAGTGAATTTAAACAAAATAACTATGTATTGCAAATGCATTATTTGCTGGCCCAAATGTAGTTACATATTTACAGCCGTGTTGTAGCCTGTAGCCTCTCTGTAGCCCTAGTGCAGAAGTTAAGCGTATAATATAATGCCTGTTCTAAATCTCGTCTGTACTTCTTGGTGGGGCTTCTCTAGTATGATCCGTTATGGTGTCTTCTGCAGATATAGCGTTCAGGGCGTGAAGCCTCCAGAGCTCCGCAGCGAGGACGACTTCGACCCAGCAGCCAAGTACCAGGTGGGCGCCGACCTCTCCTTCACCAGGTGGGTCTCAAATGCAAGGTGGGCCTTAGGGGTCTTCTTCACCAGGTGGGTCTCAAATATCAGGTGGGCCTCAGAGGGTCTCCTACACCAGGTGGGTCTCAAATACCAGGTGGGCCTTAGAGGGTCTCCTACACCAGGTGGGTCTCAAATACCAGGTGGGCCTCAGAGGGTCTCCTACACCAGGTGGGTCTTAAATACCAGGTGGGCCTTAGGGGTCTCCTACACCTGGTGGGTCTCAAATACCAGGTGGGCCTCAGAGGGTCTCCTACACCAGGTGGGTCTTAAATACCAGGTGGGCCTTAGGGGTCTCCTACACCTGGTGGGTCTCAAATACCAGGTGGGCCTCAGAGGGTCTCCTACACCAGGTGGGTCTTAAATACCAGGTGGGCCTTAGGGGTCTCCTACACCTGGTGGGTTTCAGGACCTCATACACGCTTTAAAATACTCACATCGCTAAACTTCATGATGTTTTAATCCTTCGTCCCAATATATCTGATGGCCTAGAGAAATATTCCCTTGCACGTGGGAATCTGTTTCTCGCAACTTACCCTTCTAAAATTATAATACTTATTGTAACTATTTGGTAGAAAGTACCGAACTGTAGTGATGGACCAACAAAAGGTTGACGTTTTGTATTACTGATGTTGGCCAAATGAAAAGCTGTTAAACAGCAACATAAAAATAGAACCTAGTTTAACCTCTCCTATCAATCATATGCTTAATACACGCTATCTTAGGCTTAATAATAGTATATATATGTGTGCTATACTAGGCCTAAGAATGTTTGGGATTGATTTTTAGTTTGATATTTCCGGACTATAACGTTAATAGTATAAAAAGTAAACTTTTTTTGGTGGTCCGACCTATTGATACTCTCGACTAAATAGTTACTATAAGTACTGTCATTTCAGGAGGATAGGTTGATTTCTCCCGCCTCAGACGAACGGTGCTCCTAATATATTTATGTTTTAGAGCAAGTGAATATATAGTGGAATTTTGTTGTTGATTAGCGAGTCACAAGGGTATTAAATAGGGGTATAATGTGTATTGCAGGTATTTTGTTGGCATCGTGCTGCAGTTTCAGTTCTACAAGGCTCTGTGCATCAAGGCAGGAGAATACGATCCGCTCTACCCTTCCAAGCCGCTCCACAAGTGCGACTTCTATCAGTCGAAGGAGGCTGGCAGCGCAATGCGGTATGTTTGTGACAGTTTCCTAGGAGTAGATGAAGCCTTGTTAGGCTCTCTTAGTAATAGATAACTTGAGAGAACACTCAAAAAGTGGCCATAATGCTAAAACTACATGAGCTTGGTTAGGGAATCCTGAAGTGCCGCATCAGGGCGTGCAGCACCACCATTACTTTGTATTCTTTTGGCAGCAAATGCATTGATTCCACAGGGCGATGATGCAGCTGGGGAAGTCGAGGCCGTGGCCAGAGGCGCTGGAGGCGTTGACGGGCCAGAGGGAGATAGACGCCTCCGCCATGAGAGACTACTTCAGGCCCCTGGAAGAGTGGCTGAAGCAGGACAATCAGCGCCATGAAGAGTTCGTTGGTTGGAGGGCAGGTTAGCAGTACAATCCATGCTTCATTCCAGCATCCCTTGCTTATTAAAGTATTCAAAGCACACCAGGTGCTTCTGGGAAATTTAACATTTGCTTTAGCGACCAAATTATGCATGGATATTCCTATATACTAACGTGACGGTGAAAATATCTTTGAAGCCGTCTGTGGACTCGAGCTTGCGTCCTGGCCCATCCCAGTTCCATTCCACACACGGCTTCAAAGGTTTTCTCAAACATATATCACATTACTGCGATTTCATTGTGTACAAACTTGTCTCTGTTGATCATTTTAACGTTCTAGATCACCTGTCTTAAAATGTAAGAAATGTTAAACCTCGTGTGGATTAAGGGTGAGGAAGAACCAGTCAGTAACAGGGTGGTGTTTCTCTCTCTCTCTCTCCCAGACAACCAGTACTGCTTGTATCAGAAGTCCAGCTGGTCGCCCTTCGCTGTTCACACCTCCGCCCTTGATACCTTCTCTCCATCAAGCACCAACTCTACCATCAGTGATCAACTTCCCTACTACAGTTGAAGCATATCTCAATTGCCTTTTTTTGCAATTGCTATATAAGAATTTTTGTCATTAGTGTAGAATATGTCAACACTATTTTTTTTTGGTTGTGGGTGTTGATAAACAGTGAATTTTAACAATGTGTTTGTTAACACATAATACGTTTAAATATGGTGTTTGTTAACACAGGAACCTTTAAGTATGTGTTTGCTAACACAGGGAACATTGAAGGATGGTGTTTATTAGCCCGAGAAATGTTTAAGGGTGGTACTTATTAACACAAGAAATGCTTAAGGATGTTTTATAACACAGGGAACGTTTAATTATGGCTACGGGCCAACCAGCAAATTTGATGTTGGACTTAAGACCTATAAACCCCGGAAGGGTTAAGGCCACCACAATAGCTTACTGACCATCCAGCAAGTATACTTTAATCTTGATCATATTCTGGCACTAAACTTATTGGATATATACCGAGAAGCGGGTGCATCTCCGGCACCTCTGTATAGAGATATTTGAGAGGCTCGGTCAAGCTTCGGTCAAGCCCTCCTTTTTCTGACGAGAGAGGTATATGGCTGGGGAGCCAGCGGTGGGCACACGAGAGACGAGAATAGTTTGTGTGACACTAGGCTAAATTACACTTGTATTAATGTGTTGGATTTTTCTGAGTGTTTTCTCCGTGTTTGGAGAGGTGAAACCATGAAGATGATAATATTGTTATGTATCACCATGCTTCTGTTCTTGGATTTAACTTGTTAAGTTATTTTACTCGTGGTGTTTTTTTAGGAGGCTATGCTAATGCCAGCTGAACTGTATTCTGATGTTGATAAGTTTGTTCAGCTGTATCCTTGACGCTGGGAAATGAAAATTATGTTATTAGTGTAACTTTCACCTGTCTATATCAGAATACTTATTCAGCCATTCTGAGTTCAAGCGCAGCTAATCTACTTAAATATAGCCTATGTTTGCATGTTTATATTACATTACTACTGAGTCTAAGTTATGATAAAAATAAATTGTATGTCCAAAGTCTGTACCGTTAAGTCTTGGTTATGATTCCATGACAATTTATGTCAACTAAACCATTTCAAAAACCTTCTAGATAATTTCTGAATGGTCCGAGAATGTAGAAAAAAAAGTAAAACAAAATCACCAAATTTTATAGAGCAATGAGACCCCCCTTGTTGTTTTTATCATATATACCAAGTTGGGTCAAACTCCTGTTTTCAGAATGCTGGTGACAAAAATAAATATTTAGCTTAGGAATAGCAGGGAAATTAAATAAACTAGACAAGGAGGTAGTAGGAAGCAACCCCGGTGGCAAGAAAGACAGGTACCAAAAGCTGAAGCTCAATTGTTTACACACAAATAGTAAGTGCTTTCGTGAATCTGGCCCCTGTTAAACATATAGTTCAGCGATTTATTTAACAATCAACCACAGTAGGTGATTGTAGTGCTTTTAAAAATGCTAAGCTAACCTACAAACATAAATACACAGATTTACGTCTGTCCTACATAAACAGTGTTCGAGGTGTCTTTTACACAGTGTCATTAATGTGCATTTACAAAGGAGAAATGTAATTCTGACCAGTTTCCACATACCCTGTATACAAATACACACACATACATATATATACATACATACACCTATTTCTCTCCTACTTTGACAGGGTAAGATAGCTTCTATAGAAACTAGTGTGATATTAAACACTTAACCACTGAAGGAGATTAAGATGCTTTTACAAGCTCAGGTTATAGGTACATGCATTGTATAACAGATGCATTACATAGTCACTCTTGGGTACAAGTCCAATATATCATCAAGTGTTTCAGTATTCATACGTGTAAGCTGGCCTGGGAATGTGGGCAGGATTATAGGGAGTGTGGGCGAGGCAGGTGCAATGGACTTGTAGGGGAAGAACGTGTAGCACGCTAGGCTCTCCCTGCATTACCTTAATTATGATATCGGTCCCCATCTCCCTCGCACCCTCACCCTTCCTCCCTCCCTCACCCTCCGTAACTATTCACGCCCTCCTTCACCTTCCATTCATTACCCTCCTTCACCTTCCATTCATTACCCTCCTTCCGTTCGTCACCCTTCCATCCCTCTTTCATCTTCCTTCTGTCACCCTTCCTCCCTCCCTCCATACTAGTCATGACTCCCAGATCTTTGCACACGCTGCAAATGGTTAGTCCCCAGACACCTTAATGAGTTCAATAAATACAGAGCGTCCTTAACGAAGCTGTAAGATGTCTGCGACAAAGTAACAATAAGCCAGTAGAGATACGGGTGATCAAACTGCTGCTGCCTTGATCGGCAGAAAGTGATGAGCACCGAGGTGCACCAGCAGTTCCTGTACAAAGTGCTGGGGTGATGTGGGAATACCTCCGAGAAAGAAACAGAAGGTAATGATGAGAAATGCTACGCTTGGGCATTCAAGGGAACTTCTAAAGAAAATGCGCATTGGACAAAGATGGGCTTAGGCCCTAATGAATTCATCCTACAATCACACCTTAGTGAGATAACTCGACAGAGTAGACAAATAAATGATGTTCAAACAAGAAAATTATAATAGGGACGAAGAACCAAGGTGGGAAACCCGGAGATGCAATTGAGTCAGAAATGTCAGAAAGCTATGTGTTATTGTAAAGCTAGAGATGTAAACACGTGGAATAGGTTAAACTAGAGGTAATATTGTCATGATGCACTCAATAGGCAATGTCAACCACAAAATATGATACGATGCACGAAGAAAGTGATTAATTTCATTTGCCAATGGACAACTGGAAAGGCGGAGCTAAAGAGATGCGGCTCGATCCTGGATACACCGCTTGGTAAACACACGCATGCGCAACATCGAGGAGCGCAGAAGTCGCCTCGGGCACGAGGCCATTAAAAGAATTACTGTACACATGTGTGACCTACTAAGAGTGGAGTGGCGGACAGCCCACACGCAACCCGTGCTTTCCCCAACAAACACATCACCTAATAAAATACTAGGCATTACGTAAATGTAACCCCTGACACAGACAAGCGAGAGTCAGAAGCAGCCAGGGCGGCCACCAGTCGCCTACGGTCAGGGTACGAGGCGGGTGTTGCTTGTCCGAGAGTGGGATACAAGGTCTGTGACCTAGTGTGTATACTGTGTATGTGTGTAGCAGCACTCTCATATCTAGGAGATGCCTCACAATATATATCATGTGTAACAACACATATGTTGGAGTAAATATGGCATATATTGTAAAGAAAATCTATAGGAGCCATGAGGAGGATTCGAACCTGCATACTGGGTACTGTCAAGCATATGCCCTAAACCACTCTGCCACGATATGCTGAAAACTATATAACCTGGGATTCAATTGCATCCCGCTAGGAGTCCTGAGGCTTCCACTGAAGTCCAATCGTGGTTTAATGCATTGCCCACATGTACCCTGGCTATGGTACGAGTTCTACCTCAACGCTTCTCTTCAAATGCACAAAGAAATCACAGTAACGTGATGTACTGGACATTGCGTACTCTCCGCATATGCTTGGGAGAACCCAGTGTGCTGGTTCAAATCTTCTCCTTGGCTCCTACTGACTCTCTCTCTCACACAAAAGAGAGAGAGCTACCCAAACTTAGGGTAGCTTTGGTATAACCGCTACCCTTAGTTACTAGGCGAGTACTATATGCAGGGTTACAGAGTTGGTGGCTGTGATATTAACAGTTTCGCCTCTCAGGTTGGTTTGTCATCAAAGACAGGTAATCAGTTAGCCGGCACTGACACACTTTGGATGCATTATGAGGATATTATCAAGAGCATGAGAATAAATAAAATAGTTGCAAAGCTCCTGGTACTTCATAAACGGTAGGTGTGAAGGGTTTAGTGACTTGACATTCAGTAATGTGTATATCATGACCCAGTTCCTGCTGAGAGACTTCACATCAGGATTGTTTGTTGTTATTTAAGATTCAGCTACTCTGAACAAGTTCCAAGTGGCACGGGCTATGGTGAGCCCGTAGTGGACTTACCTGGCACAGGAGTGGGGCTGAGGTCACATCAGGAGTGCTCAGCGTTGAGAGATTCATCACTTGCAGTCACCTGCCACAGGGTAACGTAACCCAAATTGATCCTGGCAATTACTATGTCACACTCTGGAAAAAGTTGCCTTACTGAATGATTGGTCTGGTGAATTGATTTGCTTGGATGACTGCTTAACTGGTTCTTTGGTTGAGTGAATGACGCAGTGGCTGGTCGAATGAGTGACTAACGGATTGGTTGATTTTGTTTAGTAATATATAATTACAAAACTCAAAACTGAACTACCTAATGATTGATTGACCTATTGGTAGAGTAAATCGAAGATAGTGACTAGGTTACCCGTTAATTTACCTATTGGTTAACTAATTAACTCCTTAACCGATTGATCGATAATCCATATGACTCTAGTAGGTTTACTAAGCGACAAATTGATGAAGTGGGGCTTTGGTGATGACTGCTTTTTAAAAACATGGAAATTGACGAAGTTGACCACAGGTGACGGAAGGAAGGTAAACACTGGAGTATCGCTTAGTTGAATGAATGTTCGAATATCGCATATTTGTGACGTCGGAACGTTTAAACATCTAAACGTCGAGACGTTGGAACATTGCTACCTTCAGGCGTCATAATTTGAAACCTTGGTAACACAGCAACTGGAACATCGAGGTATTGAAACATTGAGCCACAGGCTTGGAGAAGTGAAGCCTGAAGCATCGAGGTGGCAGCAGTATAGGAGGATGAGCGGAACAGGAGAGGAGGACGAGGGGGCGAAGAGCCCCGGTTCCCGCAGCCCCCCTGTGGACGTTTCTGGCCTTAAGGAAAACCAACAGCCCAAGGTAATTACTGAAGCCTCCTTTGTTTGCTGTTAATAGTAAAAACAAATACAATTTTGTTTAGTATTTGTTAGTTTTGGAATATCTAGCAAAATTAACTATATGTTGAGTATGCTTTCTGTATATGCAAAAGCCAACCCATCCTCAGACCAAGTCCATTCCATCCAGCGGTCAACCCCAAAGACGCATTCCATCAGTTTTAACATTCTGTTCATTCAAAACAAACCTTTTTCTCAAATATAAATTAATATAATATATTAGCATATTGTGCATATATAGGCATAGGTTAGGTTAGGTGGTTAGGTTCTGTTGGCGATTATTTGCATTTGTGGTACGTGGGTGAAGCATTTATAGCGTTGTGGTTCGAACAAAATTCGTCAGTGAAGCACTTGTTCCGGAAGCGTTCGAACGAAATCAGTTGTGAGTCGTGTGTAAATCGTTTTTCATTCATAAACAGCGGGTTTGGTGGGTGCATGTAGTCACTTTTGGGCCTTTGTTTAGAGGACGGGTTGTCAAAAGCATTGTACTCTAATTTAGTGTGTTTTGGAATTTTCGCTGTGGACCTCTTGCTCGTGACGTCGCACGATCAGTGATGTTTGTTTACATGTGACAGTGGGTGTCCCGGGCGGCAGTCTTCATATTGAGTCTGTGGGCGCATGCGGTCCTACCATCAGTTGTCGTCACTAAATCAGCGATAATATATCGAGTCTACAAAAGTATAATATAACAAGTTCAGGCGTTGAATACCATAGTGTCGCATCATAACAAATGTAGGTCTAGCAGAGTGGGGGTGAATTGGTAACTGGTAATTAGACTGCACGAAGACGGAAATTTACGTGAAATTCATAATGTCGAATGCGTGTTTTGCAAGATTTTCAGCCATCATGTATATATATATTATATTGTATATTAAAATATAAACAAATAACATATTAACTATCGCCGTGCTTCATAACGCTTTTGAGAGATTCAGGTCAGAGGTCTAGAGTTAAATTCCAGCGGCAGGAAGTAAGCCGTTTAGCCCACTTTTCTTTCATGTGCTGCCTCTGTTCACCAGCAATAAATAGGTATCGGGAGTTGGGCACCTGTTATGGGATACATCCTGGGCAAGGTCAGTCGTTAATTGATCGAGGCCCTAATCCTATGGATGGGCCTAACAGGTTTCTTGTCCTCGAATCTGAAAACGCCATATTAGTCATATTACTGTGTCCTTGAAGTAGTCATATTACTTGTGTCCTTGACGCTGAATTATGTCACTATGACTGAACTGTGTGTGCGCCCAGCTAGTGTAATGTATGGTGTCGTTGTGTAATATGTTGTTGTTATAGGTTCAGCTACTCGGATCAAGTTCCAAGTAGCACGGGCTATGGTGAGCCCGTAGTGGACTTACCTGGCACAGGAGCGGTGTTGTATAATACTGCGTAAGAGTGTATAGAATTGTAGGTAGGTGTGGTGTGTTGTAAATGATCGTGTAGCGTGTGGTATTCGTGTAGAAGCCGGAGGCAGGGGAGGGGCCTCATTGTTGATGTATCTTGTTAACACTAAACACACGCACACGCCCATAATGCTCTCACACGCATCCACCCACCCGTAATGCGCGTGCACGCACGCATCCACTCGTAATACGCGTACCAACACCTCCGATCCTGCAAGCACGAATAGTAAATACATACACAAGTCTTCATGGACAGTGCTGGGGAGTCGTAGTGCAAAGGGCTCGGGTACGATTTTCTTAAGCAAAAATAAATGGGCATTCCTTCACTTGATGCCTCTCCTCACCTTGCAGTAAATCGGTACCTGGAAGTTAAACAGCTGCAACAGGCTGCAATCTAGTGATGTGTATGTATGTGAGATAGGGTGTGAGAGAGAAAGAAATGCATGTAGTAGATATGATAAAGAAAATTAGGTCGGGAATCGATACAATAGACGACGGACGGTTATTTTGACCAGACCACACACTAGAAGTTGAAGGGACGACGAAGTTTCGGTCCGTCCTGGACCATTCTCACAATCGACTTGAGAATGGTCCAAGACGGACCGAAACGTCGTGGTCCCTTCAACTTCTAGTGTGTAGTCTGGTCAACATACTTCAGCCATGTTGTGACATCGCCTGCAACGGACGGTTAGAAAGGACGGGATCAAAGAGCTGACAGTTCAGTCCTGCAGGAACACCGTGGCTATGCTAACTCTGGTCTCTGGCTTGACAGCAGCAGGGAGGAGTGGCAGAGGTAGAGGGCCGGCGGTGGTCAGGTCCCGCAGGTGGCGGCGGCGGCGGCATCCTTAGGCTCGATCCAGCCAAGCCTCGCCGGGCCTCAGCCGCCTCCGTAGACTTCAAGGCTGACAAGGTAAGGGACCGCGGCTTCTAAGTGTTGGGGCCATTACACGGTGCTTATATCGTACTCTACTACATTTACCTTTTGCTTCGTTCACTGCTTTTCTTTTTAATCATCACATATAATACTGTAGCTTTAATTTGGGATTGAATAACTGTCTCTGGGCTGTATCATAATATAATGAAATACTTTGTGATTGAATCTTATTTTACTACAAGTTATCTTCTAGTTATCTTCTATATTAAACAAATATGATTAAAGTTGTTTTTAAATATATTTATCTTATTGTCAATATTGTGTCCTATACTTTCCTTGGTTCCTTGATGATGACGACGGTCATCCAAACTTTGTTGTTAGTCAGAGCTATATGTTCTCTAAGTTTGTTTAATGAAAACATTTAGTTAGCAATTCTTATGTAGTGTTCAGAGTAGAAATTGTATTTGCTTTTCTTGCTATATAATCTTCCATGACCCTCCGATCTCTCCATAGTTCTCTAAGCTCTCCCCATACCCCCTGAACTCTATCACGACTCTTATAGTCCCTCGAGTTCTCCTATAGCTCTTTGAGGTTCTCTATATTATAAGTTTCACTATTGATGATGGTGACCTCCCCCTGAGCAGGATGACCCCGCCTCGCCGTGTCCCAGCGACCGTCTGAGTGTCACCTGGGCTGATGGTGAGAGATCAGTGTCCAGCGACGCGGTGTCACTGGTCCCGCGGGGTCCCATGTCTCCCGACCCGCCCCCCGTCATCACACTTCCCCGGGTAAGTTCTGCGTGTGGTATGGGGGAGAGATGATTGATTGATGAAGGTTAAGCCACCCAAAAGGTGGCACGGGCATGAATAGCCCGTAAGTGGTGGCCCTTTTGACCCATTACCAGTATCGAGAGCTGATACTGGAGATCTGTGGAGGTGCAACCAAGGTGGAGAGAGTAAGGGAACTTTTGTTTATAGAGCTTGTTGTTGATTTATGATATAACTCTGAAGGACATAGTGGGCGTGTTCAAAACTGTAACCTGATGAGATTTAGTGTTTTATTAAGTTTTCTGATGTTGGTATACAAGTGCTATAGTGTGGGTTTCCTTGGTCAGCGTGTGGGACCTCCCTGGAAGAGCCGCCCGTCGAGGATGACTTCAACGCCAGCATCTCTGCCATCCTCAAGCGCTCTAACTCTAAAGGCTCCAGACGAGGCTCTAAGAAAAAGAAAAAGATTCGCAGGACCTCCACCATGACTACTAGCTCCGGAGAGTGAGTTTTAAAGCAGGGGGTCACGATTGTTTTTGACGACTAGGAGTGTCATCAGCTCCCAGAAGTGCCTTTATTGGCAGGTTTGCAGTAGTACACTTGTAGGCAGGCACGCTAGAGTGCTCTTGTTGTCGGGCACACAGTAATACAATTCTTATCAGGTATGCAGTAGTATCGTTGAAGGATGTCAACGCAACACGGGTTATTGTAAACTCCAGAAGTTTATTGGTTATTGTTAACTCTAGAAGTTCCAGGTATTGGTAGGCATCCGTACAAATATATTTTGTGCGAGTGTGTATGTAAGTTCCCTAGTGAGTGTGTGCAAGTTCACTGACAGTGAAATATGGCAGTAACATTTGTGCGTGGCGGCAGGACGGTGGTGGAGGTGGAGGAGTCGACTGCGGACGAGGTGGCGGAGACCCTCCGGATCCATAAGGAGGTGCTGGCCGGCGTCAACCAACAACCATGGCCGATCGCCAGGCAAGTTCACATCCACACTGCTAGTTCTCCTGGCTCTGATCCTAGTTAAGTATCTAATAGTTGTGGGGGGGGGGGAAAGGAGAATTTTGGAAATCGCAACTGGAACTGGGTGTTTTGTAAAAGTGTAGCGAGCCAGGTACTACTGAGTGGTATGTATATGGATGTACACGAATAGTGTGTATTGTCTTGCAGGAAACTACGGCTGGCACGGTCAGCAAGAGAGTATATTCAGCGGCACGAGGGCGAGCTGGAGGAACGTCTGGCCCAGAGCTCCAGCACCAAAGATGTCCTCCTCAGACACTTCATACGCGTCAGGAGGGTCGGTTCCCCGTCCTCTTCATTCTCATTTGCTTTTCCCCTTCTCTAATTGTCACTTGCTCTCTTTTTGGCTCTCGTCCATCTCTGCCTCAACTTTACAACCATCAGGTAACGTTTAGTGTGATAGTTTCATAGTAATGAGTATTTTAACGATGAATGCGAAAATAAATGGCGAGCGTTTCCTGTTAGGAAGTTAGTTCTCTCGGTCACTCTGTAAAACATTAACTGTCTTAATTTTTGGTGTTTATTATTTCTCATAGTCGTAGTCAGGACGCCTGTGAGGCTTATCGAGGTCACCTTTAGGTCTAAGCCAGCCACTGAACTTTCCCAGGATGCAACCCACAACAGTTGCCCAACTCCCACTTACCTGTTTATTACTATAACATAGTGACGGGAACACGACTACATTAACTACTTGAGGTGAAAGTAAGTGATGAGGTTACCTTTAGCTTGGTCAAGTTTGGCTTGGCTTAGCTAGGCTTTTGAGGATTAGGTTATTTCTACTCGAGGACAGGTAGGAGTAATGTAGTATTATTACGGTGACCGCGGTAGCCGTATAACCAACAATGATTGTTTTTTACACAAGAAATATTTTAAAAATGAATTTTGCTCCCCACAAACCTGTATCCATCATCCTATCCACTACCTCCCTACCGCAGGTGGCGCGAGCGGGGGTACGGGCCGTGTACCTTTGGGTGGCGGGGCTGGAGCCATGGCAGGGACGCATCAAGACCATAGAGTCCCACTTCGGGTCTGCCGTGGCCTCCTACTTCACCTTCCTCCGGTGGGTGCTTGGCCTCAACGTCGCCCTCACTGCTCTCTTCGCCGCCTTTGTCATCATCCCCGAGGTGAGAACTGCGCGTTAGGAATGTCATATTTCCTCTTGATTGTTGTCTTATATTTTCAACGAAATTTAATAGACGTAATTCAAATTCGGGTGAGTCAACAAACGGGTAAATTCATCACGGATGAATCAAGGCCGATTAATTAAGGAACTGAATTGAGCATTGGGTCAATTAACCCTTCCCCCTGCAGTTCCTGGCCTCGGAGCGTTCGGCGGCTGGAGAGCGCAAGAGCATTCTGAGAGAGGACCGGGTCAGAGCATACGACTTCAAGGTAATGTGGGACTTCGAGGGCGTCCTCCGGTACTCCCCGGTTTTCTATGGCTACTACAGCAAGATCCCCACCACCAGAGAAGGTTACAGGCTCCCTCTCGCCTACTTCCTCACTTCCCTTGCCGTCTATGCTTACAGCTTCATCGCCATACTGAGGAAGTGAGTGGAAAAGGCACCCAAATCTTCTGTATACTTTTTCCTGAATAGTTTGTGTGGGGACAGGGGAGGGGGTTCTGGACCGTGACTTAAGGCGTGCCACCTGCTCGACAGAATGGCAGCCAACTCGCGCATGTCGAAGCTGGCGGAGGACGAGGAGTGTACCTTCGCTTGGCGTCTCCTGGCGGGTTGGGACTTCACCATCGGCAACCTGGAGGCGGCACAGAACAAAGTGGCCGCTATCAACACCGGCTTCCGGGAAGTCTCTGCTCGAAGCTAAGGAGCTCGAGAAGGAAGAGAAGAGGTAGAGATAAGTGGGGGAGAAGGTAAAAGTAGGGGATGAGATAAGAGAATGCCATCTTACAATTGGACATATCAGAGCACTGCTCGAAGCAAAGTAACCTCGGCTGGAAGACGGTACACTATGGGAAGGGGAGATTAACGTTAGAGTCGCTTTTATAACGCTTCATATCTCTAATTATTTCCTGTTAGTATTTGTTAATGTTTACTTAAATTGTTAAGTATCCATCTTGAACAAAGATGAGATCAGTACTATTATTTCAGAGAGAAGTAATTTTTTGTTTTTGTTTTGAGAGATCTTAAATGTGCTACAAGAAAACCATTTTTGTAACAAGTCCAATGTAACGCAAGAACTCTTGCGTGTGTGTGTGTGTGTGTGTGTGCGCGCGCGTGTAATAATATATATAATATATATATATATATATATATATATATATATATATATATATATATATATATTTATATATTGTGACAATAATCTCCTTCAAGAGATTGAGCCTGCTCTTCCCTCCACAAACACGTCGTTGAAATTATATAAAACGACTATGGAAGACATGTCCAACAACAACAACACCAGCAAGGCTTGCCAGGGTGAGCAAAGCATATGCAGCCAGCCACCTGTTCGGACTCAAACCACCAAACTACATGTTGATCGCTACCGGCTCCGCTGATTGGTCGCCGGTCTGGCTGTACCTGCACTCGCCCCCCCATACTACTTGATGTCTGGGGTCGCCCCAACCTCCTACCTCAGAATGTTCAGTGCTCTCGTTGTTACCACTCCTCCCGGCTAGACGCTAGCGTGTACTGAGGGAAGTGGTAGCTTAAGCCAATATTCCAGCACCTCCCATTTACTTGTATATTGCACTTCTTGTTATTTTGTCTTAACGTAACTTTTCATTGTGTCATTTAAGTATTCTTATTATTTTGATTGATTTTATTATAAGAATTTGTTTGTGCATTTTATTCATGTTTTGATTTAATTAACGTAATTAAAATTTCATTGTTAAAGTTTACTTGTGTTTTGTGTGTCTTCTCCTTACCTTACCACAGACGAAGTTCCAGTTTTTTCTATTTTTTTTATAACTATGTGACGAGGCCATACCCCTAGCCTTAAACAGCCGAACACCAACGCGTTACCGTCACAAGTTATATGGGGGCCTGTCCAGGAGCTTCACTCAGGTACTGGTGCCAAGTGGTAATTTATGGTAAGCGTATTTAACTTTGTTAACGTAGCTTTACTATTTTTCATATTCAATTTCATTTTTTATAAGGTGCGGTGTATTGTGCATTACGAGAGTAACATATAGTGAAGGTGAGACAACTTTGGATTACGTGGTGACTGTAGGCCTCAGTCATACTCTTAATTGGTCATCTCTCCCTCCTTGTTATTACTCGTATTTACCATCTATGTCCCTTGAATATTTCTCATTCTGACAGATCATCATATTGGTACCCTGGTACTGTGGTCTGCCCCGGGTCAAGAGTACCCAATCTTCTGCAATCTGACTGTAGGAGGACAAAGAGGGCCATAGTTCCTCTAGCTCGAACTTTAGTTGCTGAATTGGGACCTCAGCAGCAGTTCTCGTCACCAGTTGACACCTCGCACCCCTACACGTCAGTCAGAGATGATGATACATACAACGGTAGGGAATTAGCTTATTTTTTCAGAGCACAAAAGTTCGCTAATTCTGTAAGTATCATATTAAATTCAGTAGGAAAAACTTGCTTTATGTCCTATAGAGACTTGGCAAGGTATGCCTACATCCTTGGACTACCAATTTTACTTTTGAAGCATTTAACTGTTTCATTTGTTTTCGAAACTTTGTTTCATTTGTTAGTAGGATTTTCTTGCCCTTATTCTCTTACATGAGTACCGGGTACAAGATTTCCTGCGCCCTTGATTTAATTTAATCATTTAATATCTTTCACTTAACGTTAATTGTTAAAGATCACACAGGATAGGTACCAGTTGCCACGTTGTCCTGTTTCTGACATTTCACTATTGAATATTCGTGTACCTTTATTTGCTAATTTCACCATGTTTCGTTTCCAAACTTTCCGTGCAAATCCAGCAGGTGAAATAGGGACTTTAAGTCGTGCCAAGAGGACTGAATTACAAACTCTTGCACATGAGTATCAACTAGAAGTTTCCTACCAAGCCAACAAAAATGACCTACACAACCTGTTGCTGGATTACTATTTAGAGCAAGGTAAGATAGACTCTGAAACTCATGAAACTTACTATATTGCAGAGAAAACTGACTTGGCAACGATGAAACTTAAACTAGAGCTGGCCAAGATTGAACGTGAGCAGCAAAGAGAAGCAGCTGCCATACGGAGGGAAGAACAAGAACGCGAAGCTGCTTTGAGGAGGGAAGAACAAGAACGAGAAATCACCCTCAGAGAACGCGAAGCTGCTTTGAGGAGAGAAGAACACGAACGTGGACTCGCCCTCCACGAACGTGAGGTCGCCTTGCTCCATGAACGTGAGAGAGTACAGCTTGAAACAAAACAACGCGAGTTGGAAATACAACGCGAACATGACAAGCAACAAGCGACTCTGGCTCTAGAGTGTCGTCAACGCGAAATCGCCTTGGAAACTTCACACTTCACTCAACGCCAGCAAGCTACTGCCAATCTTCCCGTCAGTTTTAATATATCACATGCAAGTAAGTTAATGCCATCCTTTGTAGAAGCAGAAGTTGATGTGTTTTTCACCACCTTTGAAACCCTTGCTAATCAACTCAGTTGGCCTGTCGACCAATGGGCCACACTTCTCAGAGTCCATCTTACAGGTAGAGCTGCAGTCACACTCAGTACTTTGGCGTCTGAGAATGACTACTACACTCTGAAACAAGCAGTGTTGGACGCCTACCTACTTTCCACAGAAAGTTATAGAAGGAAATTCCGTGACCACCTGAAGGCAAGTACCACTACCTTCCTTGAGTTTGCTAACACGAAACGGAGGTATTTCATGAAATGGCTGGAAGCAGCACATGTCTCTACTTTTACAGAACTCGTCAACCTGATGCTTGTTGAAGAATTCTTGAGACGTGTGCCACCTCCTGTCCGCCTCTACTTAGCAGATAAAGAAGAAACCGACTACCTGAAGTGTGCTAAGTCGGCTGACACTTACAGCCTCATCCACCGGCTGACACCCGAACCATCCTCCAGTAAGAAGTCGTGGTACAGTTACGAGAAGGTGAGCCCCGATCAAGCTGGTTCACAACTGTACTGCAAGTATTGTAGACTCTATGGACATACCATAGACAAGTGTGGTAAGTCTCAATACAAGGGAACCACTGACCAACAACGACCCAAACCAACTCCTCCTAAGTCCGGTAAGCCTGTGATGAATGTTGGTGTTGATGTTAATGATCTTTCTCTTTTCAGTAACCACCTGTATACTGGAACTGTCTCTGCCAACGGTTCAAATCCGGAGGGACGTTTCAAATTGAAGATCTTGAGGGACACAGCGGCTCTACAATCGATCATCTTGAAGTCGGCTGTGCCCAACATAGTCTACACCGGGGAAACAGTCTTCATCACTGACCTCACTGCTACCACTCCATACCCTCTCGCCAGAGTCCACCTGGATTGTCCCTACGTGAACGGGGAAGTCCAAGTCGCCGTCAGGGAAAAGCCTTTTCCCATGCCTGGAGTGCAACTTCTCCTAGGCAACGACTTGGCAGAAGACCTGCAACCGACCAACCTGATCGTCATGGACAAACCCCAGGTGTGTAACTCTGTGCCAATAAACCCTATTCTTGAGTATGTTCCAGCAGAGGTTCAAGAGAGTGATGAAGTTTCTCCTCCGGTTCTCGTGACCACCCGTGCACAAGCCGCACGTCCACAGCCAGCTGACTCTACTGCTACCGCTGTCCCTCAAGACCCTCAGAAACTCCCCCCGCATCTGACCAAGTTGGAGTTCCGTAAGTTGCAGAGGGAAGATCTTACTTTAACACCATTGTTTTTCCAGGCTGAGACTCAACCCGACAGTATTCCTGGGTTCTTCCTAGAGAACGACTTGCTCTACCGCAGATATAGACCCAGTAAACTGAAGGAGGAGGACGATTGGGCCAACATCGAACAACTTGTGATTCCCACCAGCCTGCGGCCCACTATTCTACACCTGGCCCACGGAGCATTCTCCCACTACGGCTTCAACAAGACTTACCATGGGATTCGTCAAGACTACTACTGGCCAGGTATGGTAAATAACGTCAAACAGTACGTAAAACAGTGTCATACATGTCAGATGGCAGGCAAACCGAACGTCTCCATTCCCAGAGCACCACTGATTCCCATACAGGTGCCTGCGGAACCTTTCCACAGACTCATAATAGACTGTGTTGGTCCTTTACCTCGGACCAGTTCAGGTAACGCCTACATCCTAACCATCCTGTGTCCTACCACCAGATTTCCCATAGCAGTTCCAGTGAAGAACATCACGGCTGCTACGGTTATAAAACATCTATTGAAGATCTTCACTCAATACGGATTTCCCAGGGAGATTCAAAGTGACTGTGGCACCAACTTCACCAGTGATCTCTTCAAAAGGACACTGGAGGAGTTCAACATCAAACAGGTATTGTCCAGCCCCTATCATCCTGCTTCACAGGGTTCTCTTGAACGTAGTCATCAGACCATCAAAGCACTCTTGAAAAAGTTTTGTAGTGAAACCTCAAAGGATTGGGATAAGCAGATTGACCTAATAATGTGTATTTTCAGAAGTCTCCCCAATGAGTCCCTAGGAGTATCTCCTTATGAGATGCTCTACGGCCGTAAGTGCCGTACTCCCCTTAAGGCTTTCAAAGACTCTCTCAGAGATGCCACCTTCAGTGAGCATCAGAATGTGCCCCAGTTTCTTCAAAACCTTCAACACATTCTAGAGAGAGTCCACCGCTTTGCCCATGATAATCTATTGAAAGCCCAGGTGAGAATGAAGACTCATTACGACCAGACCAGCAAAGTAAGAAAATTCAAGCCGGGAGACTTCGTCCTTGCCTATTTCCCTATCCCAGGTTCACCTTTACAAAACCGATTTTCAGGACCCTACTGCGTCAAAGAGTGCAGAAGCAACAACACTTACGTCATAGAGACTCCAGATAGGCGGCGGAAGACCCAGCTGTGCCACGTCAACCTCCTGAAGCAATATAATGGTACTCCTCCCACTGTCTTGACTAACTATTCCACATTCACAGAACCCTACATCCACAGTGAGACCTTCCCAGCTTCTCCTCCCGAAAGCACTGACAAGGAGTCAGCGCTTTCTAATTCCGAAATCCTTAATGATCTTCCCAAATGCTTTCAGGATAATAATCGTGCTCCTTTGCCCTCTTCTAATTCCACTCTCACCTCGTCAGATAAGCCCTTCATCCTCCATGTCGACGCCAATGGTACCGACGATGGTGGTGTCGTGATGCAGCAACGAGGCGAGAAGAATACACCTGTCAGCGACTACTGCTACAAGGAACGACGGAACAATTGGCAAGGAACTACTCTTCCTCATCCTGAAGCTTCAGCACTTCACATCACACCTGAAAAATGCTCGGTCCACCATCAATACGGACCACACCACCCTACACCTCCTGCAGCACGCCCACTTCTCATCTCAACGTCTTCTACTATGGGCTTGCTACCTGCAGAAATTCAACCTGGAGACACGCTATACCAAGAGTCTGACAACATCTTAGCCCATGATCTCTCCAGAGTTTATAAAGTAGAAGCGACTCCATCCATTACTCCACCACATAACGACGTACTTCTTCCAGAACCGCAGGCTTCGGGGGAGAGTTGTGACAATAATCTCCTTCAAGAGATTGAGCCTGCTCTTCCCTCCACAAACACGTCGTTGAAATTATATAAAACGACT
This sequence comes from Procambarus clarkii, assembly GCF_040958095.1. Lineage (NCBI taxonomy): Eukaryota > Metazoa > Arthropoda > Malacostraca > Decapoda > Cambaridae > Procambarus > Procambarus clarkii. Next base: position 11,476,742 of record NC_091243.1, on the reverse strand, counting down.
ATGGAAGACATGTCCAACAACAACAACACCAGCAAGGCTTGCCAGGGTGAGCAAAGCATATGCAGCCAGCCACCTGTTCGGACTCAAACCACCAAACTACATGTTGATCGCTACCGGCTCCGCTGATTGGTCGCCGGTCTGGCTGTACCTGCACTCGCCCCCCCATACTACTTGATGTCTGGGGTCGCCCCAACCTCCTACCTCAGAATGTTCAGTGCTCTCGTTGTTACCACTCCTCCCGGCTAGACGCTAGCGTGTACTGAGGGAAGTGGTAGCTTAAGCCAATATTCCAGCACCTCCCATTTACTTGTATATTGCACTTCTTGTTATTTTGTCTTAACGTAACTTTTCATTGTGTCATTTAAGTATTCTTATTATTTTGATTGATTTTATTATAAGAATTTGTTTGTGCATTTTATTCATGTTTTGATTTAATTAACGTAATTAAAATTTCATTGTTAAAGTTTACTTGTGTTTTGTGTGTCTTCTCCTTACCTTACCACAGACGAAGTTCCAGTTTTTTCTATTTTTTTTTATAACTATGTGACGAGGCCATACCCCTAGCCTTAAACAGCCGAACACCAACGCGTTACCGTCACAATATATATATAATATATATATATATTGTGACGGTAACGCGTTGGTGTTCGGCTGTTTAAGGCTAGGGGTATGGCCTCGTCACAGTTATTAAAAAAAAATAGAAAAACTGGAACTTCGTCTGTGGTAAGGTAAGGAGAAGACACACAAAACACAAGTAAACTTTAACAATGAAATTTTAATTACGTTAAATAAATCAAAACATGAAAAAAAATGGACAAACAAATTTGTATAATAAAATCAATCAATCAAAATAATAAGGATAATTAAATGACACAATGAAAAGTTACGTTAAGACAAAATAACAAGAAGTGCAATACAAAAATAAAGGTAAGGTGCTGGAATATTGGCTTTAAGCTACCACCTCTCTCAGTATACGCTAACGTCTAGCCGGGAGGAGTGGTAACTGCAAAAGCACTGAATATTCTGAGGTCTGAGGTCGTGGCGACCCCAGACATCAAGTAGTATGGGGATGGCGAGTGCAGTTGCAGCCAGACCGGCGACCAATCAGCGGAGCCAGTAGTAAGACAGGTAGTTTGGCGGTTTGAGTCGGAGCAGGTGTCTCTGGCTGCATACGTTTTGCGCTCTGGCAAACCTTGCTGGTGTTGTTGTCGTTGTTGGACATTTCTTCCATAGTAGTTTTATATAATTTCAACGACGTAATTGTGGAGGGAAGAGCAGGCTCAATCTCTTGAAGGAGATTATCGTCACAAAATATATATATATATATATATATATATATATATATATATATATATATATAAGCCTATACTTGCATAAACCACAAGTGAAGATTAAATAATCTTTGGACAACACCCACCAGTGGGACTCGAACCCAGAAAGCACAACTACCTTCCAGTAGCAGGCATAACTAGTATGCTTTAACCCACTACACCATCAGACCTTTCAAAAGAAGTAGATAGTTCGAGATATATATATCTCAAACATCTCTACTTCCCGAAGGCACCAGATGAGTGTGGGGTCAGTCTGCATTTTCCATCAAGCCACTGTCAATGTGAGAGAACTCGTGTCCAGCTTATAAGCCTATACTTGCATAAACCACAAGTGAAGATTAAATAATCTTTGGACAACACCCACCAGTGGGACTCGAACCCAGAAAGCACAACTACCTTCCAGTAGCAGGCATAACTAGTATGCTTTAACCCACTACACCATCAGACCTTTCAAAAGAAGTAGATAGTTCGAGATATATATATCTCAAACATCTCTACTTCCCGAAGGCACCAGATGAGTGTGGGGTCAGTCTGCATTTTCCATCAAGCCACTGTCAATGTGAGAGAACTCGTGTCCAGCTTATAAGCCTATACTTGCATAAACCACAAGTGAAGATTAAATAATCTTTGGACAACACCCACCAGTGGGACTCGAACCCAGAAAGCACAACTACCTTCCAGTAGCAGGCATAACTAGTATGCTTTAACCCACTACACCATCAGACCTTTCAAAAGAAGTAGATAGTTCGAGATATATATATCTCAAACATCTCTACTTCCCGAAGGCACCAGATGAGTGTGGGGTCAGTCTGCATTTTCCATCAAGCCACTGTCAATGTGAGAGAACTCGTGTCCAGCTTATAAGCCTATACTTGCATAAACCACAAGTGAAGATTAAATAATCTTTGGACAACACCCACCAGTGGGACTCGAACCCAGAAAGCACAACTACCTTCCAGTAGCAGGCATAACTAGTATGCTTTAACCCACTACACCATCAGACCTTTCAAAAGAAGTAGATAGTTCGAGATATATATATCTCAAACATCTCTACTTCCCGAAGGCACCAGATGAGTGTGGGGTCAGTCTGCATTTTCCATCAAGCCACTGTCAATGTGAGAGAACTCGTGTCCAGCTTATAAGCCTATACTTGCATAAACCACAAGTGAAGATTAAATAATCTTTGGACAACACCCACCAGTGGGACTCGAACCCAGAAAGCACAACTACCTTCCAGTAGCAGGCATAACTAGTATGCTTTAACCCACTACACCATCAGACCTTTCAAAAGAAGTAGATAGTTCGAGATATATATATCTCAAACATCTCTACTTCCCGAAGGCACCAGATGAGTGTGGGGTCAGTCTGCATTTTCCATCAAGCCACTGTCAATGTGAGAGAACTCGTGTCCAGCTTATAAGCCTATACTTGCATAAACCACAAGTGAAGATTAAATAATCTTTGGACAACACCCACCAGTGGGACTCGAACCCAGAAAGCACAACTACCTTCCAGTAGCAGGCATAACTAGTATGCTTTAACCCACTACACCATCAGACCTTTCAAAATATATATATATATATATATATATATATATATATATTATATATATATATATATATATATATATATATATATAGTATAAATATATAATATATTATATATACATATATAATATATGTTTCATTATTTTTTTGCGCTGTAAGGTAGGTAGTAGTGAAAATAAGGTATAAAGGTAGTGATTCGGGTTATGCACGAGAGTAAGGGAAGCTAGTTTCTGGGACGAGGGGTTATACTTTCCTCCTTAGTGACAGTTATATTACTCATGTCCCAATAGACTAGAGACTTACGGGGTATTCATGCCCGTGCCACCTTTTGGATGGCTTAATCTTAATCGACTAGAGAAGTTACGGCGCCTGCGTCACCCTTTCCTCCTCCAGCTGGAAGCTCCGTGTACGGCGGGTATTGGCTCACCTGATAGTACTCCTGCTGATCATGGGCAGCGCCTACGCCGTGGTGCTCCTAGTCAAACGCTCTGAAGACGTCGACGGGTCCTCCTCCTGGTACCGGCAGAACGAACTCACCATCACCCTCACCCTCATCTCCATGGTCTACCCCAATATCTTCGACGTGAGTAACACTTTGCTCTTCCTTACAATTTAATGTTCTTTTAACAAATTATGCCTCTGGAATTTGCAATCTTCTCTTCATTGTTTATTTGTAGTTCGGCATATTAAACCAATTGTGTATTTTACGGTACAATATGTTGTGAACAGATAGTTGTTTTGGCATCATAAAATCCCAATCATCTTGCAAAATGCCTGCCAGAAAATAAAGTAAGAAGTAGATAGTCAGTGGCGTTAACTGAATATTACAGTTACAAAAGACTGAGCATTGTGATTTTTTAATCAAACTGACCCCAACAATGACAGTGGATATTTCAACCGTGGGTCGTGGTTTACTAGGATATCAGTGTTGACAAAACTTCCTTCGTCACACACAAGGCCCGGCAAGGAAGTAGAGCCTTCATCGCTTTACACTATCATTCTTGCATTGGCAAACACACCAATTCTTGATTAGGCCTAAGTTGCCTCCGGTAGAGGCGTCCAATGTGTCATATTAGTCGTCATCTGCTTGGGGTCCAGCTCGAATTTCAGCTTTTTGCTAATGCTTCTTCATAATTTTGTCAGCGTTTGGTCTTTTAAGATGATGACAAAACTTTGCCATGCATGACAGAAGCCTCCTGGTATGGTGATTGGTGTTGAAGACATACACCTTGAGTAGTGTATGTCTTAATGTTGGAATAAAGCATCGACAATACCCGGGTCTTCTCTGGTTCAAACTCAGCTGCCATTTCGAGGACTGCCACGTTCCGGAAGCCCATTCCAGTTGCAAATACCAGCACAAATTCCATCTCTTGGTTACAGACCTTGTGCCACAGGCAACACCAACACCACGACATCAGAGTCAAGCACTCGGATAAGGATCTTGTGGTGGCCATATTGTTCAGCATTTGACGCATGCAGCAACACGCGACTGTCAACTTCATGGCTACATGAGCGAGTGATGCTAGATCCGCCAGTGGCGGCTTGCTGAGGACAACCTGTTTGTCTCTCATGTTGAACCCCTGGAGAGTGGCTTCTAAGAACCTGAGTACCTCCATCTTGTTGCATTCTATGCGGAGGCAGGTCTAGCAATTTCCTTGCCCGTTGCTATACCAGGAAATTGCCAGAGCTTCATTTATAGGGACGGAATGTAGTAAGATTTCTAAACATTCCTTTCTCACGTGTTTTGTTCTTGTGTCTTTCAACGAATATTCAAGCCTGTTGTATCCTGCAGCTTTGTGGATATTTAGGCTATATAGATGACTGGCATACTAATCTGAGGTCTTGCAAGTATCTGACTTCAACATCAGGATGTTGTTGGTCCCAACAAGAGCTATACTGATTACAGAGGATTAGCCAGACGCTACTATTGCAATGTCTTCCAGAATCGGCAACAGCTGAATCTTGAATATCAGCATATATGAAAAGCTAATTTCATGTTATTATCTAAGTATATTGCTCATTTTATTCACATTTTTCTTCATTATATCTCGTAATATTGTGATTAGTATAATTATTTTCCTATGTCGCACTTTGTGTGCTGATGTTCTTTAGTATACTGTTGTATCATCCTTTAGTATCGTACCATGTAATTATGTATCTTGTAATTATTTTCACCCTCTTCTGTAACCTGAATATCCTACACCACTGCACCATCCACCATTTTATCATGCATTACATGTACCGTGGCGCCCTGGGTATGACAGGTGGTGGGACTCCTGGAGGTGCGCCACCCGAGGAACCAGCTTCAGTGGCAGCTGGGCCGTATCATGGCTCTCAATCTCCTCAACCTTTACACACTCATCTTCGCCCTCTTCTCAAAGGTCGACGACATGGTAAGCAATTCTACCTGCTGAGATAATAACATTTATATAGAATTGGAGATAGTGTAAGATTCCCGTGTTTGTATAAATAAAGGATGTAGAAATGATCTTTCAGACGACAGAGTTGGGGGAGCTGAAGACCAATCTAACAGAGACTTACAGCATATCGACCACGCTAGATTTCACCATGGGCTTCTCCCAAACTACACCGCTCCTCACAGATGACCCACGCTCGTCCTGGTTCTCTTACATAGACTCTACGGATGCCTCTAACCTGCCTAATGCCTTAAGTATGTCCATGCATGATGTATTAAATGCCTCGCTACCAGGCATAAATAACTCTTTAGTGGACCTGCTGACCACAGCCTCCTGGTCTCTGCCACCTGCGTCGCCAGACCCAGCCACCCTGACTGCAGCGGGAGGGCAGCACTTGAGCCACGGCGCCACCCTGGCCACGTCACTACTGGCTGCTGCCGCCTTCACAGGGTGAGTTAAGTGATACCAGTTGTTGCATTAGTGTGTTTATTCACTAGTTTATATGTAATGGGTGCAAGTCATTGATGCTAGTGACTGCAAACACAATCTTAACTATCGGCTGTTTTCCTTTCAGTATACCGCTGTCAAAGAGCGATCCCAGTCTGAAGGAGCCTCTTCCACCTCACTGTCATCTGGTGCCACATCCTTGCCTCATGGTACCCTCCATATCGGACGTCACTACACCCACTCCTACGGAGGCCACAGTAGCGCCAACAACCACCTCGAAAGTTAACACTGGAGTTACTCCGCTGACCACACCGACGACATTGGATTATGAAGACTGGCTCAGAGCTGCCTATGACAAAGTAACTGAGGATCCAGCCCCTGATGACGAGGGAGCAATTTATATTTATGACGACGACAACATCACTACAAATCCCACAACGGTGCTACTACCTGGTAACACCACCACCTTGCTGGATTCGCCAAGGGGCACCATCACCACCACCTTGCCGGATTCATCATGGGGTACCACCACCACCTTGCCGGATTCACCACGGGGCACCATCACCATCTTGCCGGATTCACCACGGGGCACCACCACCATCTTGCCGGATTCACCACGGAGCACCACCACCACCTCGCTAGATTCACCACGGGGCTCCATCACCACCTCGCAGGATTCACCACAAAGGGGCGTCACCACCTCGGCAGAATCATCATGGACAACTACAATTGAGACTCGTCTAGGTAATGAGAGCTACCTCAATAGTGAGACCCTTAATGGAACAGATCTCTTGCTAAACTCCTTGCATCTAGAAGAAACGTTAGATTCCAACATTACGTCGAAAGACTTTAGCGGAAATGATGCAACAGCATACGCTTCCAAAAAGCCTTTCGAAAGCACAGAGTCGGTTTTAACAGAAATCTCTGCGCCTCTACTTCTAGACGAAACAGCAACACCGGATTCTGTCAGTCGAGAAATATTTTCTCCAGGTGATCCTATTGATCATGCAGAATCATTGCCTTTAACGTCTGAAAGAAATGGTAATTCAAATGAGGCGCTCGAGCATCTCTTAAGAGCCATTCCTGGCATTCCTGCAAGATTTAACACACTTTTTCTAGATTATGCCAGTGAGAATGGGGCAGGCCAATCAGATGAGACCATAAACAAACATTCACTTGATACAAATGATTCTCCAGTAAGAAGAATGAAACGGGAAATACTTAAGCCTTACCCAAAGAAACGCGAGATGGCTAAAGAGGTGAATGAAAAAAAACGTACAAGACTTAAAAAAAATCGAGACTTCAATAATCAAGGTGAAAACAGAGAGATTAGAGTTGTGGATCGAAGATCTCGAGACCTATACAAAATAAGTCGTGGCATCAATGGAAAGACTCAAGAACAAGGAGGCAAGAACCGTGTGAAGAGAGTCATCAACGATTATGAGGGCTTGAGTATTCATGATCTGCTTGATTCCCCAAGATTCAAACTAGAAACAGATGGCAGCATCGATTTTGAACCACATTTTGGGGAAGAAAACAAAAGTTTTGAGATGAAAAATGAAGCTTTAAAGACTGAAGCAGTGAATGATTTAAATGTGAGGGAGAGTGTGGAAGCAGATCAATATAGTTCCGTGGTACCTGGTGATCATCTCGCTCTGACTACCCATGATCGAGCCAGCTATTGGGACACAATGTTAAAAAATCTGAATGCTGAAAACGGAAATGCATCGGAATCGCTGACGTATGAAGACGGAGCAGCGACACGGTGGTCGACGGAGCACTCAACGCGACCAGCCACTTGGAGGATGGCAGAGATGGGTGAACCCTGGAGCTTGACTTCTGAACCTGAAGACGATGATTGTTATATTATAGTGTGTGATGGTAAGACACTCAACGACTTGGGCTTTCATGATTACCAGTATTATAAATCTGAATATTGACAGGTCATCAGTTGTGCTTATGAGGTTTAACCATGCATTTGCAAGTTAAATTTTATAACGTCTGTTAAATGCTATACCTATCTCATGATTGCGAGGTTCTATATTTTCTATAGGTAAAATTCTTACACTTTAACTACAGATTCATTTTGAAGTGTTGCTGAATCGTAGCTAATTAAGCAGAATAGTACTGTAGTATAATGTGTTTATCTTGTTTATCGATAGTTTACTTGGGAATATTTTTGTTTGAAGACTAAGGCGGTGTGGTGGAGTGTTGACGAAGGTGTTGACAAAATACCTGTGGAAACGATACTTTTGTAGCTAACATGCTCCATGAATTCAACCTGACCATTAAAATTATATTTTTGCATTTTTTTCAGCAAGAGATGTACTATGTAGTGTAAAATTTGCAATACATTAATTTCAGGTGATATTGTGTGCAATATTTAATTTTGTTTTCAAAGTGACTAGTTTTTATAGTCAGGAATATCCCATTCGAATTTGATGTCTCGACAACGTGTATGCAACCCCAACCTTTCGTCTACTCTTCCTTTCCAGCGCCAACAGAAGACACCACTTTAAGATCCACTCAGATCTCTAGGACGGCCCCTACTTCACCAGTATATACGTCGAGTGCTACTGCACCACTGACTTCAGTAACGCCTACATCACCTGCACCCACTGAAGCCTCAGAGGCAACAGTCACTGCTACAGATTTCGTTTCATCGATATCCGGGTCCGAGGCTTCGCCACCGCCATTGATGGGCCCTGAGTCGCAACACTTCCTGGTACAGCCCATGAAGAACAACCCGGAGAAGTGGGCGCCTCTGCTGCCGAGCAAGATGCGCCAGCGGCTTAGGAAGCTGTGCTGGGAGACCATGTTTGGCCAGGAAATAATTAAGCTCACTGTTATGGACATGGTGAGTTAGTGCATTGCCTGCCTCGCAGCTGTTTATTATACTATCTATGGTCTCGGGTGAGAGCATCTTATCCTTTCTTTTAGAGATGGTGAATCTACCTACAATTCAAAACACAATGTTAAAAAGTAAAGATTATACATTGCGTCGTAAATATAACATCATCAACTTTTTATTAGTGTCAACTGCCAATAAGCAAATAGTGAATGCACAACTGTCTTTAAGTTGTCTGTCCATTTTTTTTTTCTTCATCTATCTTAGGTCCTAATAGACTGTCCCTCTACCCTCCGTCTCCTCCACAGGTAGTAACAGTTGTTACCATTGTGATCGGGGACTACATCCGGGCGGTGATTGTGCGCGTCTTCAACAACTGCTGTTGCTGGGACCTGGAGAAGCAGTTCCCTGGCTACCCGGATTTCAAGATAGCCGAGAACATTCTCCATCTCGTCAACAATCAAGGCATGGTCTGGTGAGTAGATGAGTAGAGGCTCTCATAGGATATGTGAAGCTCTTCTAAAACCGGTTATGATCCTATGGCAGTGATTTAAACTAGTGGGGTTCAAAGACAGCCAAACTGGAAAAGGTTTGATCATTATAATAGCTTAATGTTCATGGAAAAAAAGAGATTTCCCCTAGAACAGTGAATCTTGGAAGAGTAGATGGGCCCGGGTCCTTGGGAGGGGGGTGAGAAGTGTCAGCTAGTATTGAGTGACACACTGTCATGTATACCAGTCTTCTCGCCCATAGTAAAATATGGCACTGGTATTCATGCGAGCATCCTTCCTTCCCCCTCCATCAGGATGGGAATGTTTTTTTCGCCTGGGCTGCCGGCGCTCAACACGTTTAAGCTGGTGGTGTTGCTGTACGTGCGCTCGTGGGCGGTCGTCACCTCCAACGTCCCACCGGAGACAGTCTTCAAGGCCTCCAACAATAACAACTTCTACCTCCTCTTCCTCCTCACTATGCTCTTCCTTTGTACCCTCCCTGTTGGGTAAGTTTTAGATAATAAAAAAAACTGTAGTTGAATGGTTGCTAGGAATGCTGGTTTATTGCTGAAAGATTTGAACTAGAATTTCTAGAAGTTCCTTGTCATGTGTTCAACCAATATGATTATCGGTACTTGTTACTAATACTGATGTTAATACTAATGGCCTCACAGCTGTCACAACTTGTATGAATAGTAAGTGTAATATACACTAGATTTATATATTGTTGGTACTTATTCTAATACACCTTCCTCAACCACTTGTGCTGCAGTGTAGTTTGCCAACCAGCTATAGTTCCAAGATAATGCTATGGTCTCTTAGACCTCTTCTAGCTTTTATTATTAAAAGTGTAGGGGTCTAAGGAAGTAGTCTATTGTTCTAAGGGGGTGACTTAGTTACTTGTCCCCATCTCAATCATTGTCTCCTGCTGTAAATTGCTTAGATTATAGAACATTAGCGTCTAGTTCCTGAACCCAATGTGTTACTGTAACCTTCTACACTACCACTCGTAGTATGGGTGTATAATAAATTTACCTGCATTTATCTTGAGTTATCTTGAGATGATTTCGGGGCTTTAGTGTCCCCGCGGCCCGGTCCTCGACCAGGCCTCCACCCCCAGGAAGCAGCCCGTGACAGCTGACTAACTCCCAGGTACCTATTTTACTGCTAGGTAACAGGGGCATAGGGTGAAAGAAATTCTGCCCATTATTTCTCGCCGGCGCCTGGGATCGAACCCAGGACCACAGGATCACAAATCCAGCGTGCTGTCCGCTCGGCCGACCGGCTCCCCCGGTTTTACTTGAGGGTCATTATATATCTAGTGGCCTCGATGAGGACAGGAAAGCCACCAGCATGTTAAAGGTCACTAATTTGTCCTGATTTTTATTGAGCTAGAAATTAACTGGAAAAAACTCCATTTGTCACTTGGGAGCGGGACCTCTTGCATGCCACAAGCTCCTACAAGGAACCCTGGGAGGACATAAATTATTCCTTCTCCCTATAAAACAAATGCAAAACACTTGGGTGAAGCAAATTTTTCAAAAGCAAAAATAATTTCAGTTAATAAAAACTTAAATCTGAAATTAAACTGGAAAGTGCTCCTAACTGTAACCCCCCCCCCCCTCTATCCCCTGAGGAGGCTTCCCTGTAAGACGGCTGTACATATATACCTGGCCTTAATCTTGGACCTGACCAGGTTAGATGCCTTGGCAGGAAAACCATGGACAAGTGGAGCTCCATTGCAGCATGGGAACCTCGCCCTGAGACCACCACAATGGCGGCACTCCTCCACTAACCACAAATTGCTTTCCTACCTCCCAGGATGTTAGTTTAACCAACTACCCATCCTGTGGACAAGTGGCATGAAGATTACAGTGAGTCGCATAATTGGCTAATATACTGGACCACATTCACCTGCGGATAATATACTACCTCGCTACAACTTCTGCAATTTTCAAATTAGTGAAATTTATGTGGGGATGACACTACATATTTTCTACCCAAACATCAACTATTGCACCGTTTGTAGAACATTAAAGCACTCCTGCAGTATGTCTTAAATAATTCTCCTTCAATAACAAAAGTCCTGTAGATGCTATACTGATTACCTTTTTACACACAAAGTTGTTGCCACATTTTCTACCATGAAATGAGCAAACTTCCCATCTGTGGCAGGTATGCGGTGGTGTGGCTGGAACCATCGTGGCACTGTGGGCCTTTCAGTGACTATCCCAGGATCTACCAGCTGGCAACCTCCACACTGATTGGAGGCCTCCCAACCTCCCTCTACCCTGTAGTTGACTACATCTCCTCTCCTGGTGTGGTCATTCCAGCTGGCCTCCTCCTTGTCCTGATAATCTACTATCTATTATCCCTGACAGCAGCCCTCAGGGAGGCCAACAGCGACCTCAGGGTAAGAGGGTGTAGGAATACAGCCTGTCCTCCAAAGATCAAAAAGTCCATTGCATGCACCTGCCAAACTCCGTTTATAAATGAAAAACAGTTTACACAAGACTTGCAACTGATGACGTCCTAACACTTCCGGAACAAATGCTGACAAATTTTTTTCGAATCGCAACACTGTAAATGCTTCACCCACGTACTGTATTACAAATACAAATAATTGCCAACAGAACCTAAACACCTACCCTAAGATGACCAGTGCCTAAATAGGCACTATTCTAATATATATGTAATAATAATTTTATATTTCATAAAATTCCTGTTTTGAATGAACGGCATGTTAAAATTTATGAATGCGTCATTGAGGTCGACCACTGGATGGAATGGACTTGGTCCGAGGATTGGTTGAGGAATAATGCAGAATTAATTTTCTGCCTCGACATGGTGTCAAGCCATGTGAAGTATTTTTCATATCGTTAAATCATAACTGCATTTTTAAATTCCCATTTAAATATATTTGCTTACGAAATGATATACAGTATTTAACCAGAAGTTTGCACTAATGAATTTTAAATCTAATCTACAGTATTTTGTTGTATCATGTGTGCTGATCGAGTCCCTCCACAGGATCAGCTTCGCCATGAGAGGTCAGCGGAGAAGCGCAAGGCCCTGGATGCTCGCTCTGGCATTAAGGGACGCCCTGAAACTCCAACCACTAGGTCAGTCATACTACTTGAGGTAATGTACCAGATGGGGTACCTGGCTGTGGGCAGATATGTGTGTATGGTGCTGAAAGTATTGTCACGAAGGAACTAGTAACAATGAATACAAATTAGACATTTATATTTAAAATATATCTATTAGGCAAGCATTGATTCAACAGTCACTGAAAGAAAACTCAAGCTTAATCTAATACACTACATACATGGATGTAAATATTTGGATGTAAGTCAGAGCCAGCCTAGCACAAGCTAGTAGGCCTGCTGGAGAATTTTCTTCTTGTGCTCCTGTGTTTAATGAATGTATACGTTCAACAGGTGGGGCAGGGTGGTGCCACTGACACCCATGCCACGGGCACGCCTTGATGCTACCAGTGATCCTGAGAAGCCAATTGACAAGAAATCTAGTCTAACTGGCATGTCTAGTATAACCTCTCGTTTATATTTAAATTTGCATAATTTTTGTACTGTATTATACATTGTGCATTTCAGTTGATAGCGTATGTTAATCTTTACTCTGGATGTTTAAAAAACAGCATATTGGCTTTTGTAAAAAAATATTTATATTTATGGTGAATGTATGGTGCATACTGCCTTCTCAGTCATATTTCAATTTATTGTAATTAGTATTTCCCATCAGTTTGCCTCTTCTGTTCACTCCAGCATATTGTTTATAGCATTATTCCCACAGGAGACATTGGCCCATTGGTCCCCCTCCCTTCCTCTCCCAGGGGCAAGGATGATGGGTCCTGGCCTGATGATGGCACTGATCTGGGACAGTCTGAGGTGTTCGATGACTCCCTCTCAGAGCCTCGTAGAGCGGGGAAGGACACGCCAACCATAGACAGCGGAGATACGGTCATGCCAAAACAAGAGGCCAGGCGGCATGATAAACGGAAGGAAGTGGAAAAAGAAAGAGGTACAGAATCTGCTCCAAGAAGTCCTTATTCCAGACCAAAGAACAGGCGCAATTCCTCCTCGCATGGAATTAAAGATGAAGATGAAATAAGTTTATCCAAGATACAAAGAGGGCGGCACCGAAGCTCTGGAAGCCAGCACAAGTCCACTAGAATGTCACAAAAAAGGAAAGAGTCTGATGACAGCGGTCACCGAGACTCGTCAACCTCGGTTAAAGCTGGTCATAGACAAAGCATCGACTCGCCAAAGGAAAGGAGAAAAGGATCCGGACCTCAGACAGATAAATTGAAGCACAATATGCCACAGGAATGTGTCCAGGAGCTGAACAAGGTTCTGCAGAACAAAGAATTAAAACAAGGAAGATCCACAAGACTTGTAAACAAGGTTGACCCACAAAAAACTGCAGAACCTGACACGCCAACAAAAGTTATCCCACCAGATTATCACCGCCGTGAATCTTCTATACTGAAGATAGATGACTTCCGTAGGAATTCTCAAGGCAAGAACAATCGACCCCAAAATGGTACACAGCCAGGACACCAGCGAAGCAGTTCCGAGGATTCTCAGAGTATGCAGACTATACCCATTATCAAGGTGAGCCATTTTATATTAAATTCAATCTTTTAATGATGGAATTTAGACCTCTGGTTTGGTATACTGAAAATAAGTGGGCGATTTAGGTGTCTTAGGGGTCATCTGCTAACCAGTTGACAATATCAGAATTGTTGCTGCAGACTTCGAAACAAATTTTCATTCATGCTGAGAACATTGTTGGGTAATTGAAGATGAAGCCCAAGTCTATATTCACTACTGTATTCATCTGATGACTCACATCTGTGAATACAGTGATGTAATATGAAGGGCACGAGTGGCATCATAGGTTGTATGATCATTATAAAATTATAACCCTGACTCCACAAGGGAGGAGATAATTTTTATTCTTTTACTATTTTAGATTAGCAAGGAGGATAGTGTGGAGAGATCTCTACAACAAGCTAAGTTGGAGAGGCAGGAAAAGATGCAAGAAGACCCATGTACTACGAGTGACCAACAATCGCTGAACAACAAAGACACTGTATCTTTCTTTCCAGCTGAAAGAATGGGTGAAGAATTGGTAAAAATGAAAAATAACCAGCCAAAGATATCTCGACAAAAGCATTCAAAGACCAAGTCTGTACCAAAAGAAACTGACTTGGATGATCCTTACATTTTGGATTATGGTGATCCAAACCAGACTTCTGACACTGCTGCCCTGCTGGGAAATGGCAAAATGTACAAGGAAAATGTTAAACAAAAGGCAGCAACGGAAGTTGCTCTAAGTTCAGGGACTCTCAGTTCAGACGAGGACGCGACACTCTTAGATTAGTGATGATAGCTGTCCAAGATCTACATTTTAAATTTATTTAAATGTTTAATAGATTCGGTAAATGGTCAGGACCTATTAGAAATGTCTGAAGTTAGTGGTTAGGGTGTGTGTATATGTATGTATGTGTGTATTACACACACACACACACAGGTATATGACATACAACAATCATTCATTAATGTTGGTGTTAACACTTTCGCGCTCTCCGCAAAGGTCACTCAGCCAACCGAATGTGCGCGCTGCGTTTTTATCGCTTAAGCGTAAAAACAAAAATGTGTGTACTCTTTTTACTCTTCTGACCTTAGTTCTCATGCTACGTATTTCATTTTGGTACCAACGTGTTCGCAATAAAATTCTCTAGAAGAACATCAGTAAAATAAGTCACGAAACATATAGGGATACCAGCACCAAATAAATAACTACGTAGATGACTCGCCGTGAGCGCCCATCAGCAACAAAATGTTTTTACTCTTGGGATTGTAATCACCTCCACACTTGTTCTACAGCGTTAATTTTGGTATCAATGGACTTGCAATGAAATTCCCAACACGGTGATATGAATATAAGCGTAGAATAATGATGCAGCCCGCCCGCAAGAGTGTGGGAAGTGGTGAAATTGTTACCCGGTATCGGTGACGGGACGACGCACGGCGCTTTGAAAGTTTATACTTATTTCACTCTCATGACATTAATTTTCTATGTACGTCATTCATTTTTATGTCAATGTGTTCGCAATAGAATGTTCTATGTGCCCATAGGTAAAAAATATCAACAAAGCGTAAGTTAGAATAGCGACAAATATAAAACAACGCTAGAACATATCAGTGAGCGTCAAACACACACGAAATATTTTTTACTTTTGTTATGTTTGTCAAGTTTATTCTTGTTGCACACAGTTATTTTTGGTTGTATATTGATCGGAATAAAATTCCCTAAACAGACATATGCATATAATACATGATATGGGGGAAGAATTACCAGTATAAACGGCTAAAGTCACCCACCTGCAACCCGTTTGGGACAAAATACCATTTGATCGAAGTTATCCACACCTTTCATGAACTTATTGTACCATGCAGCCTAGTGGTGAGAAAGAGAGCCTCATAGCGCGCAGTTTGAAACAAACCCAAAGTAAATCGGATAAAAATTGAATTTTATACAAATATTTTAAAAGTAGACATAACTTTATGTCCACTATGCGTTTACGTTAGACGAAACCGAACGCGCCGGCGCGTCCAGATAGCGCGAAAGTGTTAAAATCTTACTCATTGGTGTATTTTATAATGATAAGTGTAATCCTCTAATATTTAACAAGTTTCATTTGTTCCCCCCAAAAAATAATCCAGGTTATTTCAATACATATAATGTGCTTTGTTATAGACCAACACGTATAAATATACAGTATATAAATTAAATCTTTTGCTTTTTTTTTTACTGTATCTTAAATTAACTATCTCGTACACATTTGTTTCACAAATAGTATTTCATAAATAAAATGCTTAGTTTCATCCCTATTTCCATCCCCCCTTACAAGTAAGGAAAGGAGGAGGAAGGTGAGTATCAGAGCTAACGACTGAAAAGAGTGGAACCAGTTTGTTCGCGAGAAACCCAGGATTTACCAGGTCAGAACCATGGAAACGAAGGACGAGCAAAATAGCTAGAACAAATTTACCAGCAATCTTACAAATTTACTTTTGATGGAGAGAAGTGTCAATTGCAATGATTATCTTGAGATGATTTCAGGGCTTAGTGTCCCCACGGCCTGGTCCTCAACCAGGCCTCTTTTTTTTGTTACACACCTCCAGGAAGTGGCTCATAGCAGCTGTCTAACTCCCAGGTACAGTACCTATTTACTGTTAGGTAACAGAGGCTTCAGGGTGAAAGAAACTCCGCCCATTTGTTTCCGCCTCCACCGGGGATTGAACCTGGAACCTCAGGACTACAAATCCGAAGTGCTTCCATTTGGCTGTCAGGCCCCTCCCCTATTCTATGGTGGAGACATAGATCTCCAACTCTCCCATTCTGTTGTACAGAAGGCCCTATGGGCCACTGCACATGTCTTTTTCTAGACTGCACACTTACAGCGTATACCCTGAGCACAGTGAATTCCACCATTTCCACGAGCTACGAGAGAGGCACGGCGAGGAATAGATGAGGGAAGGGGGGGGGGGGCAATATTCAATAAGGTCTTGTGAAAAAGGAGGGGGAAGTGGAGGGGGGGGGGGGTGCCAGAGTGGCAGATTGAATAGGTTGGTAAGAGCATAGAGGGCGACAAGATTCCAGTCCGCCTTATCAAACCTCCACCAAAGGAACGAGAGAGGTGGAAAGAAGTGTGTTACGAGAATGGGGTAATGGTCACTGTTATGGAGGTTATCCAGGACCCTCTATCCCACGTCTATATAAATGGAGAATGAGCAGAGGCAAAGATGAAAAGATTGCACAGGAAAGGGTGCAAGTGTGAGTCAACACAAACTGGCTCGACAGACTTTAGGAGAAACAATGGAGAAAAAGAGGACGAAAGGTTCCAAGAGATGGCCTCGGGTATTCATCAGCTTCACCCCAGAGGACATGTTGACAGTTATGATCACACAAAAGAAGTGCAGGCTCCAGAAATTAGTCCAAGAGGTAACTAAGATCAAGAATTGAAAGAACATGCAGGGGAATAAAAATGGAACAAGTGTGCCATTAACCTATAAATATACGAGCTGCAGAAGAATGAACTGTTGACTAAAGTTGAGGGACAAAGGGAAAATCATTCCAGATCAAGAAATCATTAGTTAGGAGTCTCGGTAAAAGCAGCAGGGGAGGAAAGAAAAGCATAACTAAAGTGACCAGGACGACTGCCAAGCATTGGCTCCTGGAGACTGGCACAAAGCGGCGAAAATTGAAAATTCAGAAGTTGTTCTGGAAAATTTGCAAAGAAACTTTAAATATTCCACTGAAAAATAAACAGAGTAAGGACCAGAGGTCAAGAAAAAGACAAATAAAGGAAAAAAAACTAAGGCAAAGGACACACAAAACTAGGGAAAACGTGCAGTGAAGTTAGGAGGAAGGGGCCAGAGGTAAATCCAGCAAAGAACATAGTTGAGAGGTTAAAATACCAATGGGGTATGGAGAGGGAGGCAGCGCCACACAAGGGGCGGTCGAGGGAGGGTGGGCGAACAATGACAAACGGTAGTAGGTACTATCAGAAGATACCTGCTACCTATCTACAAGTAGTGATATCTATATTTTTACATATTTTTGCTATAAATGATAAAATTTTATAATTGCCAACAATGAAACAATAAGCTAAAAACAGATTTGTTAAGTTAATTAATGATGGTAATCATCCAAATATCACAATTTTGGTACAGAATACTGTAATGGAGAACAATTTAAATTTAAGATATTCTGATACATCATACAGTACACAAACTGCAAAACACTGGGAAAGATCCATTTGGTATGAATCTAGTAATGAGTTCAGACGTATTTCCCATTTAGGGCAATGCATGATCAATTTGAAAGGCATCAAGGACTTGGGAAAAGAAGAACAGGGTAAAAATTTTCACAGAAAACCTGTAAAATTTAACATTTACTATTGAAGCTTTAAATTCTAGGGGTTTTAAAAGTATAATCATAAATAAATATAGTATTCCATAAACAATGATAATTAATGAATCATACACTTACAGTACAGTATTACAGTTAAAAAAGGTTAATGTTAAATTATTCATAGATTTGATATATGCTACCTTCTGCTATATATCTGACATTTAAATATTATATTCCTGTAAAATGTAGATGATTAACAATTGTCATAAAAAATTCAAGAATAGTAACAAATGTTTTATCATCATTGCTTAGAACATGCAAAATATTCTATAATAATGACTAAATATTGCAGGTGAAATTGACTGAAACACTTAGGCAACACCTACATATTAATTTTAAAGTCCACTTTTTCATCTAAATTTCATTTTCACCCTTGTGTGCACTATTTTGCTCTGTAACAGAGCCAAGCATTATGAACACCTGTCATTTTGTTATCTTAAAACATCACTTTACACCTGTCAAATGTATACTGGATACAATTATTCTAAGGAGCAGAAAAATGAAATCTTAACTTTTGCCATAAAAAAAACTGCTCAGTCTCGCTTACCTACAGACAACAATCTTGCCTCGATATCTGAACACACGTTCTCCATCAGGAAGTCACTGGAATTAATCTTGTCTTGACCATTTCCATTTCACACACTTCTGCATCCTAGGAAATTAAATGGTTGTTTTCTCACACTGATAATTGTATCAGTTGAGTGCACAACATACCACATATTGGAACAGGTTAGGTTCCAAAAGAAGCATATTACATCATGTTTTTCCAGGCTATTCTAATTACCAATCTTGTGTAAGATGTTTTGTAATCTACATTTAGGTACAGTAATGTGATTTTTAGAATTCAAAATCGTTCCAACTAGTGGAAATGATGACACAATAACAGATGTACATATTGGAGTGATTAAAGAAATGGTTAAGAATAAACAGTACTATATTAAGGTCATGAAGTTAAATGTATTATTAAACTAGAAGCTGTGTGAAGTATAAAACAAATTTAAGAAAACAGAATTTAAAATGGTTGATACATAAAACAAAGTTAGAATTAAACTTATTAAGAAACAAAGTTTCATTATTTCAATTTTACTTTGCTCTTTTGTAGGATGATAGAGGAAAAAGAGAGAGGCATGAGATTTGTTATAACAAGAATTTGACAGGAAGCCACTAACCACTCGGGCGGCTGCTACTTCTGCATGGTGGACCCTTCCAAACTTCAGATTGGCAAGAATACACCTGTTATCACATCTCTGGACCTTCCTTCATCCATCACCTTGGTGCCACACTGCTGAGCTCCCCATACTCATTCTTCCAGTGAGTGCAGCTGTCTGCAAGTCTGGGAGCGGGGAAGATGTTGTAGATCCAGACGACAATTTCAGAAGTGGAGCTGAGGAGAGAAACCCATACTTCCCAAACCAAAAAGACCTCAATGACTTAATTAACAATGTTGCTCTCACCAAGTTCTGTGCTGAGCTTTTGACTTCTAGGCTCAGGCAGTGCAACTTGTTGGGTGAAAGTGTACGTCTCAGATCACAGGAAGCATAAATCTTAAAAACTACTCGCTTCTAAATCTGTTGTGGTAATTTTTGTGTAACTTTAGTATAAATACATGTTAATTTGATTCATTTGTTGCCTTTTCAGACTATGTGAACAAAAAAGATGAAAATTCAACAGTTTTCTCATTGGAGCGATGTATTTCAAAAGAATCCGTCCTAGTTACACAAGCAAAGTTTGAGTGAAAAGTTAATTTCTGTACTGTTTAGGCATAAGCAATTAGGTAATAAAATAACCCAGGAACAAAAATGTTTACATTGTGTTATTTGGATGTCTAAATATGCTGAAACGTGTAGTGTTACCATTTGCTAAAGAAAAATCTGTACAATTTCATTAGCCTCCCCCAAAAAAAGCGGCAATCTTTTAGATGTCCACACAATGTCTGGAACGATTCAGTCCACATTTTTGAGTGTGCACTGTATTTTTTACATATCTCTCTCCCTCTCTCCTGAATTGAGTGTTTTCCTTCCTTGACATTTTTTTATCAGTGCAAGTGCATAGTAGCTGTTGCAGCTAAATATTAGATACAGCAGTGAAAAATGTTTTTCATAGTTAAAAAACTCGCCTTTACACCTGGACAGTTAATGAATCGGAGGCCTGCAAAGTGCTGTTTGTGGCCCTTCAGGAAAAATTCTCAGAAAGACAGCGTCATTGAGACAAAGCCAATATTTTTGCAAATAAATTTGCAAGTCAAAATAAGTTTTGTAATACTGCAAGGTAAAGTGTGTACACTCGCTGGAGTACTTATTTACAGCTTCACTTTAGGATACTTCAAAACTACTATGCAGAAATTTGAAAGGTCTTTATTCAGCATACACCTTAAAAAATTGAAAAAAAAAGTTTAACAATTAGGTATGCCGAACGAAACAAATTAAAGATCCAATGACTAACTCATTCCTCCTTAATTTACCATTACCTGTCTTTGTTTGTAAACACTCAAAATGTCTGGTAGCCTAAAGACCCTCTCAAATATTTACCCATCAAACTGCATGGATACAGAGGTATCAAAACATATTATGTTGGAAAGCTTAACATCAAGAGGAAGTAATGCAGAAGATGTGATCAGCAAAATAACTTCCTTACAAATTTCATTGATTACATTGGTCAATTACAGCATAATTTTTCTTAAGAGAGATAACAATGAAATAAAAACAGTAGAATCCTTTAATATAAAGCAGTTCCAAGTTTTGCATACGTTTCCAACATTAACAAGTAACAGTCCTTCCTTTCCAAGAAAAATAAATATTAACAAAACCTATAAGCTCCTTACACAATTAATAAACAAAGCTTTATAAAGCAATAAAGCATTCACACAGACTTGGGTTACCAAATTAAAATGTGAAGCCAAACAACTCAGGTTGCATGGTGTAAGCCTTGTGAATACAGCAAGCTACGATCTGCTTCACTTTACTTCTTCTTGTTCACAATAGGCTGCATAATTTGGCCTTTGTCCTTCCCCCTCAGGCGTAGCCCTGAAAATGTTTAGTATGAATCATATCAATTTTCAGTACGAGTTTTTTTTTTCCTTACCATCACAAGATCTTTCAAACTGATTGATGAAGGTCAGGGCTTAAACCTAGAATATTAATTTACCAAGCAGAGACACACTCTAGCGATATTAATAAAATTAAATTAGTTACATTAATCTGCAGGTCTCTCCAACTTATATAAAGAAAACAAGGCCCAATTGACTCAAGACACTTCCAAAGAGTTTAAAATGATACTTCACCAACAAGCATGATTAACACACACAATGAACATCATTATTACCCACCTTCCCAGTTTAATGGAATGGAAGGCAAAAGCACGGAGTAAAAAATGAAAACAATGCTATATACTGAAATAACAGTACAGATATAAAAAAATGCATCACTCATCCCTTCATTCATCATATAATTCACACTATATAGCATCACACATGAAGAAACACCAAACATACTACATACTCAGCAAAAATCTACAACAGCATCCTACATCTCCACATGCCAAATGTACAGTGCTACTCATGAATTGTCATGAGGAAGATAAACAAATGCATGAATGCTATCTAAACAAACTGTTTACACCCACCCTTGCCATATCCCGTGTTGTACACGTTCAATTTAATTTTCTAACACACGCACTCACCGTTTGCTCCTTTTCTGCCATTCTTCCCTCCATCTACCCTCAAATTCACATAAATACTTACTCATTTTCAGTCTACCATAACATTCATTTGTTCAACATGCTCAAAACCATTGCTCAGTCGGTTCTTAATAATTTTGTGGTTTGTTAACTCACTCTCACTTGCCATCTCTCAAAGACATTTTCATTCTATAATTTATTTTTTAAATGCACACGATTCTCAGACTATTCAATTCTACTGCTTTAAATCTTGATATTTCACATTCCAACCAAACCACCATTTCACATGTGTTCATAAGGGTCAACACTAGGCAAGTAACACTCCTTCATGTACTCCCGACATCATCTATTTCTACCTTAATTTTCCAATCAGAACATTCATTGCAATATAAAAGAATCAAAACTATCAAAATATGTACTCGCCTCCTCACTTTTCTGTGCTTGGGCATATGAACTTAACATATAATAACCGAGTATTACTGCCAAATTATTTTGGGCGTATTATTGCCAAATAATGCCAAACAAGATCCAGATATAGACATAGCCCCTCACCCCAACCAACAAAGTCCATTGCCTTCCTCATGCATTTATAGCCAAAGTGCAAGCCAACACTCACCTATAGCCCTCTCAATTTTTCCGAGGACATTCTGATTTGGCACTGCCTTACCCTGTTCATACTCTTGGATCACCTGTGGCTTCTCATTAATACGCTACAAGAAAGCAAAATAGCAAAATTAGTGAAATTACACATAAAAAGAAGTCCAATGTGTATTTGTAATTGCCTATGAATGTATGTGTGTGCACGCACAAGTGAAATAGCAGATACAGTATTGAATGTGATCAAAATTGTTCCCAGTACTAAATGGGTCAAATGTTACAATGAAAGTACTTCCTAATTTAATGTAATTTTAATATTTGCCTATAAAGTAGCTGTGATGGGAGGGTGGGGGAGGTGCACAGGCAGAGTGCACTGGATTCTAAATTTGTCAATTCTTGGATAAATCCTATTGAGTATAAATAAAATATAACTGGTATCCATCCTGGCTGTTACAAACTACTATGACTTAAGAAGAAAGTGGGGTCAGAGCAGACTTCCAACCATTTTGACCACCAGTATTGATATTGGCAAGGTTCCAGCTTACATTTTCGGAACAGCCTATTAGAAAGAAGCCAGAAAAAGTGCTCGCCTTATATTGGCCAATACATAGCTAGGGTTGCGCATCTAAAGAAGGCAGCCATCAGGGAGGAGGAGAGAGTAAAGAAGTCATTCTAAGTTAGCCAGTAACATGCTCAAGTTATGTATAATTTCTTCTTATCAGCCAGTTGGTGAAATCACTGCACAAAGGTGCTCAGCAATGTTAACTATTAGTTACTTACTAAAATTAATACAGTATACGAATAAAATTAGAATCATTATTTACAGTTGAAGCGAGAATACTTCAAAATTTAAAGGGACTTCAAAACAAAGGTCTTATCTAATAAATGATGATAGTGCTATTCATACTTAACACTTTCGCGCTCCGTGGAAACTCGCGGTTGACAGGGGGAACGTGGCCCCTCTGTGCGGGTAAGCGCGCGGTGACACCCAAATGTGTATACTCGTTCCAGCTTTCTCACCTTAATTCTCGTGCTACGTCGCTCGTTTTGGTATCATTGTGTTCGCAATTAAATTCTCTACAGGTGTGTATAAATATAATGTCCAAAAGCCTAGCGTGACTCCCAACAGCAAAGCGTAAAGTCGGCAAAAACGCACAAAATCAGTAACATGTGCATTCTCGTTCCATTTTTTTACCTTAATTCTCGTGCTACGTTGCTCATTTTGGTATCATTGTGTTCGCAATTAAATTCCCTACAGATGTGTATGAATAAAATGTACAAAAGGCTGGAGTACCTCCCCGCAGAAAAGCCTAAAGTTACCTGTGAACGAGCGCCATTTTGTACATTGCAACCTAATGTTCAACTCGTTCAATTTGATAACATCAAATTTCGTGCTACGTCGCTCGTTTTGGTATCAAATTGTTCGCAATAAAAAGGCGAGTATTTTAAAACTAGTCCCAGAATAATAGAGCAATAACTGGATTTTTAACAAATATTTTAATTCTGGACGCTCATCATCACAAATTTATTTATAACTTTCCAGTGTTCTGACATAAATATTTGTGTTACATCTTTCATTTTGGTATCAAATTGTTCGCAATAAAAAGGCGCGCATTTTAAAACTAGTCCCAAGATAATAGGACAATAAATAGAATTTTAACAAATATTTTAATATTCGGACCATAGGCCTATTTATAATATTTTAAGTGTTTGGACATCAGGTTTCATGTTATATCTTTGATTTTGGTATCAAATTGTGTGCAATCTAAAGGCGCTTATTTTAAAACCACTACCAGATTGATCTGATAAAATTTAAATTTTTAAAAAATATTTTAATGAGTGACTCAGTACTGCGTCGTTGGAACACATTCAGTAGAAAAATGAGTGACGAGATAGTCAGTCTGTGGAACCTCAAAGTGTTAATAAATGTGATTAGGACCTCCAAGACTCTCCAGACCTAAGTGTTGTGCCGGAGATTTGCATGATCTAGTAGAACCATGATCTCTGGAACACCTGTCTGAGGGAAGCATCCACTGCAAGGCCCAACATCAGTGAGTTGATCTAAGATCATGTGCTGCTGCTTTAGCATCTACATATAGTACTTCTTAGATAACTTTGCAAGCAGTCAGCCCTGGGCAACATTGCAAGCTGATGTAGTTGGACAAAATTGAATCTACTGTACATTACAACAACATTCTTAGGACATACAACTGTTTAGCACTGCAATGCAGTAAATAAGCAATAAACCTTCCTTGTTCATTACTTTCACAAAGATAGAAAGGGAGGACAGTATAATTAGATCAAATTAGCAGTCTTGTGATGTAAAACATTGAATTTTTGAGAGATGAATACACAAATCTATCTTTAAAAATCACTATCATTGATGGTATCATAAATGGTGACTATGTGCAGTGAACTTGATTTAGCAAAGTATCGATTTCTATTTCAGATTAACATGAAAATTTAAGTTAGGAATACTATACATATAGTACATACAGACATACATACAGAATATATGAGCAAAATAGAGATGCATTTCAGAGGCTTCAAAATCAATATTTCATCTATTCCTATTAAAAAAAAAACATCATCCAAAAATTACAGTGCATGTAATGACAGTGGATGAAATGTACAAAATTTGGAGTGTTGCACCCAAAGAATATAAGGGTAAAGTTTTGTACAAATGGTATAATAAAGGACATAACAAAAACTACAACAACTTACCTTAAACTGCCTTGGCCTAAATAAGCATAATCTTAGGCATAATAATGTATGTGTGTACCTAGGAAATGTTAGGCTTAGTTGCTGCTCCTTTCTCAACCCTTCTATAAATTGCACAATCCCCATTTGCATGCATTTCATAGTTTGTACTTTACATCCACAGAGTGAAGTGTTGTGTGGATGGATGGATATATACCTGGATACCTGCTGGCTGGGGGTCTTGGGAGTTCTTCTATTCTCCAAGCCCGGCCTGGGGCCAGGCTCAACTTGTGAGAGCTTGGTCCAACAGGCTGTTACTTTGAGTGGCCTGCAGGCCCACATATCCATCACAGCCCGGTTGGTCTGGCACTTTTCGAAGAAAACTATCTAGTTTTCTCTTGACGATGTCCACGTTTGTTGAGGCAATATTTCTGATACTCACTGGGAGTATGTTGAACAGCCATGGACCTCTTGATGTTTATACAGTGTTCTCTGATTGTGCCTATGGCACCCATGCTCTTCACTGGTTCTATTCTGCATTTTCTTCCATATAGTTCACTCTAGTATGTTATTTTACAGTGTAGATTTGGGACCTGGCCCTCCAGTATTTTCCACGTGTATATTATTTTCTCTCTTTCTCTCATCTCCTTTCTAGTGAGTACATTTGGAGAGCTTTGAGACGATCCCAATAATTTAGGATATGAGCTGTGAATGTCTCTAGCCTCTCTTGCGACCTAAAAGAGCATTTAAGCAGAAAGAGCAACCATAGAAATTTATAATAATCATTAAACTCGGAATGCATCAACAACAAAGTGTTTATGGTAAGATGGATAATGGTTCTACAGGTGTCAAGAGGGTTACACTCACAGTAGCAAGGTCCTTTTGAGTCCAATTTTTAGCCTGACGACCCTGCTGGATGAGTCTACCCACATCTGGCGTTATCTTCTCATGCTTGAGCTCCTCTGTCTCCCTGTCAAGCTTGGCTGTGTTCATAGATGTACCATGCTGCTTATTGCTTGCAGCTCCATCTGTGCATAACATTAGTATGCATTTAGTCAAAGTTTAGACAACTAATAAATGTACAAAGTTAAATCATTTAATTATTTACATTCTGAAGTACTGTAGTGTATGAGAGGAGGTGGAAGAAGACAAGAAAAAGTACATTAAAACAGAGGACTAGAAGGAATGAGTGAACAGGGAAGAAATTGTAAAATGTAGTTAGGAGTTGGGGAATGTGAACTAAATGGGTGAGAAGGTGGAAAAGGTGAGAGGAAGGAAAAGATGCTTCAAAAAGAGGATAAGGAGGAGAAAGGGGGAGGAGGAAAAGAAAGGAAGAGAGGGGAAAAAGAGGCAGAATGAAGGCAAAATAAGGTGAGAGGGGAAGGTGAGGCAGAAATAAAAATAAGGAAAGGTACACCTAGACACATGATTCCATGATTATGGGACCTTTTTCCCCAATGATGACAGAGCTTCAGTTGCAATCACACTGGGATACACCTATCAATGACTTGTGCTCTTTTTTTTTTTTCCCCACTGCTACTCCATGATGGATATCATATACTGTACACTATCCACTGGAAGTTGTAGTGCCAAACATAAGTAATTCCTACAGAAACTGTTATAAACATGCAAGAAGGTACAAGGTGCTAGACTGGTAAGGAGTTTTGCTGCAAACTTGGGAGCACAGCCCATCTACTGTATGGTTCGGTAAGCTCAACACACTCGTGAGGTTGTGTGATTCAACCAGTCTGCATCATATTTTATGTAAAATTCAGGCTTTTGAGGAAATGGATGAAACAAATTTTAACTTAATGCATGTACTGTAACTATTTTTTGAATACGAGTGTGTTCTTGGCTGAGAAACTATTACAGTATGTCCAATGAATTAACATATGCAAGGGCTTAAGTATCGTAGGAAAGAAAGTGCACTTGAATCTATAAAGAAAGAATACTAGTACTGTACTTGCATTTTGAGCTGGTTTCTATTTGGGCTCCACTTCGTCTTGCTTGATTCACAGCCTTAAAAAAAAAAAAATACTATTAAACACTGATGGGTATTAATTAACAAAAACAATAAATAAGTTTTCATAATTACACAAGTTGCTGCAATAATAATCAGTTAAATAAGAGATAAAAACCGAGCAGTGGCTCACATACACACACCCTAAGAATGTGGAACGCTATTAAGACTAAAGAATGAGAAGCCTGAAAAGACAGTACAGTACAATAGGGATCAGAAAGACTTCCCAGTTAAAGCACTGATCCACCAGAAACCTCCGAACTCCGTTGCAATCAACAATACTGGAATCTCCCAAACAACGATATGAAATTGCACTAATGCCAGAGACCACTGTTCCACAGGGTAATGGCTGGAGACATAGCTTGAGCCCATGTGATACACATCAGTAAACAGATGCAGCTGATAAGTCACAATAACATTAGACACCCAACCCAAAAATCCTAGAGCATTATAAAGTAAGTCAAGTAATGGAGGTAGAGGCCCCCACAGAACAAAGGAGACATCCAAAGAAGAAGATCTTTTAAGGTAAGGGGTAGCTTGCTTAACCCCTGCACTGAGTATGGTCAACAAACATTGAACATGGTTAAGGCGCTCAACGAGTGGTGTAAAAAAAAATTAATTTAGCAATATTTTAATTTTTTTAATTTTCTTTTCCACTCTGTGATTCAAAATGAAAATGGTTGTTTGGCTATATTTTGATAGTTTTCATATTTTTTAAATTATGAGGTTGATGTTAATTCATTAAGCCCAGCACCAAAAAGTTACCACATGAAACAGGCACTGTACAGGGGTTAACACAATCTCAGCAAAAGTATCAGAATGAAGAAACTGAAACAGTCAGATGTCTCAAAGAAAGTACATGATGGATAAAAGCAAAATTGAGACTGCCGATATGAAGAAGAAGAAACGGTTTGGCACATTTCCTTTCACTTAATGCCAGTGCTCAACTAGTAGTAAATAGGTGCTCGGGAGTTCGGCAACTGTTGTGCAGTTGGACCGGGAGGAGTATGTAATTTGACCTCGGAGGGACGTCAGTACAAGCCTACCTCTAGTCTACCTCTTGTTGCCTCTGAAAACCAATGAACTAACAACCAGGCAGCTAGGCATTTTCTCTACTCGACAAAACAAATCATTTCACTGTTCTGATAAGGATTTATAATCCAAATGTGCAAAAATAGTGGCCTATGTACTTGTCAATTCTAAACTATGTTACCCCAGTCTCTACACAGCCAAATATAACCTAGCGTAATATAACCTAGCATATCAATTAGTCAAGAAATGCAGGACTAACTCGAAGTGACATTTTGGCCTTGTACTTTCAAATGCTTTCAAGAGTTTGGTATTATCTGAATATCAACATGGAATAAGAAACTAAGAAACCAGCCCAAGACACCTACACACGTCTCTAAGAGGCCATCAAGGAGCAGGTTGTCAGGACAAGTTAACTAATAAAGCCATTACTTGAATACAATTTCTTGACGTGTTGAAGTAGCTTAGGATATACTGTATTAGAATAGTCAGTTGTAGCATAGGAGCGAGTTGAATTAGAGTTTACTTGAGCAGAAAGAGAGCAATGAGTTATGTGACGAGGCATATAGGAGGAAGTGTAGGGGGAGCAGCACTGCCCAACCACCTAAGCTGTGTGTCTCTCCTTCTTCTCCCACAGTGTCATAACCCAGTGCCAAGAGCTGGGAGCGAGGGGTGCCATGGGAGGCTGTGGCTGGCCGAGGCCACCATGCCAGGAGTCCTGGACCTTCTCCCACGCACCTTATTATCTCCCTCCACGCCGCCCTCGCCACACACACACACTACCTGCTCGCTCTTCAGCTGTGAAGACTTTTGAGGCTTCTTGCGAAGTACTGTCACCGAGTCCCATTCACTGTCTGTCATAATTGGCTGTTTGGGAGAATGTTCTGGAGGAGGTGAAGTATAATAGCGTGAGGTGGGTCAGGCCGTCCCTACTGTCTGCTCCTCCACGCTGCGCTATGGTCTTCACTATTACGCCCAATATACGCCTTCCCTGCTTGTATATCCTTCCTAAATATTTAATGAGTGCGTAGTTGTCACGAGAAATCATATAGAACCTTTATTCAAATAATAAACATTATAAAATTAGGACGAAAGGTTTTCTTTTATAGTTATGTGTGGGTTAAAGAGAACGAAAGATATGTGTTGAGGGGGAACTTGTATACTTTTCCTCAGTTTTCATTCCTTGTATTATTGCATCATAATTTGAAATATATTTGTATTCAACAAATATTAAATGGTATTAATCAGACAAAAGATATATTTTTTTAAATATAAACACTTGGCAAATATATAAGTTTTTACCTAGAATATGAAAGGAAGAACGCTTTTTAAATGGATAGATTAAAGCAGCATATGCTATATATAAAATAATTTCCAGCATCAGATGGTGCAATCACTTTTCCACTCCTTTGAAAGTTCAATATTATCAGATTATGCTATCATTTTCGGTGGGGTTAGATTCAAATGAAGGTTGACGAATGCAGCTGCGATTGGTGAAAGAATCATTGAACATTGCTTATATTTATTTATTTATAGATATACAAGAAGGTACATTGGGGGATACATAGCATAGTAATTACATTCTTGTAAAGCCACTAGTACGCGCAGCGTTTCGGGCAGGTCCTTATTCTAAGACAATTTTAAGTAGGCTGAAGGCCTATATATATTCGAACCCCAGTTGGAAACAGACCCAACTATAGGATGGGTTAACCCAAGTATCGCGCTTCCAAAAGGGTCGCCCAAGATGGAAAAGACGAACGCTGAAAGAATATTGTTGAAAACATCTTGATAACTGATTAAACCAAAATTATTTATTAGTCAGAAGAAAGACAGAAACGCGATCTATATGTAAAACCTCTACCAGACAAATATTTTAAGTAAAACCGAAGATATTTGTAGTTGTATAAAAGTGGCAGTTTTCATCGCTCGTTAAAATCGAAAACCACAGCATTCATCTCAGAACCATGCCTATTTCACGCAGATTCCTTAATAAACGTAAGAGTTTTATATGTCACAAGAAAGACAGATATATAAGCTTCGTTCTAAATACCTTACCATGGGCATATTTAAATTTAAAGCGAAGATACGTGTACTTTTATAATAGCCGAGCTCCGACTCCGGACAGATCGATCGACGGAGCAACTCTCTCTCAGAACAATGCTTATTTCACGTAAATTTGTAAATAATCGTAAATTTTTTATATGCCTCAAGAAAGATAGGAATATAAGGCTCATTTTAAACACTTTATCATAGACATAATTAAAGTTCTAATGAAGATTCATGTATTTTAATAATCGCCGAGCTCCGACCCCCGCATAGACTGAGCGACAGAGCAACTCTCTCAGAAGAATGTTTATTTTACGTAAATTCGTTAATAAACACAAATGTTTTACACGTCTTAAGAAAGATAGAAATATAAGCTTTATTTTAAATACATTACATTAGACATATTTAAAGCTCAAGTGAAGATATATATGTTTTTATAGTGGCGTTCAGTAGCTTTTCGGTCATGGAGTGCAGACGCCTACGCACTTGCCAATATGTTGTGTAATTAACAAAGATACGCTAATAAAGCCTAAAATATTACATGCCTCCAGAAAGACAGAGCTATAATCGTTATTGTGAGTGCATCAAAGGAAATATATCATGTTGGAGACCAATGATATAGCAATTTTAATTTAAGTTTCGAGTCCCGCCCGGTCGAGAGAGATGGGGCGACTCTCGCCCCATCTATTGGAGATTCTGTCCACTAAAGACCCAAAGCTACTCAAACCTTCCTAGCATTACGTAAGCAATGAAGTAATATGGTATATTTACTCACTATAATGTGGATGCTGGATGCAGAAAATGAGAAAACATAATTTTACTCTGAAAAAATATAATTTCATAACAAAATAAGATGTAAATATGTAATATCAAAGGAAGTCGATGGTCCAAGCAACAATATCGTGGAGCGACTTATCCAAGATATATTGCTCTCTGGAAAGTGTTTGCTGGCATATCAACCTTCTGTACACAGTGATCCAGTCGTCGAACTTCTCTGCTCAAATTATCGCAAATTTAATTTATGATGTTAACAAGTAGAATGCGTATTTTTAATCAAATCTAACGATATTAACAAGTAGAATGCGTATTTTTAATCAAATCTAACATAACTAGCCAGAAAACGTTAAAGATTATTTAAAAATACATGGTTGGAAGTTAAATCAACTCCATAGAACAATATTTTTGTTATAGATACTAATCGTTATTTGTTGGTATGCGTTCGCTACTTAAACTATCATGTACTGTATTTATGTAAAATCTCCCTGTTTCTTCGGACATGGAACACGGAACCTTACACGCTCTCTGATTTACTGTTTAATAGTATTTAATGTATTTTTAAACATGTTTAGGTATACACAGCAATGTGCTGCTTCCCTATTCTGTATAAAGGACCACACAGTGTAGATCAAAAACCAGCTACAAGCTCACCCAACATCCTCACCTCACAGGATGGCCAGTCATACATGGAATTAGGGGAGAACAAAATACTTAATGCTGATCTATTAGCCTCTATTAGTGAAACAGGACGTGAAGTGGAAAGTGAAACAGGACGTGAAATGGAAAGTGAAACAGGACGTGAAATGGAAAGTGAAACAGGACGTGAAATGGAAAGTGAAACAGGACGTGAAATGGAAAGCCAAACAGGACGTGAAATAGTAAGTGAAATAGGACGTGAAGTGGAAAGTGAAACAGGACGTGAAATGTGCGTTGAAGAAAGTAAGGAAGAACATGACGTATTGATGATAGAGGATAGTCAGGAAAATGAACTTTCTAGTAGTGTTAGCGTTCAACCTTCTGTAGTGACAAATGTTGAAACAAAGGTTAAAGTAAAACGGTATAGAGAAATAAGAAAGAACTTAGATATGAATAAGATCACCTTTGATGTTAGTAGCTGTTGTGCAAATGAGGAGAAAGCAAAAATGTTACAGTGTTGGGAGAGTCTGTCTGAGAAAATCTCGTATCTCATGGAATGTGACAGACAGGGCAAAGGTAATTTTATTAAATCATGGATGAAAGTAGAGTGAGAATATTATCTTGGAGCGTTAATGGGTTAAAATCTAGTGCGGTGGATGTACACTATTATACTCTTAGATAGTACTATATTAACCTGATATGTTATATGGGATTCTTGTATTTGTACTCACTGAATTTGTGCGCCCCTTGAGGGACTTGAAGTATGGGAAGGGGTAGAAATAGCCTAAGCTAATCTTTGAGTTTTTTTGTTTTTTTTAACTTGTCTCAATAAACCTACTTGAACTTGGAAGACCATTATGTATTAAAGTGTCAACTTATGGATAACCATAGAAATAAGGAAATAAGTAGTGTACCACTTCAAATTGTTTGGATGTGTGATAATGATATGATAGACAGAATACTTAGGAACTACAAGAATTTTGCCCCAGTGATTGTAACACTTACTATATTAATATGCAATGTTAAATGTTGTATTGTGATTTGTGTATCTGTACTCACTGAATTTGTGCGCCCCTTGAGGGACTTGAAGTAGAGGGGGGTAGAAATAGCCTAAGCTACTCTATCCCTTTGAGATGTATTTTTTCTTGTCTCAATAAACATACTTTAACTTGAACTTGAAGAAGCCTGTAATTATAGGCTTATTGAGGAAATTTAATTGCATGTATACTTTGTAGCAGCCACATTGACCACTGTAACCATATATTATAGCAAAAATATCGTATGTTTACTTTTGATCATAGTAATGTGTTATACTGTACTATATAACACTTGACTAAAAGGCTGTTCCTAGTAGTATATTTATGCATAGTATATACTAGTTCCATCTAGACATCTAACATTCTGCGTAACTCATTTTGTATTTATGTACTGTTACCTAAATAAATTATTATTATTATTACTTGTCAGGGCGTCACAAGAGTTAAACAACTTCAATTAATCG
The DNA here is from genome assembly GCF_040958095.1 of Procambarus clarkii. Classification (NCBI taxonomy): domain Eukaryota; kingdom Metazoa; phylum Arthropoda; class Malacostraca; order Decapoda; family Cambaridae; genus Procambarus; species Procambarus clarkii. The sequence continues at coordinate 11,443,677 of NC_091243.1, read as the reverse complement.
ACAGCCTAACTTATCTTACTAAAACTATGTACATTCAGCCCGTTCTCTTCATTTACCATAACGTATATAATACATAGTGCTAATCTAACCAGTATGAACCTAATTTACTTGTGTAAAGGAGGAAATGTATATGTTTATCTCTGAATGTTTGGTAATATGTTTATTGTTTGTGATGTGTGTCTATGTATGTATTAACACGATGTACTGAACGGGGTGAGAATAGCTTGAGCTACCTCATCCCTTTGTGTGTATTTTGCCTCAATAAACTTATTTCAATTTCAATCTAATTAACCTAACCCCGGACACAGAAAACGTGGATTTTTTGCCGAGAATACGAAAAGAAATTGGGTGGGGAGCAGGTTAGTCTCACATTAGTAGTTTGCGTAAGTCTTTTTTTCTTTGTATATTAATAATTATTATTATATTTTACAGGTTGCCGTAGTGTGACCTGTTGACATTTGAGCAGAGCCATCAGTGTAAACATAGTGCTCGTGAGCCGATAAGTTATTGTTGTTTCAGATTTAGCTACTCAGAACGAAGTGTCAATGTAGCATGGGCTATGATGAGCCCGTGATAAGTTATTTTATTTATTTATTTATATACAAGAAGGTATATTGGGTTTATGAGGATACATAGCATGCAACCCATCCTCCGAATTGACAGTATGTTTTAATACGAAGTGTAATAAGTGCATTTCATTTCCTGACTGTTGCACATAGTACATAATTGCACTTATGGGCCTGTTACATTTACCAATCCCCCTCCCCCGATTTAAATCTCCTCGTTTTCTGTTAGGACACTTAACATTTTAAGATAAAATTATAACGCTTAGTTGTTTTAAGTAAGTTTTAAATATTAGGATTTTCTTTTTCACTTTTATTAAACAATAGAGATTTTATACAAAATTTGAAAATATCCTGAGTTACTTTACAATTTATTGAAATATTTTAGTTTTGTTTTATTTGTTTTATAAAACTGTAATATCAATATAGCTATAGGCTAAGTAGTAGTTATAATTAAGATGCAATAAAATTCATATCTTTTCAAACTAAGACGGTTAGGTTAGGTCATGGTTTTCTATTCAGCTTTTGAGGTAAACTCAAATATCCACAATATATTTGACTACGATTTAATACTTAGTGTAAATAAGTACAATTCTTAACTGTTATACATAGTACATAATTGCACTTATGGGGCTCTGTACATTTACCTCCCCATTTTTGGAGGACGGGCTGTAGCATGGTACTTACAATCTTGTAAAGCCACTAGTATGCGTAGCGTTTCGGGCAGGTCCTCAATCTAACAGATAATTTCAAGTAGGTAAATTCTAGCAGAATTAATAAAATGATAACAGATACATTGCAAGAAAAAAATGAGATGAGAGAGATTAGTAGGTATATTAAAGCACATTGGTATATTAAAGCTCTGACTGAATGCATTGACAGCTTGATTGGTAATTTAAACAAAGATTAATAGGCACCATACAGGAAATTGATAGCACATATAAGAAAACAGCAATGATTACAATGGTAAAGTTTGGATTGGATACATAAAGATTGGGAGATTAGGTAGCACTAGATACAGTGCAATTTTAAAGCAACACAGTAGAAAACTATAAAGATGAAATAAGATACTTTTTAGTTTTGTTTCTGAATGACGCAAAAGTTGGACAATTTATAAAGGAATCAATTGAGAGATATATACTCGTTCACTATATACGAAAATACTTGTATTTTATATATAGTGGAATATCACTAGCTAGTACACTGCATACAATAGAAATATTCAGTGTGATGAGGTTGGTAGCACGTCAACTCAGCGAGTTTGCCCGCTGGCAACACTTTCTTACCTACAACCAGCACCAGTCTGTCTGTAGTGCTGGTGATGCTGGATCTCGCATGACTATTACACAAAAGATCGTGTTTAGCCGTTCATTTCTTTCACATATGGTTGGGAGTTTCAGCTCTTCCCTCGTGTTATTCTTGTGCATCTGGGGAGTTCCAAGAATTATCCTCATAGTTTAATTTTTATTTGTTTTCTAATGCTTTCAACCTAGAGCTGCAGGGAGAGTTATAAGTTGCTGGGCATGTGGGGGTATATGATTAGTAAATATGGCTTACCATATCAGTAAATTACTCGGCTTAGAAATTGGTTCAAGAAATGGACGACAATAATTATGCTATACAAGATTATTGATAAATATACATTAAACTGTTTAACTAGCTTATCAAGACTGCAACTTGCTTAACTAAATGAAGTTTTGGGTTCAGTTCCTGAGCCCATAGTGTGCCTCTGTAAACTTTGCCACTAGCACCCACAGGATCGGTATGTATGGGGTGCATAATAAATGAACATAATACAAAAATAAATCAGTGATTTGTATTGTTTCCTTTATTTTTTGAACATTTATAATAAATAAATCAATAAAATTATTTTCATATTCATCATTAATCAGCATAGCACTTATAATGGTAACAGTCTCGAAAGGCTGCGAGCAGCCGCGTCCAACAGCCTGGTTGATCAGTCCGGCAACCAGGAGGCCTGGTCGACGACCGGGCCGCGGGGACGCTAAGCCCCGGAAGCACCTCAAGGTATGTAACAGTGAATTAGGGTATCCCAGATGGATATAGATCAAACATATGGGGAAATCTCTCCTTACCTTGCCGCCAGATGGCAGCATCTACTGGGCCCAAACATCCGTCCTGTAGGAGAGTGTTGTGGTGAGGTGTAGATCCTGGCGGAGTGGAGGGGGCCAGGGAGGGAGGGAGTGATGGGTGGCGTGCCTGGAAGGCTCATAAAGGTTTAGGTGACAGGTTACTGGGACAAGTTTGGTGCTCTGGTGGCGCGCTGGATATGGAAGGTTGGGGAAGTGGGCGTGGAAGGTGCGGGAGGGGAGATATTGGAATGGTGGTAGAAGATGGTAAGAGTCCAGGCGAAAGAGTGGTGTTATAACCTGGTTTTACTTTCATTTACATCACATGTAAGCACACAACATCCTCGATCTGTTTCAATAAGATATTAGTCGCAAGCATCAACCTGGAGACCGTATCTTCAGAAGAGCACATCGCTAGAAAATCTGGATTTACAAGTGTACCCTGTAGCGGACCGGGAAGCCCTTAAATGGCATGCACATGTTCTACGAAGGGCGAGGATAACACTGTATGGGCACCCATCCATATGGACTCCCTCGCTCAACCTCGACGCTGGCGGGGACGTCTGACTCCTGCTCCACTCAGAGGTCGCCACGATTTTTCCTAGCTGGGTCTCCATACTCCTGTGGTCAGGCATTCAAGAGCCCGGATAAATACGATGCTTGCTGCGCACGTCTCATGGGGTCTCCGGAGTGCTGGTAGATTTTTTACGTTTTCTCGCTTGGGTGAGAGGTGCTGGGGGCCTGCAGGTCTTACAGGGCTCCTGGTGTGCCCTCGAGGCGCGGTGGGCGTTTGACTTTTATTACGCTGGAGGTCGCTGGAAGATGTTACTGCGTTTTTGCCAATTTGTTCGACTGGGTAGAATTCAAAGGACGGCAGCCGTTTATATCGTCTGGGGAGGGGTGGGGGGGGGGTCACTGAAAGTCAATAGCTAGACTATCCAACTGGATAGTCTTCCAGTTGGATAGTCTCTATGGTGTGGATGTCGGGATTTGGCTTGCCAGGGTGTAGCCAGGGGTCGCCAAGCTCCTGTAGCACCGGGTGTACTGGTCCCCAAGCTTCTGTAGCACCGGGTGTACTGGTCCCCAAGCACCTGTAACACTGGGTGTACTGGTCTCCAAGCTCCTGTAGCACCGGGTGTACTGGTCCCCAAGCTTCTGTAGCACTGGGTGTACTGGTCCCCAAGCACCTGTAGCACTGGGTGTACTGGTCCCCAAGCACCTGTAACACTGGGTGTACTGGTCCCTAAGCTCCTGTAGCACCGGGTGTACTGGCCGGAAGACAAAGTTGTTTTCCGTCGACGGGAGAAATTTTAGGCGCAAGCTTCGAGTTTTTCCATTACAACGGATCTGCGGAGCACACACGGCCCCTCTGCCACTGTGCTACTAAAGCAATAACAATGTTTTAGATTTAGTTACTCAGAACGAAATGTCCATGTAGCACGGGCTATGGTAAGCCCGTAACAATAATAATTAATAAATCACCCAGATTGTGACCAAACCCAGCAGTAGTTCATCTGACCAACGGTGCCAGCACATTATTAACAACTCTAAGAAATGCGATTAAAATGATCCCAACACAAAGATATACTGATTACCAAGATATATTGAGGTTATCTTGAGATGATTTCGGGGCTTTTTAGTGTCCCCGCGGCCCGGTCCTCGACCAGGCCTCCACCCCCAGAAAACAGCCCGTGACAGCTGACTAACACCCAGGTACCTATTTTACTGCTAGGTAACAGGGGCATAGGGTGAAAGAAACTGTGCCCATTGTTTCTCGCCGGCGCCTGGGATCGAACCCAGGACCACAGGATCACAAATCCAGATCAGTTAAATAAACAACGAAGGTAGCGAACCTAACCATTCCCACAAAGATCCTTCGTATAGTAAGCCGCATCATTTCAACAGTTTTTAACTCACAATCGGGAATCCCGGGTTCGCTTCCCGGGCAGAACATAAATAATTGGGTACTTGTCCTTTCATCTAATGCCTCTGTTCTTTTAGTAGTAAATAGGTATCAAAGACTTAGGCAACTGTTGTTTCTAGCTTGTCAACCGCTTTTCAATGGTGGGAAGGGAGGGAACATGTCTCTTATAACAACAACAACAACAACAACCTCCTCCCGACTGATGATTCACTTGCGTTTCTTCTATTATTTTTTTTCCTTATATATAATTAAAGCTCCAGGACTGACATTCGGATCTTAATTAAATAAATGCAGGCGGTTCCTGGCCATTAAGGCGGCGGATCCCGCACGGAACACGGCATAATCTGGGCCGGAGTCTTCCTTCATACCCGCCATAAACCCCCACTAATGAAGCCAAGGCTAAAATGAACTCCCGTTACCAACTTTTTATATCACTGCCGGAAAAAAATGTTTTAGTCATTCTTAAATGAAACAATTCCGGAGAACGACTCAGTTAGAGTTGATGTGTGCGTGCGCGGGCGCCCTGGACGATGTTCCGTTATTTTCACAGAGGATAGTGAAGGCCATTGTCTTACTTCAAAGGGGGGTAATGAATCGTGTTATTTCAAAGGATGGTGAATAATTTGCCCGTTTCAAAGGGAGAGTAGTAAGTAATTATCCAAAGAAAGCGGTAAGCCAGTACACTAATATAGGACTGTCTGTGTTACAGAACTGTTAAGAGTTCCTGGATATGTTGACCAGACCGCACACTAGAATGTGAAGGGACGACGACGTTTCGGTCCGTCCTGGACCATTCTCAAGTCGATGCATACCTGGATATCCTGCATAAGGCCAATGCAAGAACACAATGACAAAAGAGGAGTGATTCTCTTTTGAATCACCTTTTAGTGAAGGGGATCAGATTCACCTAAGATTTGATTTGACTCCATGTTCCTGTATGTCTCTGATCTTGTTGTAATGTTCCCTGGTTCTATTACACTGTCTCTGGTTCTATTATAATGTTTCATCGTCCCTGGTTCTATCATAATAATAATATTAATTCACTGCGTCTGGGGACAGGCAGCCAGTTTATATATATACAGTCTATGTTAGGCTTATATCGAGGTAGTGTGTACTGATATAAACCTTTCAAGTACCAGGGAAGCTGTGTCCAACACCACCACCACAACCCTCCCCAGCTTCACAACAACCATTACCGATTATCGTCAACCAACATCACCACAACCCTCCACAACTTCACAACTACGATCAACAACACCACAAACATCACAACACAACCATGAGCAACACCACAACAACCATCTCCATCAATACCCCCCCCTATCTCCACAACACCACAACAACCCTCCACAACACTACAACAACCCTCCACAACACAACAACCCTCCACAACACCACAACACAACCCTCCACAACACCACAACAACCCTCCACAACACCCCAACAACCCTCCACAACAACCCTCCACAACTCCACAACACCACAACAACCCTCCACAACAACCCTCCACAACTCCACAACACCACAACAACCCTCCACAACAACCCTCCACAACTCCACAACACCACAACAACCCTCCACAACTCCACAACAACCCTCCACAACAACCCTCCACAACTCCACAACACCACAACAACCCTCCACAACACCACAACAACCCTCCACAACACCACAACAACCCTCCACAACAACCCTCCACAACTCCACAACACCACAACAACCCTCCACAACTCCCCTCCACAACACCACCCCCCTTCTATTATCACCAACATTAGCCCCGGGAAGTAATCTTAAAAATGACTTCTGTAAAATGGCGGCATGCATACTTATAGCAGCTTTAACGCCACGTTTGGCCCCGAATCTCTTAAAATATGGCGCCGCCATGACCGTTACTGTGGCGGGAGTAATTAAAACAAGGACCGTCTTCGTATGCCTCGACTCGGGCCCTTGGCTGCGTCTTTGGCTCGGCCCTCAGCCCCATATCCCTGTACGCCATGCACTCGCGTGTGCTCGAACGCAGGAGAGAAAGTTTAGAAAGTGATGTATAGAGGCAAATGTGATAATTCTGCGGGTAATTTTCGTGATAGATCAAGGTTTTAAGGAGACGGAAACCGACATTAGGAGATCTGGACGGGTTTACAAGGGGGCGCGGGTCGTAATGAAGAAGAAGTGCGCCTTGTTGTCTTTTGAGGTTTTCTGTGTGTCAGGCTAAAGTGCCAATCTATGTGTTGCTCGCTCGGTATTTTAAAGACTTTGTGTTCTCTTACGGCTTTTATGTGTCCTAGCGACGCCTGTGGTTTATGGCCAAAGGAGAGAGAAAAAAGAAGTGGCGCATAGCCAAGGGAAAGGGAGCCAGGCGGTGTACGTAATGGCCAGAGACTTAACGATACTGTGTTCTGGAAGATTCTAGCACCTTCTTTGTTGTTCCTTGCCTCTTTTTCCTTCAGAGTGATTATATTCTTTATTTTGCGTCCTCTTTCTTTTTCCTCTTTACCGCTTTTGGTTATGCAACACAACAAGTTGCAGTCTCCGTGGTGTAGTGGTAAGACACTCGCCTGGCGTTCCGCGAGCGCTATGTCATGGGTTCGTATCCTGGCCGGGGAGGATTTACTGGGCGCAAATTCTTAACTGTAGCCTCTGTTTAACGCAACAGTAAAATGTGTACTTGGATGAAAAAACGATTCTTCGCGGCAGGGGATCGTATTCCAGGGACCATAGGATTAAGGACTTGCCCGAAACGCTACGCGTACTAGTGGCTGTACAAGAATGTAACAACTCTTGTATATATCTCAAAAAAAAAAAAAAAAAAAAAAAAAAAGTGATGCAGTCAAAGGCAAACGGGCCAAGTCAGGATGTAATGTCCGGAGATTAGCGACGACAAGTTCAGAAGGTATACTCTCTTCTGAATTATCTTATCCGGATTGTTAGGTTAAGGTATGTTAAGCTATCTTAGGCTAGGCTAGGTTAGGTTATATCAAGCTAGGCTAAGTTTGGCTAGCTTAGGTTAGGATTGATTAGATTAATTAGGTTAGGTAATTCTCATTCCAGTAATTATGCAGGCATCACTAGATGGACACTAACACAGGACTCATTTTCCTGTATCTTTACATCGCAATGCTTCTGACAGTCATAAAGGAAGCCTGCCGGCCTCTGCATGATGTATGAAGATGTTACCCACTGTATAATGTATGAAGATGTTAGCCACTGTATAATGTATGAAGATGTTAGCCACTGTATAATGTATGAAGATGTTAGCCACGGTATAATGTATGAAGATGTTAGCCACTGTATAATGTATGAAGATGTTAGCCACTGTATAATGTATAAAGATGTTAGCCACTGTATAATGTATAAAGATGTTAGCCACTGTATAATGTATGAAGATGTTAGCCACGGTATAATGTATGAAGATGTTAGCCACTGTATAGTGTATGAAGATGTTAGCCACTGTATAATGTATGAAGATGCTAGCCACTGTATAATGTATGAAGATGTTACCCACTGTATAATGTATGAAGATGTTAGCCACTGTATAATGTATGAAGATGTTTGTCACTGTATAATGTATAAAGATGTTACCCACTGTATAATGTATGAAGATGTTACCCACTGTATAATGTATGAAGATGTTACCCACTGTATAATGTATGAAGATGTTACCCACTGTATAATGTATGAAGATGTTAGCCACTGTATAATGTATGAAGATGTTAATCTCAGAAAATTTAAGTAAACGTCCGCCAGAGTACAGTACATAAAGATATTTGCCACTGTATAATGTATGAAGCCGCCAGCCACTGTAATATACAAATGTGTATACAGTACTTTAAAGTTTAGCAATTTTCAATGCAAATTTTCATTTTTTTGTAACCATCATGAGGAAGATTTCAGAAATAAATTATGTATAACATTCGTCCAGATGAGGCTTCACACACCAGCACATGACTTAACTTGCATCAAAATTAAGTGACAAGTATCAGGTGAATAATGATATTACTTAATAAGCCTGTGAATTGGACCTTAGTTTAAGGATTACTTAAGGTCATTTTGTTCCTTAGGCGTGTTCATTCTAATGAAAAGTAGCCTAATACAGATTACTGATCCATCTCTAGTTACATAATCCACGATAGATCAATTTGCTTGTTACATATAAGCCAACGTTGCTGGCAGCCTAAGGTTTAAGTCTTTTACAACCTTAGGCGAGTTTAAGACTTCGTTTTATATCAGACTTGTTGAAGACTATTAAATTCTAATATTTTTCGGTAAGGGTTACGACACTGGCCGGTTATGGCAAATAATATTAATGGCCAGAGTGTGACCTGAATGTTAAGAGGTTGACTTATTGGTATGTACGACATGTGGCGCTTCTTGCGTGTTGGGCGCCCACGCTGTTTGCTTCTTGGGTGTTGGACGCCCACACTGTTTGCTTCTTGCGTGTTGGGCGCCCATGCTGTTTGCTTCTTGGATGTTGGGCGCCCACGCTGTTTGTTTCTTGTGTGTTGGGCGCCCACGCTGTTTGCTTCTTGCGTGTTGGGCGCCCACGCTGTTTGCTTTTTGGGTGTTGGGAGCCCACACTGTTTGCTTCTTGCGTGTTGGGCGCCCACGCTGTTTGTTTCTTGGGTGTTGGGCGCCCACGCTGTTTGCTTCTTGGGTGTTGGGCGCCCACGCTGTTTGCTTCTTGGGTGTTGGGCGCCCACGCTGTTTGCTTCTTGGATGTTGGGCGCCCATGCTGTTTGCTTCTTGCGTGTTGGGCGCCCACACTTTTTGCGTCTTGGATGTTGGGCGCCCACACTGTTTGCTTCTTGCGTGTTGGGCGCCCACGCTGTTTGCTTCTTGCGTGTTGAACGCTACGAAGAACTTAATCATTCCATAAGATAAAAACATATTAAAACATTTTAATATCTCATGAAATTCCGGCTTGTTAGGCAACTTTATTAGGAACGACAAATATATATCTCAATTCTGGCTTTACCAGTAACTTGTGGCTCACAGTTGTGCGGCTTCAAGCAAGGTGTTCCAACATGGCGGCGACCATGTCTCCTGCCGAGGTGTGTTGTGTGAACACTCTTCACACACTAAGTGGATATAGCTCTGTGGTCTCAACCCACGAAACGAGGACCACAAATAATAATGATAAGGAGTCCCTGAACACGACGAGAAGTAGATCATTGAATAAAAATGGAGTGGAGCCATTTTTGGTGTTGGTTATGGAGTGTGGGGCAGGCGGGAGCGAGGCGGTCTCAGGCCTCCTGGATTACCACCCTTATGAAGACGCAATACATTCCCCGGGTTTCTTCATTACTCTGGCGGCGCCTGTTACAAGGGGTTTAGGCACTATCTTGTAATCACCCCGGTGTAATAAACGAAGTACTTCCCCGCTCGTAGAAATGCGCGATCGGATTCAAAGGTGATTAAATCCTCTAGAGACGGGATTAAACTCCACGTATAATGGCGCGAAACGCATCGGATCTCGCCATTATCATCAAGTAACTTTTAATTACAGGCATTTCCAGGGCGTTTATTTTCTTAATGAGCGCCTGTTCACACCCGCCGAACTTATCAGAGTCGAGTGGGGTGACCCGCCCGGGAGCAACGGCCCTCCGGGGAAATCACACCGCCCAGCCCGGACAAATAACCGAGAGTCATATTCGGGTAAACTGTCGGGTCGGCCGAGGTATTGGCGGGTCGGCCGAGGTATTGATGCCTCGTCAGGTGGCTCCAGACGCTGCGGGTATCGATGTGTGATGATGATCGGCGCCCGGGGGGCCTCCCTGCCTGGAGATGGCGACCCCGGGCCCAATTCTCCTTTTGTTTACCTGTGCAGGGACCCGCCTGGTCGCCAGCCACTCGCCGCGACAAACTAATAAGATGAAAGCCCATCCGGACAGAATGGATTCCCGTTACAAGTGTTTGGGTAGAGATTGATGGCGTGGGAAGTGGTGGCGGCGTCCTGGTAATGTTGGCGCCGTCCAGATGGAAGGTTAGAGGCCGTAGCCTCGTCAACTGAAGTATGTACCCCCTACATTGTGTGATATTTGTGTGGTATATGTATGTTACATTTGTTGTACTGTACATGTATGGTATGTGTAAGGTACAAATATTGTCCTAGTATGGTATATTTACATCTATTGTACTTGTACAGTACATGTATGATATATGTACGTGTACATATATATCATACATATAAGTACCATTTATGGCACTTATAAGGTGCATCTGTGGCATTTATAGAGAGGAGAGATTACAGTGACTATCAATAAGAGGCCAACAGGCAGGAGATACGGAAGGGCTACCGACGAGCTGTTGTCGGGCTACCATTAGGCTACTGTCGACCTACCATACATGCTACCGTCGGACTACCATCAGGCTACTGTCGACCTACCATCAGGCTACCGTAGGGCTACCATCAACCTACCATACAGGCTACCACTTGTATCTATATTTCATTAGGAACACTTTTTCCCCCAGTTGTTGTGGCTGGCGTGTTAGTGGGGGCGACGAGCCTAGTGTTCCCATAAGGTCTTACACTTTGTTGATATTATCACACTCACTACTGCTGCTCTTATTGTTACTGTTATGGCCTCGCTCTTATCCTTATTGCTCCTCTTATTGCTCTTAATAGTAATAATAATAATAATAATAGTAATACTACTACTATTAATAATAATAATTATTATTAGGGGTTTGAACATCATAATTTGTTTAGATGTTTACTTATGATTGAATCTGGGCGGTGTTGTGGAGTTGCATCCTGGGGATGTCCCCGAGGACATCCTGCAACCTGGGGATGTCCCCGAGGACATCCTGCAACCTGGGGATGTCCCCGAGGACATCCTGCAACCTGGGGATGTCCCCGAGGACATCCTGCAACCTGGGGATGTCCCCGAGGACATCCTGCAACCTGGGGATGTCCCCGAGGACATCCTGCATCCTGGGGATGTCCCCGAGGTCATCCTGCATCTTGGGGATGTCCCCGAGGACATCCTGGGGATGTCCCCGAGGGCATCCTGCACCTGGGGGATGTCCCCGAGGTCATCCTGCATCTTGGGGATGTCCCCGAGGACATCCTGTACTCTGTGGATGTCCCAGAGGTCATCCTGTATCCTGGGGATGTCCCCGAGGTCATCCTGCAACCTGGGCGATGTCCCCGAGGACATCCTGCATCCTGGGGATGTCCCCGAGGTCATCCTGCATTCTGGGGGATGTCCCCGAGGTCATCCTGCATCCCGGGGATGTCCCCGAGGTCATCCTGCATCCCAGGGATGTCACAGTGTCCTCGAAGTCGACCTCGAGGACACTGCGATACAGCCTCAAGAATACATAAACAGATTTCTTGTCCTCGAGAACGGGAATGATTAAATTGTATTATTCCAAAAATCTCTCCTGTTGTGGAAGAGATAGGTGCAAGTAATCGAACAGTACAAGGGATTTGAAAAGTAGGAGCAGTGTAGTGACATCACTGGGTTTGAAAATGGTTGTAATCCCACCTATCATTTTCCTGGCTGATGCTGTATTGGCTTTGTTATGCTCACTAAATGTCAGGTTGTTTGACATCATTATTCCCAGATCTTTTATATATATTTTTTTGTTCTTTGAGGCATCTTATTGTGCCTTGTACCCTGTATTTCGTGTAAGTTCTTTATTTTGACCATACCTAAGTATCTAGAATTCATTACTGTGCAAAGGGCAGAAGGAGAAGACAAAGGATAAAGAGAACGTGGTGAAGAAAATGATATAGGAAAATATGACAGAAGAGAATAAACATGGGAGGAAGCCATGGTCGATGGTCAGGAGGCCTGGTCGACGACCAGGCCGCGGGGACGCTAAGCCCCGGAAGCACCTTAAGGTAACCTCAAGGTAAGCAGGTACAATGTAAGCAGAAGAAAACAGTAGATAATAAAAGCAGTAGCATTAGAGACTTCCAATACTCGTCTCCACTCTCACAGCTTGTCGTCAAACTTATCACTAAACCAACGATAAATTCCTCAGAACTCATATGTTACTTAAAATCTATACAATTAGAGGTTGACAAATATATATGATTAAGAAGGAGCAAGTGCACCGGTCCGAGGAAATTATGGCGTGGAACATTATATTTTTATGTGAAGTTGTTGAGTAATCATTACCACACTATTATTTTCCTCTTCAATTTATACTTTTCACAAATTGAACGTTGCTCTATATTGTGTTATTTTCTGATAAATAGTTATGAATCTATTTATTGCGAGCAGTTCTTTTGAGAATGTACTGAAGTGCTCTCGCCAGAAAAATAGCAATTTTAAATCTTACAAAGTTATTTCAGAGAGAGAGAAAGAGAGAGAGAGAGAGAGAGAGAGAGAGAGAGAGAGAGAGAGAGAGAGAGAGAGAGAGAGAGAGAGAGAGAGAGAGAGAGAGAGAGAGAGAGAGAGAGAGAGATATCGCAAGCGACCAACTACAATATTACACACCACTTCCGTTCCAACTCCTCGAGAGTGCTTGAGTACCCCCCTCGTCTTCCCTATTATGACCTCGAAGAAAACGGCGCGGTTGGTGTAGGTGTTAGCTGGGCGAGCGACCCAATGCATCCTGAGTGCATTTCATCCCTGGATACCTAGCGACCATACCCACATCAAGTTTGCCGCGGGGATGTATTTAAACGCATCAAACCTTGCAACGATATGAAACCCGCTTCATTCACGCGGTGTATTCAACGAGTCGGTGGTAATAGAGGGATACTGCGGCAATTTCATGGGTTGGAGACTTATGTTTTGAATGTATAATTCTGCTGGGATTACCATTAGATCCGAGCGCCCTCGACGATTGGCCCAATCAACACGCATAATCACCTTTTGATAAAACCACAGCCATTATGCTAACAGCTCGTTGTTATTGGAGTTAATTAATTTGGTGTTCGCCAGGATAAACTTGCAGTTAAAATTATTAACACTTCGTAAACCTTCAAATAACCTTTTTCTTGTAAATTGCACTTACTCGATATTTGTGTAGTAGTATACACTCGCTGAATATATTATATATATATATATATATATATATATATATATATATATATATATATATATATATATATATATATATATATATATATATATATATATATATTATTGCATCTAGTGAAGTAATCATTAGAGCAGTGAAATCAGTTCTACCAGAAGCCTCAGTCGTTAAACCTACCGACAGCACACTACTCGGAGCACCTCTGGGCCACAATGCCATTGCTGCAGTCCTTGACGAAAAGTTTAGAGATCTAAAGAGGATGGAAGAGAGAATTGGGGACTTGGACTCCCACGATGCCCTCTACCTTCTCACAAAGTGCCTTACCCTGCCCAGGCTAACATACTTCTTAAGGTGTGCACCAACTTTTGGCAACCCACTTCTAAATCAATATGATGAGCTCCTCAGGTCAATATTCAGGAAGGCGCTCAACCTAGATTTAGATGACAGTCAGTGGGACCAAGCAACACTACCAGTGAGATTTGGAGGGATAGGCATACGAAAGGCAACTGAGGTAGCACTTCCAGCATTCTTATCCTCATGTACAGCAGCCAACGAATTGGTAGGGCAGATCCTACCAGAGCGTATGAGAGAGACAGCGGGAACTCATGATCAAACGTTCATCGAAGCAGCCAGACAATGGGACACCATTGCACACCCTCAACCCCGACCACAAGTCCCAAAAGACCACAAGCAGGCCCACTGGGATAGCCCCATAATGGAAAAGACTGTCACAGCAATGATTGACAACGCTGATGCTGAAAACAAAGCCCGCCTCCTAGCGGTAACAGCACCCCACGCCGGGGATTTTTTATTTGCTGTGCCCAATGCAGCCCTGGGAACTCGCCTCAGTCATGACGCTCTCCGCATTGGAGTTGCCCTTCGCCTTGCCGCCCCCATCCTCACCGAACATAGGTGCATCTGCGGAACTGCGATGGCAGACCAATATGGTCGTCATGGTCTGGTATGTCGTAAATCACAGGGTAAAATTGCAAGACATGAAGAAGTCAACGACATCATCAAGAGGAGCCTCGCCACAGCCCGCTGCCCGGCACAAAGAGAACCACACTTATCCAGACCTAACGACCCTCAGAAGCGCCCTGATGGGGTCACCTTGCTACCTTGGAAGGATGGTAAGCAAGTGGTATGGGACTACACGTGCGCTGCCACACTGGCCAGTACCTACCTCCACTACAGCACACGTGAAAGCGGTGGTGCTGCTTCTTTCAGGGAATCGCAGAAAATTATTAAATACAGAGGTCTAGCACACTGCTACAGCTTTGTTCCGATCGGCTCGGAGACCCTCGGTTCGTGGGGAAAATGTGCATTGAAGTTCCTGAAGGAATTGGGGGACAAATTGATCAGCGCTACAAAAGACCAGAGAGCAAAAAGTTTCTTGTTCCAGCGCCTCAGTGTTGCGATTCAGAGGGGAAATGCCTGTTGCGTCTTGGGCACTAGTCCAACTTCAGAGGAATTCGAAGAAGTGTTTGACTTGCAACAATGATCGAACCCGTCTGTGACATTCATCAATGTTTCCCATTGTTGTGTTCTTCAAGAGATCCATAACCTTTAAGCACCTTTTTGCATTATTATTTTTGTATCAACCCATGTATATCTTGTAACCATCAAATGCATAATAAAGCACAAAAAATATTCAAGGAAGGGGGTGGTAGGAGAAAAGCACACAGAAACTGTATTGGAGGGGATCTAAACATTCCCTCTAATGCGTTATGCGTGGTTTCCTCCGAGGCTATGGGTCCCCCTTCTTCCAGCTAGAGGTGGTACTCCCTTCTGTATGAAAAAAAAAAAAAAAATATATATATATATATATATATATATATATATATATATATATATATATATATATAAATCAGGTGCTATTCCGCGGTGAGCACTGCTCGGTACCTCACTTCACTCCTACCAACTTCCATGAGAATTTTGTATGTTGTAATCATATCTCCCTTAACTTTTCTGTTTTTCAACGACGTGAGGTTCAGTTAATGTTAGCTTTCCTTGTAACTCATACCTCTTTGTTCTGGAACTAGTCTGGTGAACTAGCCTTTGAATGTTCATCAAACTTCGTCTTGTACTTGACTAGATATGGACTATACTTGCTGGAGCTGCATACTTCAGGGTTGGTCTGACATATGTAAGGAATCATTCAGAGCCTTGCAGAGGTTACTACAGACAGCTGTTATGTTAGCCAGCCTCGTATATGGCACAGATAATGTTCCTTTGATGTTGGCCTCTGGGGATGTGGACCTCTGGGGATGTGGGCCTCTGGGGATGTGGGCCTCTGGGGATGTGGGCCTCTGAGAATATGGCCCTCTGGGAATGTGGGCCTCTGAGAATGTGGTCCTCTGGGAATGTGGGCCTCTGGGGATGTGGACCTCTGGGGTCATGTTCCGTGCCATATCAACCCTAAAGTACATCTCTCTATGTGTGCTTCATCAAGGACCTCATCCCCACTCGGCACCCTGTGTCTGGCCTCCGGCTCCCTCCCCCAGACCAAACGTACACCAGACATCGTTCAACAAGACCCTCGTACATAACACTGTTGTTGTTGTTCACCAGGCTCCCCCGTCCGGTGGGCCGGCCAGGATTTACAACACCCCAGTTCGATACCTCCCAATGACCAACACCAGTCTGGAGGTGATATATATTTTCACTCTGGTTCTTATCCATTATGTCCAGGCTAATATAATATCCGGACCCCGATAGATGGCGCTCAGATATGCATCGTAACGATACAAAAACACAATCAGAAAATATTTGGAAAATACGTATTTCAGCTTGAAAATTATACAATATATATCATGAAGGATATAGCATACAATAGCGAGGTGTATAATATACTGCCAGGGGTGTATAACATGAAACCAGCGAACCGATAAGTGCTTCTTAAAGTATGTTCCTAAACTGCCCAGTTACACGACTAGGAATGGCCTTGTTCTCATTGTCTAGGCGCAATGACTGGTGAGTTAGGAGTGTGTACTGGGTGAGAGGCAGGAGTGTGTACTGCGTGAGAGGCAGGAGAGTGTACTGAGTGAGAGGCAGGAGAGTGTACTGGGTGAGAGGCAGGAGTGTGTACTGCGTGAGAGGCAGGAGTGTGTACTGGGTGAGAGGCAGGAGTGTGTACTGGGTGAGAGGCAAGAGTGTGTACCGGGTGAGAGGCAGGAGTGTGTACTGGGTGAGAGGCAGGAGTGTGTACTGGGTGAGAGGCAGGAGTGTGTACTGGGTGAGAGGCAGGAGTGTGTACTGGGTGAGAGGCAAGAGTGTGTACCGGATGAGAGGCAGGAGTGTGTACTGGGTGAGAGGCAGGAGTGTGTACTGGGTGAGAGGCAGGAGTGTGTACTGGGTGAGAGGCAGGAGTGTGTACTGGGTGAGAGGCAGGAGAGTGTACTGGGTGAGAGGCAGGAGTGTGTACTGGGTGAGAGGCAGGAGTGTGTACTGGGTGAGAGGCAGGAGAGTGTACTGGGTGAGAGGCAGGAGCGTGTACTGAGTGAGAGGCAGGAGAGTGTACTGGGTGAGAGGCAGGAGTGTGTACTGCGTGAGAGACAGGAGTGTGTACTGGGTGAGAGGCAGGAGTGTGTACTGGGTGAGAGGCAGGAGTGTGTACTGGGTGAGAGGCAGGAGTGTGTACTGGGTGAGAGGCAGGAGTGTGTACTGGGTGAGAGGCAGGAGTGTGTACTCGGTGAGAGGCAGGAGTGTGTACTGGGTGAGAGGCAGGAGTGTGTACTGGGTGAGAGGCAGGAGTGTGTACTGGGTGAGAGGCAGGAGTGTGTACTGGGTGAGAGGCAGGAGAGTGTACTGAGTGAGAGGCAGGAGAGTGTACTGGGTGAGAGGCAGGAGTGTGTACTGCGTGAGAGGCAGGAGTGTGTACTGGGCGAGAGGCAGGAGTGTGTACTGGGTGAGAGGCAGGAGTGTGTACTGGGTGAGAGGCAGGAGTGTGTACTGGGTGAGAGGCAGGAGTGTGTACTGGGTGAGAGGCAGGAGTGTGTACTGGGTGAGAGGCAGGAGTGTGTACTGGGTGAGAGGCAGGAGTGTGTACTGGGTGAGAGGCAGGAGTGTGTACTGGGTGAGAGGCAGGAGTGTGTACTGGGTGAGAGGCAGGAGTGTGTACTGGGTGAGAGGCAGGAGTGTGTACTGGGTGAGAGGCAGGAGTGTGTACTGGGTGAGAGGCAGGAGTGTGTACTGGGTGAGAGGCAGGAGTGTGTACTGGGTGAGAGGCAGGAGTGTGTACTGGGTGAGAGGCAGGAGTGTGTACTGGGTGAGAGGCAGGAGTGTGTACTGGGTGAGAGGCAGGAGTGTGTACTGGGTGAGAGGCAGGAGTGTGTACTGGGTGAGAGGCAGGAGTGTGTACTGGGTGAGAGGCAGGAGTGTGTACTGGGTGAGAGGCAGGAGTGTGTACTGGGTGAGAGGCAGAAGTGTGTACTGGGTGAGAGGCAGGAGAGTGTACTGGGTGAGAGGCAGGAGTGTGTACTGGGTGAGAGGCAGGAGTGTGTACTGGGTGAGAAGCAGGAGTGTGTACTGGGTGAGAGGCAGGAGTGTGTACTAGGTGAGAGGCAGGAGTGTGTATTGGGTGAGAGGCAGGAGTGTGTATTGGGTGAGAGGCAGGAGTGTGTACCGGGTGAGAGGCAGGAGTGTGTATTGGGTGAGAGGCAGGAGTGTGTACCGGGTGAGAGGCAGGAGTGTATACTGGGTGAGAGGCAGGAGTGTGTACCGGGTGAGAGGCAGGAGTGTGTACTGGGTGAGAGGCAGGAGTGTGTACCGGGTGAGAGGCAGGAGTGTGTACTGGGTGAGAAGCAGAAGTGTATACCGGGTGAGAGGCAGTTAATCTCCAGTCCAAGTCTACAAGGCTGGCAGCAGCACCAGCAAGACTCACTCCTTGTCTCAAAACGACTAAAGAAAAGCCGTCTAACCCGCGCCAAAAAACCCAAAAGCAAACAAAAGCCGGTACGAAACAAGCGGGAAAACAAGCTTGCCTGAGGACTATCAGCTTACTGGGCTATTCTCACATTTGGGGAATAACGAACATCATATCTTGGACATTCCCATTCCCGCTGGTACAATGGTTCCTTGGTATTTCTGGTTGCCGGCGGCTGAACACGCTGCTACAGGGTGTTGCGCTTGGCAATGAGCGGGCGTTTAAACCAACAAAATTCCTGAAGCCAGACCCTTGTGAGTCGCCGTCCAGTAAGGCTGGGGGAGCCGGGAAGACTCCAGATAATCTCAAGTGGAGGCTGGAGGGAGGGAGGGAGAGAGAGAGAGGGAGAGAGAGAGGGAGAGAGAGAGAGAGAGAGAGAGAGCGAGAGAGAGAGAGGGAGAGAGAGAGGGAGAGAGAGAGAGAGAGAGAGAGAGAGCGAGAGAGAGAGAGAGAGAGAGAGAGAGAGAGAGAGAGAGAGAGAGAGAGAGAGAGAGAGAGAGAGAGAGAGAGAGAGAGAGAGAGAGAGAGAGAGAGAGAGAGAGAGAGTTTGTAATAAAACTTGGGGCTTACAAGGGATAAGGTTCTGCAATTCTCCTCTCCTTTCAACCCTCTTTCTTCCCTTCCTATCCTCCTCCTCCTCCTTTCTCTTCTATCCCCTCCTTTTTTCCTCCTACTCCCTCCTAATATATATGCATATATGTAACGTATACCACGTACCAGTACCACGCGTGGTACTGGTACGTGGGAACACAGGTGGAAACTGACCCAAAATGATCCACAGAGACATTAGAAAGACTTGTTTTCAGTGTCAGAGTAGTTAACAAAGATTATGTACTGACTAGGGCGTGATGTGGTGGAGGTACTCGCCTAGTTATACTTACCAAGTTGTGCTTATGGGGGGTTGCGCTTCGGGACTTTGGCCCCTGCCTCTCATCTGTCAATCAACTCCATACGCCGTTGTAAAACTAGATATGATAAGAATCCAATAGGCTCAGAAACCTGTATACCAGTTGATTGATAGTTGAGGCAGGGCCAAAGAGCCGAAGCACAACTTCCGTAAGCACAACTTGGTAAATATAACTGGGTAAGTGCCCACACCCATACCCACTCCCTCACCCACCTCCTCATCCACGCCCTCACCCACCTCCTCATCCACGCCCTCACCCACCCTCACACCACCACCCACACACCCATCCAAGCCACAGGGGACCCGGACCAAAACGACAAATCCCTCAACAGATTCCCGAGGCATTTTCCGGGGCGTTAAATAATCTAAAGAAAATTCAATCACACTCGTAATACATTCCGCATCTGATCCCCCTCCCGATGTGCGTAAGAAGCGTCCAATCCCTTCTTTTGAGGCTCTAATAGACTTCGAATCCCTCCTGGGGCGGACTGCGTGCTCTCCAATGATTTGTAAGGATCAAGTTAACTAAATTTTCCCAAGCTTGAAGCCCGTCTCAGCTTACCCTTCCACCCCCCCCCCGACCACACCACCCCAAGAACACCACACCAACACTGCCAGGCAGAGACACAGAGAGTGTGGAGCTAGACAGAGACACAGAGCGTGTGGAGCTAGGCAGAGCCAGGGAGAGTGTGGAGTTAGGCAGAGACACAGAGAGTGTGGAGCTAGTCAGAGACACAGAGAGTGTGGAGCTAGTCAGAGACACAGAGAGTGTGGAGCTAGGCAGAGACACAGAGAGTGTGGAGTTAGTCAGAGACACAGAGAGTGTGGAGCTAGTCAGAGACACAGAGAGTGTGGAGTTAGTCAGAGACACAGAGAGTGTGGAGCTAGTCAGAGACACAGAGAGTGTGGAGTTAGTCAGAGACACAGAGAGTGTGGAGCTAGACAGAGACACAGAGAGAGTGTGGAGCTAGTCAGAGACACAGAGAATGTGGAGGTAGACAGAGATACAGAGAGTGTGGAGCTAGTCAGAGACACAGAGAATGTGGAGGTAGACAGAGATACAGAGAGTGTGGAGCTAGTCAGAGACACAGAGAGTGTGGAGCTAGGCAGAGACACAGAGAGTGTGGAGCTAGGCAGAGACACAGAAAATGTGCAGCTAGGCAGAGACAGAGAGTGTGGAGCTAGTCAGAGACACAGAGAGTGTGGAGCTAGGCAGAGACACAGAGAGTGTGGAGCTAGGCAGAGACACAGAGAGTGTGGAGCTAGGCAGAGACACAGAAAATGTGCAGCTAGGCAGAGACAGAGAGTGTGGAGCTAGTCAGAGACACAGAGAGTGTGGAGCTAGGCAGAGACACAGAGAGTGTGGAGCTAGACAGAGACACAGAGAGTGTGGAGCTAGGCAGAGACACAGAGAGTGTGGAGCTAGACAGAGACACAGAGAGTGTGGAGCTAGGCAGAGACACAGAGAGTGTGGAGCTAGGCAGAGACACAGAGAGTGTGGAGTTAGGCAGAGACAAACAGGGGGGGGGCGTTATCGGTACTTTTATACATTATGAATAAAGTTCACCACCAGAGCCGCTGGTAGCAATTTCATATTAACTCCTGCGATTATCATGAGTTTAGCCACGAGCTAAACCCAAGCGGACACCCCGGGCCCCTTCCGTGTCGACTACACCCTTCGAACCCTGGCCTCCTGCTCCTTAGTTCAAAGTCTTAGCAATATTATCCTCCCCGTCGACTCTTATTCCCTTTTTAGCTTCTCTGAGGCTGAAAAAAAGAGAGAGAATCAAGAGACACAAACGGGGAAAAACGAAAGGAGGAGGAAGAAGGTGGGCGGCAGTGGGAAGCGTGTGAATAGTAAAGTTGGTAGGATTGCCAGATTTTGTTTACAGTGTGCTGGGGAAGCCGCCCCTTGCTCTAATGAAAGTAGGAGGCGGAGGCCGCCCGCACCACCACCTGGACTTAGTGGCTCACTCTCACGCCCCGCGGATTATGCCGGAGTCTAAAACTACGCTTCAAGTAACTTCTAAGTCTTTTCAAACAATATGTTTTAAGGGAGGAGAGAGAGAGAGAGAGAGAGAGAGAGAGAGAGAGAGAGAGAGAGAGAGAGAGAGAGAGAGAGAGAGAGAGAGAGAGAGAGAGAGAGAGAGAGAGAGAGAGAGAGAGAGAGAGAGAGAGAGAGAGAGAGAGAGAGAGAGAGAGAGAGAGAGAGAGAGAGAGAGAGAGAGAGAGAGAGAGAGAGAGAGAGAGAGAGAGAGAGAGTTTTTAATGGTCCAGCATAACTTGGACACGCGTATAAGGTTAGAGAGTGAGGGAGAACACAGCCTTGGAGGTGGGCACAACCGTTCACCGGGTGACATCCACCTCCTGGCTGACACTACCCCAGGTGGACACCAGGCACGTGTGCCCCCACACACACTGGGGTGTCCCTACCTGGCTCTGCCTGGCCCCAGACACTCTCCCACACTGGGGGCCCTCGTCTGGCCCCAGACACTCTCCCACACTGGGGGCCCTCTGCCTGGCCCCAGACACTCTCCCACACTGGGGGCCCTCTGCCTGGCCCCAGACACTCTCCCACACTGGGGGCCCTCTGCCTGGCCCCAGACACTCTCCCACACTGGGGGCCCTCTGCCTGGCCCCAGACACTCTCCCACACTGGGGGGCCCTCGTCTGGCCCCAGACACTCTCCCACACTGGAAGCCCTCTGCCTGGCCCCAGACACTCTCCCACACTAGGGGGCCCCTCGTCTGGCCCCAGACACTCTCCCACACTGGGGTCCCTCGCCTGGCCCCAGACACTCTCCCACACTAGGGGCCCCTCGTCTGGCCCCAGACACTCTCCCACACTGGGGTCCCTCGCCTGGCCCCAGACACTCTCCCACACTGGGGGCCCTCGCCTGGCCCCAGACACTCTCCCACACTGGGGTCCCTCGCCTGGCCCCAGACACTCTCCCACATTGGGGGCCCTCGTCTGGCCCCAGACACTCTCTTCCCCCCGCAGTTGTGGCTGTCGCCTGCTCCTCCACAGCGAATGCATGCGAACTAGAGCTTGTGGTGTAAATTTTGGAGCAAGGTGAGGCGAGGTTGGGAGTTGAGAGCCACTTCAGACCACAGTTGATTCCAGGATTAGCATAAGGCTGCTGCATCCTGCCTCGTCTTACCGCTGACTCACAAGTCGCCCCTGCTAGTGCCGGCACCTCCAGGGAAGGATATACTCTACATTATCAAGACAAAGTGCTAAGTCTCTATGACTATCCAACACTTGGAAGGGTTATGAGGACACGTTTCTGGGTTAGGACGGATAGAACGAATGGTGCCCAGTCCCTTGGGGATCGAACGCCGACCTGCAAGAAGCGAGGCTTTCGCCTCGGGGTGTTCCATGTGTGCTGTCATATGCTCGAACACTCATTAGCTTGATGTGGGGTTCGAACCCCACCCGGCTATCCTGGATAGTACCACCAAGTGCTGAAGTCTACGGTGCCGGCACACCACATTTTAATGTGGTTTGGTCAGTCCAGCCTCCTAAAATGATACGAACATTTTTATTTACGTTTGACCTACATGGCCGAAGTAGTTTGACCATGTAGGTGAAGATCTTCATCTACATGACCAAACAGCCGGAGAGTCGCGTCTGGAGAGAGCCGGAGAGTCGCGTCTGGAGAGAGCCGGAGAGTCGCGTCTGGAGAGAGCCGGAGAGTCGTGTCTGGAGAGAGCCGGAGAGTCGCGTCTGGAGAGAGCCGGAGAGTCGTGTCTGGAGAGAGCCGGAGAGTCGCGTCTGGAGAGAGCCGGAGAGTCGCGTCTGGAGAGAGCCGGAGAGTCGCGTCTGGAGAGAGCCGGAGAGTCGTGTCTGGAGAGAGCCGGAGAGTCAAACAACTCCCCAAACAGCCTGAGAGTCGTCTCAAGCAGCTGTCGCTGTCCCCACACAGTTACCGGACCGCTCCTCACACCTGGTCTACGAAGAGTTCGATTATTGACAACGAATTTACGGATAAAAAGCACACAAAAACAAGGAGTTCCATACCCAAAGCTGGTAATGACAGGAGAGAGGAAGAGAGAGAGAGAGAGAGAGAGAGAGAGAGAGAGAGAGAGAGAGAGAGAGAGAGAGAGAGAGAGAGAGAGAGAAAGAAGGGTCGCAATGACATGTCGATAAAATTGGTCAGCTATTGGAGGCTTTTATACCAAGAATGAGAAAGCTTTGACATTTGTCATAAATGCATTCCTCGTGGATAGTTCAATCCTCGGTTCGATTTTAGCAGTACCAATACTGAACGGGAACCTGATTGTCGGAAAGTCTGTGTTCAGTCTTCGACACGAGAAACAGCGATGCTGATAAACCAGAAAATAATTATAATTACAATAAATGAGAGAAGCGGAAACACACACAGATCAACGACCACAAAGACCATAAATGCCAATGAAAGAAATGAATTCATAAAACTCAAGTGTAATTAATAATAACGATAATATCACACTAATAAATTACAATGTGTGCAAGTGACATTAATGTTGGGTGTGAGGGACAGACGACGATGATGTGAGGTAATTACCACATGATGTGACGGTATGTTGATGTCCGCAGCCCTCACACCACTCTCTCTCTCACTATTAATTGATTACCAAAACACTCTCTCTCTTTCCTCCCGTCTCTCCCTCTGTCTATCTCTTCAACTAATGAATCAATTGCTGGCATTCCCAAAATGATGACGGTAGTTCACATTGGAATTTGTGAGTTTAAGGTTATAATAATATATTTAATATTTAAATATATCTCTGTGGTGTGGAGAGGTGTGTCTATTATTAAATAATAATATTTATATATATATTTGTTATGTTGGGAGTTAGGCCTGTGGCCAGGTACGATTCTGCATTTTGTTTTTCTATTAATTCATTAGATTTGATAATTGTGGTTGAGTAGCTGCGAAAGACATGATCTTCCTGCCATAAATCCATGTTGGTCAGGGTTGTGGAGGTCATTGGTAGGTATAAAACTGGCGATCTGACTCCGACTCTCAGAAACTTTTATTATTTGGGATGTTAGCGCCATTTACAAAAGAAATGAGGTCAATAACTGTTTGCTAATGCTTTACTCTTTCCCTTGTGTAGGGGGTTATCTTCTTGAGGTTATCTTGAGATGATTTCGGGGCTTTAGTGTCCCCGCGGCCCGGTCCTCGACCAGGCCTCCACCCCCAGAAAGCAGCCCGTGACAGCTGACTAACACCCAGGTACCTATTTTACTGCTAGGTAACAGGCGCATAGGGTGAAAAAAACTGTGCCCATTGTTTCTCGCCGGCGCCTGGGATCGAACCCAGGACAACAGGATCACAAGCCCAGTGTGCTGTCCGCTCGGCCGACCGGCTCAGCATACATCGGGGGAGCGATGTATGCTGATTTTTGACACTTCTGGTGTGTCATCCATGTCCAAGTTCTTTCTAAACGCTACACCGGGTGCTTGTGCTATTGGCACTTTGAGTGTCTTTATCAATATTGAGTTCCAGGAGTCTGCACTCAGGGCTGAGTGTATGAGCATGCTGTCCGTTTCTATTTCAAAATCTGCAGAATTAGTGTTGATATCAGTTATATTTTCAGGGGTTTGGATATCATGCATAAAGAAGTTGTCCGGATTTTTCATTTTCATGCTGCTTATTGGGGTGCTAACCATGTCCTCATACTGTTTTTTTTTAGGATTTCAGGAATTTCTTTGTCATGTGTGTATGACCCTTCACTTGTAAGCATAGGTCCAATACCGACAAAGTTTTTTGCTTTCGACTTCGCATATGTGAAGAAATATATTTTTATTTGTCTTCATCTCTTGAATGACTTTCTGTTCTAATACCATTTCTTAATCTGATATGATTGCTTCAGATCTGTCTCTTCAATCTCCCCGTTTAAATTATTCAATCTTTGATGAGATGATCGCGTTTGCTGAACCATTTCCGTTATTTTTTCCCTCTTCTGTTGAAACGGTCACTGGATACCTACTGTTAGTCGACCGCTGTCCCCTTCCTTCCCCTTCCCTTCAACCTTCCCTTCCCCCTTCCCTTTCCCCCTTCCCTTGCAGCCTTAAGTAGGTAGTGTCGTCTGCCTTCTCTCTCTCTAGGCTTTCTGGCATTCCGCAAAGGAACACGTTTCAGACAGACTTTATGTACTTCTGAAGCCAATTATTATATTCCTTGCCTGGGATTTTTAATAAAAAAGATCCCCATTGAATATTTCCAAGTTCCTTTGAATTTTTTCCCCAGTCTATCCTTCAATATTAACTTAGAGTTAATACAATAATCCCTCTCGCTTGATCTGTTGGTCAGATCTATTACTGGTATTAATGTTAGTGTGCTCTCCAATGAGCTTGTGATCTGAGTATGTGGTGTCCTAGATTGTAATGTCCCCTGATTATTTCTTCATGGTTTCTGAAGATTAGGTCTAGAATATTTACATGCTCGTTGGCTCTGGTGTCTGCTGGTTGAGAGACAATTAAGTCTAAGTAGTTTTCTAATCTAGGGTTGGTTATTTCTAGATATGTTTCCTGGTATAATAATATTGTTTGCTATCCTCCATCTTTGTCTGGATTCTTAGATAATCTAGGGAAGATTGGGTTCTCTATCTTAGACTATTCTAGCAAAATATCATAGGAAGATTGTTTTCAGCACTCCTAACGAGCCCCACAGAGCTCCTACCCGCCAAACACACATCGAAACTACGACGTTGGTACAACGTTCGAGCAAGTTTGAACACCTCCTAACCAGTTATAACAACCAATATAGCAAGTTGTAACAACGTTCTAATACGTCATAAACACGTTAAGCCAAGATGTAACAACTTTATTACAAGTTGTAACAAGCGGAAAATAGAGACAGTTACGGTTTGTGTTTCCAGGGTAGCGAGCCCTAAAAGCTCCTAGTAAGCCCCCACCAGAGCTCCTAGCGAGCCCCTACCAGAGCTCCTAACGAGCCACCAGAGCTCCTAGCGAGCCCACAGAGCTCCTAGCGAGCCCACAGAGCTCCTAGCGAGCCCTAAAAGCTCCTAGTAAGCCCCCACCAGAGCTCCTAGCGAGCCCTAAAAGCTCCTAGTAAGCCCCCACCAGAGCTCCTAGCGAGCCCTAAAAGCTCCTAGTAAGCCCCCACCAGAGCTCCTAGCGAGCCCCACAGAGCTGGCGCTCGAGATAAATATAGATCAGGCCAGACAGAGACTTGGTGCAACAGACAGTGACATTAAAAAGCCGAACATAATGCAAGAGCCGTCCGTCGCTACCTCCAGCGGCCCGGCACCTGACAATCATTCCGGACACTCCCTGTTAAACTTATCGATTTGAGAAAACATGTTCAGTATTTACTTTCTGGAGGGTAATGGCATGTGTAATCCCCGCCCCCCCCTTCCTCCTTGCCGTCTCTCTGTCTCTCTTTGTCTCTATATCTTTCTCTCTCTGTCTCTTTCTTTCTCTGTCTGTCTCTCTCTCTGTCTGTCTCTCTCTCTCTCTCTCTCTCTCTCTCTCTCTCTCTCTCTCTCTCTCTCTCTCTCTCTCTCTCTCTCTCTCTCTCTCTCTCTCTCTCTCTCTCCCTCTCTCTCTCTCTCTCTCTCTGCTGCCTATTTCCAATCTTCAGGTATTTTTTCCCTTTAAAATTAATAATTTATAATTCTCCTTGTGAATTCAGGTCGATTTATATATTTGCTGTAGTTGCATTAATAGTTTTTTGTGTGTATATTCACCTAGTTGTACTTGCCTAGTTGTGCTTGCGGGGGTTGAGCTCTGGGCTCTTTGGTCCCGCCTCTCAACTGGCAATCAACTAATGTACAGGATCTTGAGCCTACTGGGCTCTATCATATCTACATTTGAAACTGTGTATGGAGTCAGCCTCCACCACATCACTTCCTAATGCATTCCATTTGTCAAGTACTCTGAACACTAAAAAAGTTCTTTCTAATATTTCTGTGGCTCATTTGGGCACTCAGTTTCACCTGTGTCCCCTAGTGAGTGTGCCCCTTGTGTTAAATAGCCTGTCATTATATGTCCTGTGTGTGTGTGTGTGTGTGTGTGTACTCACCTATATATACTCACCTATATGTGCTTGCAGAATCGAGCATTGACTCTTGGATCCCGCCTTTCCAGCTATCGGTTGTTTACAGCAATGACTCCTGTCCCATTTCCCTATCATACCTAGTTTTAAAAGTATGAATAGTATTTGCTTCCACAACCTGTTCCCCAAGTGCATTCCATTTTTCCACTACTCTCACGCTAAAAGAAAACTTCCTAACATCTCTGTGACTCATCTGAGTTTCCAGTTTCCACCCATGTCCCCTCGTTCTGTTATTATTTCGTGTGAACATTTCATCTATTTCCACTTTGTCAATTCCCCTGAGTATTTTATATGTCCCTATCTCCTCTCTCCCTTCTTTTCTCTAGTGTCGTAAGGTTCAGTTCCTTCAGCCGCTCTTCATATCCCATCCCTCGTAACTCTGGGACAAGCCTCGTCGCAAACCTCTGAACCTTCTCCAGTTTCGTTATGTGTTTCTTCAGGTGGGGGCTCCATGATGGCGCGGCATACTCTAAGACGGGTCTCACGTAGGCAGTGTAAAGCGCCCTAAAAGCCTCCTCATTTAGGTTTCTGAATGAAGTTCTAATTTTCGCCAGTGTAGAGTACGCTGCTGTCGTTATCCTATTTATATGTGCCTCAGGAGTTAGATTAGGTGTCACATCCACTCCCAGGTCTCTTTCTCGAATCGTTACAGGTAGGCTGTTCCCCTTCATTGTGTACTGTCCCTTTGGTCTCCTGTCACCTGATCCCATTTCCATGTGTGTGTGTGTGTGTGTGTGTGTGTGTGGTTTCGCACTGTAGTCTCTTATTTGAAATTTACATTAATATTGAACAAGTTCAGAAGATCAACATATTCCTCACATCAATACTTTCTATGTAGACATTGTAAGAGTTCGTAGCTGGTGGTAAAGGCTGACGATGTTGTGGTGGTGCTGGACATGAGGCCTGTTGACCTCTGCAGGCCACCACAGTACCTTTCTGACCTGCCAGCAAGTATATTCAGTCCTCAGGAACTACTCTTTTTCTGGCCTCTCAGTACTGGGATAACTTTGTTTCTGGCCAGCCCAGTTTTGTGACTAATGTTCCCTCGCCTTGCTAGTTCTGGGACCAATCTTTTCTGTTCTCTCATTTACCTCATGTCTACCTTCCTCTCATGTCCTCACATACCAGTGACTCAAGACTTGCGTCTTGATCAGGGGGACTGTTGGGGTTGTCGGAGACCCTCCTCTATCGCCAGTGCCCCGACTCGACTTTGGAAACCTACACGGTCCATTCTTCAACTATGGGCGGAGTATTACACGTTGACGGACCAGCGTCATACTGACGGACCAGTTTTAACGTCAACAAGAGTTAAACCCCGCCAACACACTCCGTCAACACACCAATACCTCTCCAGAAAGACTTCAAGGCATCAGACTCCCTTCTCCCGTAACTCCTTTATCCGGTTCGCGACGGGGAGAACAGGACACCGGGGTCTCGGTATCCGGCTGGATGTGCGTGTTCGGCTACCGTTCACACAGTAAAACATATTATCCGGACCTGGCAATACATTTATTCTTTTTAGTGTGCCCGAGACGCTATATCAAGAAGATTTATATCTCTCTGTAACGGAACCCTTGTATAAGCTCCTCATTCCGAAGGCCGGCCGTGGCTACAACTTGGGTGAGGCTGACCTCTTGGCCACGCCGAGGCTGACCTCTTGGCCACGGCGAAGCTGACCTAGTGACATGGAGGGGGGGAAGGGTTACTTTTCCAACCCCCGATTTATAAGTGAAAATATGACTTAATTCCTGAAAATTAAGAGCAAACCGGAATTAAACGCCATACAGGTGAACCTGCCAACAGAACAAAATTAAATATCGTCTCTCTTTCGTCTCTTGCTCATTTCAACTTTTCGAACACAGACATTAAATGTTTCTTTGTTAATACCTTTTCGTATCGGGATCATGGACATGTGTAGTGGTGCTGGGATTCGTGTGAGTGACATTCGCGGGTAGAGACGATTGTGGACAGACAGAGTCGGGCAACTGTAACTCTTTGTCCTCGGTCATAAATAGGTAAGATCTTTACGGTGGGAGAAAATAGGCAAGAACACACACACTCCACCCCCATTGGTTGTGGTGGTGGAGGCAGACTCCATACATTGGTTGTGGTGGTGGAGGCAGACTCCATACACTGGTTGTGGTGGTGGAGGCAGACTCCATACATTGGTTGTGGTGGTGGAGGCAGACTCCATACACTGGTTGTGGTGGTGGAGGCAGACTCCATACATTGGTTGTGGTGGTGGAGGCAGACTCCATACACTGGTTGTGGTGGTGGAGGCAGACTCCATACATTGGTTGTGGTGGTGGAGGCAGACTCCATACACTGGTTGTGGTGGTGGAGGCAGACTCCATACACTGGTTGTGGTGGTGGAGGCAGACTCCATACATTGGTTGTGGTGGTGGAGGCAGACTCCATACACTGGTTGTGGTGGTGGAGGCAGACTCCATACATTGGTTGTGGTGGTGGAGGCAGACTCCATACACTGGTTGTGGTGGTGGAGGCAGACTCCATACACTGGTTGTGGTGGTGGAGGCAGACTCCATACACTGGTTGTGGTGGTGGAGGCAGACTCCATACACTGGTTGTGGTGGTGGAGGCAGACTCCATACATTGGTTGTGGTGGTGGAGGCAGACTCCATACACTGGTTGTGGTGGTGGAGGCAGACTCCATACATTGGTTGTGGTGGTGGAGGCAGACTCCATACACTGGTTGTGGTGGTGGAGGCAGACTCCATACACTGGTTGTGGTGGTGGAGGCAGATTCCATACATTGGTTGTGGTGGAGGAGGCAGACTCCATACATTGGTTGTGGTGGTGGAGGCAGACTCCATACATTGGTTATGAAGGCAGACTTCATGCATGAAATCAAAAGTACGACACAATTCCAGGCATTGAAGGACAAACACAACAGTCAGACAGTGGTTAAGGGACCCGGGAGGTGGAGCTCAACCGCCCCATGTCAGCACACACAGGTGAGTACACACAAACACCCACACGACAGGCATAGTCATGACCCAAGATTATTGCTTTATTCATATCTTTAATTACAGCCATCAGAGCAGACACTGTAATTGGGCTGTTACATTATTAACGTCGAGGCGTAAACAGTGGCGGAGCTGGCCAGGAAGAACAGTGACCAGCGACCTCCTTACAAGGGATTCCATACTCTAATCTGGCCAGTTGGATGTCGTTACGGCAAAGATATTGAAGATTTTTTTAAACCATCTTGTGCCTCTGGGCCACGAGTTTTCATCAATGGTCTACTGCCATGTATTTGCCCGCCCTTACCATGTGGTCGAGTCAGCCATATGACACGAATGATCAATCTAGAGAGTGTCACTAATCGATCTAAACACATTAACGATAAATTGTGTCAGATTTTCCTTGCGAGAGCGGCAGGTACAGGTCCACTCTCTGAGAGGCACAACGCGCCACTGGTGGAGTCTGCCGCCCACCACCAACATATCACCGACTATAAACCTTTAAAACATGTGCAGATCCCGAGTGTTAATCCTTCATGTGTGAGCGACTTTTGTTTTATTGCGACCAACCTGTCCAATTTAGGCTAAATAATAAAGTCAGACACAAAAACCGGGTTTTTCTATTAGAGAACTGCGGTCATCGGCAGAGGAACAACCGTGGACATCTTCAAGAGAAGAATAGATAGTTTTCTTCAAGAAGTTCCGGATCACCCGGACTGTGGGTGGGTATGTGGGCCTGCGGGCCGCTCTCCAAGCAACAGCCTGGTGGACCAAACTCTCACAAGTCAAGCCTAGGTTCGGGCCGGGCTTAGGGAGTAGAAGAACTCCCAGAACCCCGTCCAGATTTCAGATTCCAGAGGGGAGCAGGCCACTCCTCCCTTGTGGCATCCTCGAAGCAATAGTGATTGACTGAAAACATAACCAATTTAATCCGTCAGTCCCACATTAAGAGAATAAACGGAGAATAAAATATAATCATATAGTATAAATTATTTATCAACACGAGGCACTAAATTCGCAATAATGTAAGCTAATTTAGTGCCACCAACAGCATATCGCAAGTGTGCCGAAACAGAGCAGTTGTCAATATGGCCAACACCACAATGTGACCTCAGACCACCTGACACATGACACATGACACTGTTTACCGGGATGGACCGGGGTCCAAACCTGGTAACACACCCACGTTAATTATTAACATTTGTTTTGGCGGCCAAACAGCGTTGTTAATACATTTAACACACGCCAGTGTTAAACTCCCTGGTGGTAGGTGGGTGTAGCTCTCAGGTGGTAGGTGGGTGTAGCTCTCTGGTGGTAGGTGGGTGTAGCTCTCTGGTGGTAGGTGGGGGTGTAACTCCCTGGTGGTAGGTGGGTGTAGCTCTCTGGTGGTAGGTGGGTGTAGCTCTCTGGTGGTAGGTGGGTGTAGCTCTCAGGTGGTAGGTGGGTGTAGCTCTCTGGTGGTAGCTGGGTGTAGCTCTCTGGTGGTAGGTGGGTGTAGCTCTCAGGTGGTAGGTGGGTGTAGCTCTCAGGTGGTAGGTGGGTGTAGCTCTCAGGTGGTAGGTGGGTGTAGCTCTCTGGTGGTAGGTGGGTGTAGCTCTCAGGTGGTAGGTGGGTGTAGCTCTCAGGTGGTAGGTGGGTGTAGCTCTCAGGTGGTAGGTGGGTGTAGCTCTCAGGTGGTAGGTGGGTGTAGCTCTCTGGTGGTAGGTGGGTGTAGCTCTCAGGTGGTAGGTGGGTGTAGCTCTCTGGTGGTAGCTGGGTGTAGCTCTCAGGTGGTAGGTGGGTGTAGCTCTCAGGTGGTAGGTGGGTGTAGCTCTCAGGTGGTAGGTGGGTGTAGCTCTCAGGTGGTAGGTGGGTGTAGCTCTCTGGTGGTAGGTGGGTGTAGCTCTCAGGTGGTAGGTGGGTGTAACTCCCTGGTGGTAGCTGGGTGTAGCTCTCAGGTGGTAGGTGGGTGTAGCTCTCTGGTGGTAGCTGGGTGTAACTCCCTGGTGGTAGCTGGGTGTAGCTCTCAGGTGGTAGGTGGGTGTAGCTCTCTGGTGGTAGGTGGGTGTAACTCCCTAGTGGTAGGTGGGGTGTAACTCCCTAGTGGTAGGTGGGTGTAGCTCTCAGGTGGTAGGTGGGTGTAGCTCTCAGGTGGTAGGTGGGTGTAACTCCCTGGTGGTAGGTGGGGGTGTAACTCCCTTTTGGTAGGTGGGGGTGTAACTCCCTGGTGGTAGGTGGGGGTGTAACTCCCTGGTGGCAGGTGGGGGTGTAACTCCTTGGTGGTAGGTGGGGGTGTAACTCCCTGGTGGCAGGTGGGGGTGTAACTCCCTTTTGGTAGGTGGGGGTGTAACTCCCTGGTGGCAGGTGGGGGTGTAACTCCCTGGTGGCAGGTGGGGGTGTAACTCCCTGGTGGCAGGTGGGGGTGTAACTCCCTGGTGGTAGGTGGGGGTGTAACTCCCTGGTGGTAGGTGGGTGAAACATAACTTTAACTCCAAGTGGCATTATTGGGAGTGACGTGTAGGAAGCGCTCGTCAGTGTCACTGGTTGATTACTTGATTAGTTTGGTGCTGGACTTATAAGGCCTATCAACTGCAGGCGGGTAATTAAGGCCACCACAACAGCTTACACTGACCCCATCAGTAAGTATACCTTTGTACTGAACATGTTCCGCAGCTGAAGTAAACTCTAAGTTTATACACACCGAGAAATGGGTGTATAAAGCTTTGTGTATATACACCGAGGAGCGAGATACACCTCACAGTGTATATAAACTCAGAAGCAGTGTATATAATTCTCAGATATATTCCAAAGCCATCCCAAGTTATTCAAAGGTATCCAAAAGCACCCAAAGCCATCCCAAGTTATCCAAAGGTATCCAAAAGCACCCAAAGCCATCCCAAGTTATCCAAAGGTATCCAAAAGCACCCAAAGCCATCCCAAGCTATCCAAAGATATCCAAAAGCACCCAAAGCCATCCCAAGCTATCCATAGGTATCCAAAAGCACCCAAAGCCATCCCAAGCTATCCAAAGGTATCCAAAAGCACCCAAAGCCATCCAAAGTTACCAAAAAGCCTCTAAAAATGATTTTAGTTATAAAGATATATAACATTATTTACTACAATGTTGGTGCTGAATTTACAACGTGAAAAAACTAAAAAAAATTCCTCACAAATAAGCAAATTTAATAACAACTGTAACCAAAATTGGCGAAGGTTGACGACTCAGAAAAGTCGACGATTGGCGGAGGTTGACGACTCAGAAAAGTCAACTACTGACGGAGGTTGACGACTCAGAAAAGTCAACGACTGACGGAGGTTGACGACTCAGAAAAGTCGATGATTAACGGAGGTTGACGACTCAGAAAAGTCGACGATTGACGGAGGTTGACGACTCAGAAAAGTCGACGAGGCACTTTGCAAATGGTCGACTTTAATATGACTTCATTCATCGACTAAACTGGTCTCGTTTCGTTATAAAAATGAGGTTATTTGCGTGTTAACTTATGGTAATTCACGCCCTATACGTCCATTACCAGGGTTAAGGTAAGACAAATCATTTGTTTTGTTTTGTTTTACTTACGCAGTTCTGAGAAGTTTTGGGTAGTTTAACGAGTCTCTCAAACTGTCTCTCACCGTCCTGTGTCTCCCCCCCCCCCACTCCTCTTTCCTACTTCCCTCCCTTCCCTCCCATCCCTCTTCCTTCTCATAACCTCCTTCCTTTCCCCTTCCATTACTTCCTTCCTTCCTTCCTCCCCTTTCCCATAACTTCACACAGTTTCCAAACATGCGTTTTGGGGGGGTCGTTAAAAGGTAGTTCGGGTGAGTGTCGGTACTGGCGATGGTGGGAGTAGGGGTCGTTTAAAGATGGTTTGGGGGTGGGGGGTCGTTCAAGAATTATGAGAGGGGGGGGGGGAGATGGGAGGGACAGAGAGGAATGGACGTGTAACAGAGGGTTAGCTAGAAGGAAGAAGGTGAAGGAGGAGGATTTAGGGGTGTTTTGAGTGGGGGGGGAAAGAGGAGGGGGAAAAGGAGGGAGAGGGGAATAGGTTATCCAGTCCAGCCGTCGACCCACATCAGGGTAAGTACCCATGTGATGACCCTCCCCCTCCCCCCCACACACCCCACCAGAGAGCCTCGATTCCCCAAAAAGCCTTCTTGAAACTCAAACTCGGGCTGTCCACTCCCATTTGGACGGGCGAAGTCCGGCCTCCCGCCCGTCGCCTCGCATCCACGCCGCCTCACGCATATTTCAACCTGGACTCTCCGGGGACGAGGTCAGCCCCCTCCTTATGCTGGACGGGGGAGCGGCCGCGGAAGAGGGGACCTGTGAGGGGGTAGGAGGAAGGCGGGAAGGGGGCTAGTAGATGGGAAGGAAGTGGTGTCGAATGTGGAGGTGATGAGTTGGAGAGGTTTGCGTCGAGGAAGTGAGGGACATGAAGCGAGGGTGAGGTAAAAAGAGAAGTAGAGAGAGAGAGAAGGTGAGGTAAAGAAGGGGGTGAGGTAAGGATTAAGAAGGTAAGGTAACGGAGGGAGAGAAAACAGCCAGTGTGAGTTCATTGTGTTAATGTATTTATTCGCTATATCAATCATAAGTTTGACCAACGGAAAAAATCTAAATGTCAGTCCACCACAGTGGCTAGAGAGCAGGCTGGTGTATCTAGGGAAGCAGGCTGGTATATCTAGGGAAGCAGGCTGGTATATCTAGGGAAGCAGGCTGGTGTATCTAGGGAAGCAGGCTGGTATATCTAGGGAAGCAGGCTGGTATATCTAGGGAAGCAGGCTGGTGTATCTAGGGAAGCAGGCTGCTGTATCTAGGGAAGCAGGCTGGTGTATCTAGGGAAGCAGGCTGGTGTATCTAGGGAAGCAGGCTGGTATATCTAGGGAAGCAGGCTGGTATATCTAGGGAAGCAGGCTGGTGTATCTAGGGAAGCAGGCTGGTATATCTAGGGAAGCAGGCTGGTATATCTAGGGAAGCAGGCTGGTATATCTAGGGAAGCAGGCTGGTATATCTAGGGAAGCAGGCTGGTATATCTAGGGAAGCAGGCTGGCATATCTAGGGAAGCAGGCTGGTATATCTAGGGAAGCAGGCTGGTATATCTAGGGAAGCAGGCTGGTATATCTAGGGAAGCAGGCTGGTATATCTAGGGAAGCAGGCTGGTATATCTAGGGAAGTAGGCTGGTATATCTAGGGAAGCAGGCTGGTATATCTAGGGAAGCAGGCTGGTATATCTAGGGAAGCAGGCTGGTATATCTAGGGAAGCAGGCTGGTATATCTAGGGAAGCAGGCTGGTATATCTAGGGAAGCAGGCTGGTATATCTAGGGAAGCAGGCTGGTGTATCTAGGGAAGCAGGCTGGTATATCTAGGGAAGTAGGCTGGTATATCTAGGGAAGCAGGCTGGTATATCTAGGGAAGCAGGCTGGTATATCTAGGGAAGCAGGCTGGTATACCTAGGGAAGCAGGCTGGTATATCTAGGGAAGCAGGCTGGTATATCTAGGGAAGCAGGCTGGTATATCTAGGGAAGTAGGCTGGTATATCTAGGGAAGCAGGCTGGTATATCTAGGGAAGTAGGCTGGTATATCTAGGGAAGCAGGCTGGCATATCTAGGGAAGTAGGCTGGTATATCTAGGGAAGCAGGCTGGTATATCTAGGGAAGCAGGCTGGTATATCTTACCACATGCCTCTGTATGACTAACCATCCTGAGTGATGGGGATTTTTAGCATCACGTAGCTAGCTTTTTGACACACTCTGTACTCCCCTTCATATAGTCTAAGATAACTGCATAAACGCAGCTGTATCTAAATATATTAATAAAAATGTGTCAATAATTATTACCCATATTATAGTCAGGAAATATGATTAATTCCTTCCTTTGTTACGTAATTCTAAGACGTTTTGGGGAGTTGTGGGTGTAATTCTAGGGAGTCGAACGGGGTAATTAGATGAAAGCCGGACACGGCAGTGAACCACAGATCCAATGGTCACATTATCCACCGCTCCTGTGCCAGGTAAGTCCACTACGGGCTCACCATAGCCCGTGCTACTTGGAACTTCTTCCGAGTAGCTAAATCTATAACAACAACAACACAAGTGGCGTTGGTTCGACGTTGAAACCAAGTTGATAATGTTGATTTGCCGCTGAATGGCGTTGATTTTGGATACTGCAGCCGCTGAGTTCACCGTCAACACCAACTTCGGCGTAAGAATCATAAAGATATCTAAAGAATTACAACAAGTTGTCAGAGATAAGTCATTACAAGCTTTTCTATATGAATACAATACGATAAGCAAATGGATGATCTTACCACACACGTGACTGGTGATTGAGACCCAGGCTTAGGAGCTGATGGTCATTATCTGGAGGCTTATATGGGTGACTAGCATGGTCGGTCCACAGCAGGGGGGGGGGGGGCAGACCATGGTCGGTCCACAGCAGGGGGCAGACCATGGTCGGTCCACAGCAGGGGGCAGACCATGGTCGGTCCACAGCAGGGGGGGGGAGGCAGACCATGGTCGGTCCACAGCAGGGGGCAGACCATGGTCGGTCCACAGCAGGGGGCAAACTCATGTTTCTGCGTATTCTCCTCCCGTTTGTAGTTAAATTTTGTTAAAAAAACCCTCTTCAGTGCACCATTTCAGCGCCCTCTTCAACTCCTCTTCCCTATCTACCATTTTTCCCCTTGAGATCCCTCCATGTCCCGCGGCCTCGGGCAGAAGCTGTCACAACGGTTCAGGTCAAGAGGCAGAATGTGACCAACTCCCTGCCACCCTCCACCTCGCATCCCAGCTGGACATCTCTGACCATTATCCCATTTGTGCGGCCTTCAGAAATTTGAGGGAAAGCTCCCTACTGCCGCCTTCCTTCCCCATCAGGGCTAAGCTGGCCAACATCTCCGCCACTTTTAAACACTGTGGTGTGGGGGAGCGCTCGTCCGCTCTTGCGCCTCACTCATGCGGGCCGACAGGAGAGGATCGGGTTGCGCGCGCCGGGCCGTTTAGGAAGCTGCTGATGATGGGTTCCGTAATGCTCTAAAGGAGTTGGATTCCTTAGTCTGGGAAGTGTATCTTTTGCCAGGGCGAAGCGGGACTCGGTGGGATTGAACACTTGTGACTTGCAGCGGAGCCTTCGCTCTCGGCGGGAAGGAAGACCTTAGGATTTATATTGTTATTTTTGGAACAAAAACAGAAAGCCTCACGAAGAATGTTTATTGTAAGACTGGAAACCTTGTGATTGTTTAGGCTTTATATATTTATGGGATTCTAAACCATATAGTAGCATTACACAGGGGGACATGGACGACAGCAGCTCTGGTCCATTTATGGAAAATATCGAACTTCTATGAGATTGGGAAGCGATATGGACACAATTTTTTGGTTTAGGGAAAACAGAACGAAGAACTTAATCCTAGGAACTTAATGCCTGGAACACCCAGCCAGAGTGTGTGCTACTAGTACCCACAGGATGTGCCTGGAGTCCACTAGTACCTACAGGATGTGCATGGGGTCCACTAGTACCCACAAGATGTGTCTGGGGTCCACTAGTACCCACAGGATGTGCATGGGGTCCACTAGTACCCACAAGATGTGTCTGGGGTCCACTAGTACCCACAGGATGTGCCTGGGGTCCACTAGTACCTACAGGATGTGCATGGGGTCCACTAGTACTTACAGGATGTGCCTGGAGTCCACTAGTACCCACAGGATGTGCATGGGGTCCACTAGTACCCACAGGATGTGCATGGGGTCCACTAGTACCCACAGGATGTGCCTGGGGTCCACTAGTACCCACAGGATGTGCATGGGGTCCACTAGTACTTACAGGATGTGCCTGGAGTCCACTAGTACCCACAGGATGTGCATGGGGTCCAC
The DNA here is from genome assembly GCF_040958095.1 of Procambarus clarkii. Lineage (NCBI taxonomy): Eukaryota > Metazoa > Arthropoda > Malacostraca > Decapoda > Cambaridae > Procambarus > Procambarus clarkii. The sequence goes on along the minus strand of NC_091243.1, from coordinate 11,405,374 downwards.
TAGTACCCACAGGATGTGCATGGGGTCCACTAGTACTTACAGGATGTGCCTGGGGTCCACTAGTACCCACAGGATGTGCATGGGGTCCACTAGTACCCACAGAATGTGCATGGGGTCCATTGCCATGAACAAAATGATTACTAGGCTCACCACCTTCCACAGGATGAGAATGGAGGCCTTAAAAATAAATTAAACTAAAGCGCGTGGAGACTAACACCTATAATAGTCCTTTCTCTTCTCGTCTTAGAGATCTATATCCCTAATGATCTACAGCATCCAGCTTCCATCGCCAACTTTGCCTCCCTCAATCTATCAAGAGGGAACCCCCCATTCCATAAAAGACCCCTTTTTCCTCCCACTATCATCCCTCCCTCCCTCCCTCCATCCCTCCTTCCATCCCACTCAGTAAAAATCATTTGAGGGCGTGTGCCTTGCCGCCGTGACCAGACGAGGCTCCTATAAACATACACACAAACTATAATCTGGCCCCGTCAATCACACTCTCCTACCACTCCCTTGCTGGGGCCACACTTCAAAGGACCCGCCGCCTTCTGAATCCGGCGGCAGGGGGCACAATAGGGCTATCCGGCAGCATCTTGCAAGGGCGAAGAGTCTGCAATGCGCCTAGGGTCAGTGGGCCTTGTGGCTGGTGTGGGGACATAGAGCAGTGTGGTCGGCGAGGACCCTATTCTTAGTCCCATAATTACTTGCAAATTGAATAAGCAGCGTTGAAGTAAGTTCCACCGCCAATATGCCTCCCAACACTGCTAGTGGGGAGGGAAGTTTGCTCTCCCTCCACACCTTCAGTTGGAAGGGAAAACTCCCTCTGCACAGCTAGAGAGAAAGAAGTTTCCCTCCTATATCCACACCACTAGTTGAAGGGAAGTTTCCCTCCTATATCCACACCACTAGTTGAAGGGAAGTTTCCCTCCTATATCCACACCACTAGTTGAAGGGAAGTTTCCCTCCTATATCCACACCACTAGTTGAAGGGAAGTTTCCCTCCTATATCCACACCACTAGTTGAAGGGAAGTTTCCCTCCTATATCCACACCACTAGTTGAAAGGAAGCCTCCCTCCGTCTCACTGATGTAGATGATTCTCTTTATGCTCTTCGTGTTCCAGGCCATCTACCCGCTACACGCCAACAATACACAACAAGGAGAGTGACTCAGGAGGCAGCAAGCTCATGGCTTTGCTGATTATTATACACCTTACTTGGGCCCCATCCGGCCAAATATAACAACACTTCTAATATGCCTTCTTCTAGACCTTCTAATATGAAATTACGGGCTATTCATGCCCATGCCACCTCTTGGGGGGCTTAATCTTCATCAATCAATCATGATATGAAAGTACTAATAGTAACGGTGTGGGCAATCGTAGAAAATATGGACATGATGGGTCAGTAGAAAGTAGAGTTTTGTATTACTGAATTTGGTCAAACTGGAAAAGTTTCTCTAATTATGCTGCTAATGAAACCTAACCTAACCTAACCTAACCTAACCTAACTATCCTAGACCTAATTCACGTTTCTGAGGCCTAATATAGTACACATATGTACTACATTACGACTAGAAATATTTAAGTTTGGTTTTAAGCTAAATTTTATTTGACTATAAAATAAATAGTACCAAATTCTACTTTCTATGTGTCCAGCAGGAGGCTCCTGACGCTCACAGGAGCAGCGGGAAGCGTGTCGCATCACACTGAAAATCAGAACATTAAATTATATGACGCGTGACATTACGTGAAACAATGCAATTTTGACAGTAAATCGCAGGTTTCCGTTCCCTCAAGTGTCCGAGGATTAATCTTGTGTGGCCGAAATATGATCATAATAATAAATTAAATTACAGAAGGCCTATATTGGCCTATACGAGGCAGCTCCTATTTATATCCATCTCAACACCATCCATCTCTTCATATATCCGTCTTCCTCTATTTGTACATTATATCCATCTCAGCACATTCCTATGCATGAAACAATCCAGCAATACCACGCCTATTTATGTCACCCGGTTACTAGTTTCATGAATCAACCCACCATGATTCCAAGCCAGTATTTACCCAGGTCTTTTCTAACTCTAAATTGATCCAATTTATATCTAATGTTTCGAGTCCTATTTTATGTTTTATTTAGGATCATATTACATCCGCTTTGTTGTATTCTTTCCTGTATTTGTATATATATATATACATCAATCATGTCACCCTTTCGCTTCGTCGTTCTTAAAGATGTAACTAAGCTTTGTAATCTTTCCTAAGGAAGGTTACTAATTCCTGGAACTCTGTCATTCTTCTTTGTACCGAAGAGTGTGATCTAAATGAGGCAAGACAAAGCTTGAGAATAATATCATATACCTTCCTGCTCCTTTATTTCAATACACAACTTTTTTATGTAAATGTGATAAAATCGTCTGAACCGAATCATTGAATGAATCTAAAAGCGTTTGGAAGGCGAGGGTAAGTGGCTAGCTTGACCCTGCATGCACATCTAGGTGAATACACACACGTGTGTGTGTGTGTGTGTGTGTGTGTCGGGGAGCCGGTGGCCGAGCAGGCAGCACGCTGGTAACGTGATCCTGTTGCCCCGGGTTCAATCCTGGGCGCCGGCGAGAAACGAGGGGCAAGAGATTCTTTCACCATATGCCCCTGTTACCTAGCAGTAAATAGGTACCTGGGAGTTAGTCAGCTGTCACGGGCTGCTTCCTGGGTGTGTGTCTGGTGTGGAAAAAAAATAGTAGTAGAAACAGTTGATTGACAGTTGAGAGGCGGGTCGAAAGAGCAGAGCTCAACCCCCGCAAGCACAACTAGGTGAACACACACACACACACACACACACACACACACACATACACACGCACACACACACACACACACACACACACACACACACACACACACACACACACATACACACACACACACACACAAACTATAACAAACGACACGAGATGACACAATTAGCTAATGTGCAGTAATTAAAAGAGAGCGATCAGGTATAATTACATCTTAATGGACCAGGTGAATGGAAATCGATGTGTTTGAGGGAGAGAGGAAAGCGGGCCTCAGAGGCCAGGTCGGTGTATTTTAAGGGAGGTTCACCGTGTTTTAAGGGAGGCTCGAGTGTTTTAAGGGAGGCTCGAGTGTTTTAAGGGAGGCTTGAGTGTTTTAAGGGAGGCTCGAGTGTTCTAAGGGAGGCTCGAGTGTTTTAAGGGAGGCTCGAGTGTTTTAAGGGAGGCTTGAGTGTTTTAAGGGAGGCTCGAGTGCCAGTAGAGTTCCCCAAAGGGCTCAGTTTAAAAAAAATAAATTGAAAAAGCGCCAAAGTTTCAAACGAGATTTGTGCCGGGGGCACAAATCTCGTTTGAATGTTTAAACGTAAGTTTAAACGTAAGTTTAAACTCCTACGGTTATGTGAGGGTCTCACATAACCGTAGGAGACGAGAAACATATAAGGAAATACTCGTACTCAGTATAGGTGGTCCAAAAGGGCTATACTGTACACGGAAAGAAGAAGAAGTTGGGGAAGCCACCTCAATCTCCATCTTTATGGCCAGACTCGACAAGGAGCACGTCAGAAATGACCATGGGTTAAGACCAGGAGGTCCGTCACGGCTGATAGGGAGTAAAGAGTTATAAACTACTAAAGTGAAGTGTGATCTAGGTAAATAAAGTACCAGAGTGCCTCCCACAGTACCAGAGTGCCTCCCACAGTACCAGAGTGCCTCCCACAGTACCAGAGTGCCGCCCACAGTACCAGAGTGCCACCCACAGTACCAGAGTGCCGCCCACAGTACCAGAGTGCCACCCACAGTACCAGAGTGCCACCCACAGTACCAGAGTGCCACCCACAGTACCAGAGTGCCACCCACAGTACCAGAGTGCCGCCCACAGTACCAGAGTGCCTCCCACAGTACCAGAGTGCCGCCCACAGTACCAGAGTGCCACCCACAGTACCAGAGTGCCACCCACAGTACCAGAGTGCCACCCACAGTACCAGAGTGCCGCCCACAGTACCAGAGTGCCACCCACAGTACCAGAGTGCCACCCACAGTACCAGAGTGCCACCCACAGTACCAGAGTGCCACCCACAGTACCAGAGTGCCGCCCACAGTACCAGAGTGCCACCCACAGTACCAGAGTGCCGCCCACAGTACCAGAGTGCCACCCACAGTACCAGAGTGCCACCCACAGTACCAGAGTGCCGCCCACAATACCAGAGTGCCGCCCACAGTACCAGAGTGCCACCCACAGTACCAGAGTGCCGCCCACAGTACCAGAGTGCCACCCACAGTACCAGAGTGCCGCCCACAGTACCAGAGTGCCGCCCACAGTACCAGAGTGCCGCCCACAGTACCAGAGTGCCGCCCACAGTACCAGAGTGCCGCCCACAGTACCAGAGTGCCGCCCACAGTACCAGAGTGCCGCCCACAGTACCAGAGTGCCACCCACAGTACCAGAGTGCCACCCACAGTACCAGAGTGCCGATGGCAGGAGCAAGGTCCTGAGGGGCGCGGCACTCAGAGTTTGATTGGTAGTGCTTTGATGTTGAGTGCCACCCTTTCACCCCCCCCCTGCCCTCCCCCTAGGGCCTCGCTGCTGGCCCTGGCACCCCTCATCCACCTGCCCCACCCCCTTCCTGGCCTCCCCCTTCCCCATACACCTGGTGGGGGAGAGAGGCAGAGGGAACTGGGGAGGGGGATGTGAGGGAAGGGAGGGAAGAAGGGGAAGGGATGTAGGGGACGGGAGGGATAGTGAAGGGAAGGTAAGGGGGAGAGGAGGTGAGGGGGGGGATACAGGGAGGGTGGAAAGGAGAGAGAGAGAGAGAGAGAGAGAGAGAGAGAGAGAGAGAGAGAGAGAGAGAGAGAGAGAGAGAGAGAGAGAGAGAGAGAGAGAGAGAGAGAGAGAACACACTTGAGGGGAGACATTCACGAGTAACTTCATTTATGTAAGAGTGAGACAAAACAGGTTAATGACTTCACACCTCACAACCCCCTACAACCTCCCACGACCCCCCACAACCCCCCACGACCCCCCCATAACCCCCCAACGCCTCACAACAACCAAAACTTCCGACAAAATCGACAAAAAACAACAGAAGACAAAAGACGAGCGCCACATCGAACCGGTTGACGGAGAGAGACTAATGGCCGCTCTTCTGGCAACAAGGACGAGGACATTTGAGTTTTGCAGAGAGCGTGAGGGCGCGAGACCACTGACGCGGAAACACAAACAGAGCAGCGAGAAGGCGGACGCGGGACTTTCAAATGGCTGGGCGTCGCTAGGGGTGGCAAGGGCTGGGGGGGAGAGGTGTTGGTGGAGGGCTAACACCTTTCATCTCTCGTTTGATCCCCGACGCGCGCCAACCAGCGCCCGCCGAGCCAAAATGTTTCGGCCAGAGGCGAGGATTTAGTCTCCAGGAAGTGCCATCACCAGGTCAACGGCTTCCCGGAATTAATGGGAGCTTCAGACACTCGCCGGAACTAACATTGGCGCTTCAGAGGACGCAGAAATCCTGCCGTTATAGCCTATTATATTGTGGTTTAAAACTTCTCAATGCACTTGAAGGAAATTGAGTTGTTGATGGCGGCGGCGGCAGTGGCTTGGACAGGTTTAGAAGAGTAATCGAATCTGAGTATTAGAGCAGTTGAGGGGGACCTTGTGAAGGTGAGTCTGGAATATTGGCTAGCAGGAGACGTCCTCAACGCTCTGAATACTGCCACTACCTCTATCACATGTTCTACATATAATCTGACCATCGCTAGAGCTGTCGTGATTGGCTACGACAACATAATCGAAAGAAATTTTGACATGACCGAAGCAATACATACAAAATACTCACCTATCAACAGCCAACTCCCATTGAGGTACGTAAAGTCATTCTCAACACCAAGACATCACCGCCAGCTTGCATCACGGGTCTCGCCCCGGCCAGCGTCAACTGGGTATAACATCTTATCTCATCTCATATGGAATAAATGATATACTTCTGCTAGTTCGCACCCACTCTCCTTCTGCCCCCGAAGAGAGCTCCAGCGAAACTCGTTATTCGCCATGAAATTCGTCCCCATTTCTTTAAGAAGTGCCGGACCAACCGGGCTGTGGTGGATATGTGGGCCTGCGGTCCGTTCCAAGCAACAGCCTGTTGGACCAAGCTCTCACAAGTCAAGCCTGGCCTCGGGCCAGGCTTCTACCTGGGGTGTAGAAGAACTCCCAGAACCCCATCAAGGAGGTATCTTGATGGGGTTCTGGGATTATGCGTATGTGAGATTGAAGAAGAGAGAAAGATTAGATGAATGACTCAAGCACGACTCTATTATAAATTTCTCATGTATTTTTTCACTTTGAAATAAAGTTTAAAAAGTTAACTCTCTAAAGTTACTTTTAAAAGTTTATTGGGGATCAAACGTGTCACTAAATAACCTGTTACGAATCTCTCAACCTCCCCGTTCCTTCCTGCCGCCCCTTCCTCCCCATCCCTTCCTCCCCGCCCCTTCCTCCCTGCCCCTTCCTCCCCTCCTCTCCTCGCTCTCTTACCCTCCACACAGACAGCGGCGAACACAATTAGAGCGAGTTTTGACGCCATCTACCAACGGCAAGAAAATGAATCAAAGAGCGAGAGAGAGAGAGAGAGAGAGAGAGAGAGAGAGAGAGAGAGAGAGAGAGAGAGAGAGAGAGAGAGAGAGAGAGAGAGAGAGAGAGAGAGAGAGAGGAAACTTAAAACACATGCGCCTTTTATCAATCAACTTGGGTATCCAAGTCCTTTGAGGTAACTATTGTCTTGCTGGCTCCGGAGGAGAGAGGGAGAGAGAGATGTAGAAAGAAAGGAAGGAAGAGAAGAAGGAAGGATGAATAAAGTGAAAGACTAGGAAAGCGAATGCTATGAAGGAAGATGGGAATCGAAGTAGAAACTTCAACTTATAGATAAAATTAGTGCGGAGACAAAGTCGCATACACACACACACACGCACGCAAAGTGCCACTGCAAGTGCACATACGCACACACATACACACCTGTTAAGTACACACACATCCACATTGTAAGCACACAAACACACACACACTAAGTACACCCCCTCCCCCACAGTTTAAGTACACACACACACACACACACACACACACACCCACACCCACACACACACACACACACACACACCCACACCCACACCCACACACACACCCACACCCACACCCACACACACACACACACACCCACACCCACACCCACACCCACACCCACACACACACACACCCAAACCCACACACACACACACACACACACACACACACACACACCCACACCCACACACACACACACACACCCACACCCACACCCACACCCACACACACACACCCACACACACACCCACACCCACACACACCCACACCCACACACACACACCCCCCCCCCCACACCTACACACACACCCACACACACACACCTACACCCCCCCCCCCCACACACACACACACACACACCCTGCTCTCCTGCTCTCTCTCTCTCTCTCCCTCTCTCCCTCTCCCTCCCTCCCTCCCCCTCTCCCTCCCCCTCTCCCTCCCTCTCTTTCCTTCCCCCTCCCTCTCTTTCCTTCCCCCTCTCCCTCCCTCTCTTTCCTTCCCCCTCCCTCCCCTTCTCCCTCCCTCTCTTTCCTTCCCCCTCCCTCTCTGCCCACACACACACACACACACACCTCCCCCCCCTCTCTCCCTCACCCGCTCTCTCCCTCACCCGCTCTCTCCCTCACCCACTCTCTCCCTCACCCACTCTCTCCCTCTCCTCTCTCTCCCTCCCGCCTCTCTCTCCATCTCCTCCCCCCCCCTCCCCTTCTACTTTCTTCTCACTTCAGTGGAAGGGTCGGATCCCCCCCCACCCACCCATTTATCTCTCCCTTTATCACTCCCTTTCTCTCTCTTTCTCTCTCTCTTCCTCTCTCTCTCTCTCTCCCTCCCCCATCCCAACAGGGTCAAGCATGGCAGCCAGAGGTCCCAGGGGAACAGGAAAGAGCCAAGGTGACGAGATGAAGGAAATGTTCGCCCAGTTTCTGGAGGACATCAAGAGTGAGATGCAAGAAATGATGCAGGAAATGAAGAACGAAATAAGCAACCTGAAAAGAGAGCTGACAGCAGCAAAGAAGGAGATTAGAGCCCTCAAAGAAAATGGTATCGAGGCTGAGAATCAGAAAACCACCCAGGGAGAAGGTGGTAATAGTTTTCTGGATGAGAATGCCACAATAAAAGCAACATTTGTGGAAATACTAAAAAAAAATAACTCTGAAGTAATGACTGCAGTGATGGAGGTGGCCATGAAAGCAGCCACCTCGCAGGAGGCGGCACGCTCCACTAGCCAACTGCTGGAAAGGAACAGATCAGTGGTTGCTGTGGGTATTAAGGAGCAGGAAGGATCTAATAGGACAGAGTGGAGTGACAAGGACAAAGCAGCAGTGAATGAAGTACTAAAGGCACTAGACATGGAAGGGGCTGAGCATAGCATTGAGAAGGTTTTCAGGCTAGGCCGGTACAACAAAGACCGAGACCGAATGATAAAGATAGTGTTTGCAAGCGAGAACACAAAGGAGAAGATCCTATCAAGGAAGAGCTCCCTGAAAAACGTGGGAAAATTAAAAAATGTATTCCTCCAGAGAGACATGACAAGGGAGGAGAGAGCCATGGCGGCAGAAGCAAGGAAGAGGCGCAGGGCGAGAGGGGAAAACCAGGAAGTCACAGCTCCCAACCCAACACCCCCAGAGGCGAGGGGGGAACCCACAACCAGCTACCCAGTAACGCCAGAAGGGAGGACAACCCCGCCTCCCTCCTCTGCATAGAAAACCCCCCTACCCCAAACCCTCCCTGCCCCCACTCAAATGTTCAGCAAAATCTCCCTCCCCCCACACCCAATCCCCACCCTTCTACCCCTCCCCTCCTCCCGAGTCCTCCCTCCCCCCCTTTCCTTCCCGTCCTCCCTCCCCTTTCACCCCATACCCTCCCTGTCCCTCCCCCTTCACTGGATTCCCCGCACCTCATCCCAGTATCCTCTGAGACCCTGTTACCCACCTCACAGGTCCTCACACCCATGGAACAGCCTCCCCCACCAGCAGAACACTCACCAAGGAGGCGATTTGAGAAGGGACAGAAGAAAGTGAGCCTCAAAGCGATGTACACAAACATAGATGGAATTACAAATAAAGCAAATGAGCTTGGAGAACTGGTACTAGAGGAAAACCCAGACATAATAGCCCTCACAGAAACAAAGATCACGAAAACGATAACAAATGCAGTGTTCCCACAGGACTATTATGTTATGAGGAAAGAGAGGGAAGGAAGAGGTGGGGGTGGTGTAGCTCTGCTGGTAAGACAAGGCTGGGATTTTGAGGAGATGGATATTCAGGGCTGTGAAGGTTTCAGTGACTACATAGCAGGTACTGTAACAAATGGAGGGAAAAAAATTATAGTCGCAGTCATATATAATCCACCACCAAATGACAGAAGACCTAGACAGGAATATGATAGAAACAACATGGCCACCATTAACATAATAGAAAGAGCAGCTTCTGTTGCTAGCAGGAATGGATCTGGACTACTAATTATGGGAGACTTCAACCATGGGAAGATAGATTGGAAGAACAGAGACCCGCATGGAGGACCAGAAACATGGAGAGCTAAGCTGCTGGACGTGGCAACAAGAAACTTTCTAAGCCAGCACACCAAAGACCCAACAAGAATGAGAGGAGAAGATGAACCAGCAATGCTTGATTTGATATTTACCCTAAATGAATGGGATATAAGGGAAGTTAAGATGGAAGCGCCCTTGGGAATGAGTGACCACAGTGTATTGAATTTTGAGTACCTGGTAGAGCTAGGACTTATCTCCCCCCAAAAAGAACTAGGAATCAAAAGGCTGGCATACCGAAAGGGGAATTATGAACAGATGAGAAGTTTCCTAAGTGAAATACCTTGGGACACAGACCTCAGAGACAAGTCTGTACAGGGTATGATGGACTATGTTACCCAAAAGTGTCAGGAGGCAGTAAACAGGTTCATCCCGGCCCAAAGGGAAAAATCCGAGAAGCAACAGAAGAATCCATGGTATAATAGGGCATGTATGGAAGCGAAGAAACTGAACAAAAAGGCGTGGAGGAACTTCCGGAATAACAGAACACCAGAAAGCAGAGAGAGATACCAGAGAACCAGGAATGAGTACGTCAGGGTGAGAAGAGAAGCAGAGAAAAATTTTGAAAATGATATAGCAAACAAAGCCAAGACCGAACCAAAGCTACTCCACAGTCACATCAGAAGGAAAACAACAGTGAAAGAACAGGTATTGAAACTTAGAACAGGCGAGGACAGGTATACAGAGAATGACAGAGAGGTGTGTGAGGAACTCAACAAGAGGTTCCAGGAGGTCTTCACAATAGAACAGGGTGAGGTCACTGTGTTAGGAGAAAGGGAGGTAAACCAGGCGGCCTTGGAGGAGTTCGAAATTACGAGAGAGGAGGTCAAGAGACACCTGCTGGATCTGGATGTTAGAAAGGCTGTTGGTCCAGATGGGATCTCACCATGGGTACTGAAAGAGTGTGCAGAGGCACTTTGCCTGCCACTCTCCATAGTGTATAGTAAGTCACTAGAGACGGGAGACCTACCAGAAATATGGAAGACGGCGAATGTGGTCCCAATATACAAAAAGGGCGACAGACAAGAGGCACTGAACTACAGGCCAGTGTCCTTGACTTGTATACCATGCAAGGTGATGGAGAAGATCGTGAGAAAAAACCTGGTAACACATCTGGAGAGAAGGGACTTCGTGACAAATCGCCAACATGGATTCAGGGAGGGTAAATCTTGCCTTACAGGCTTGATAGAATTCTACGATCAGGTGACACAGATTAAGCAAGAAAGAGAGGGCTGGGCGGACTGCATTTTCTTGGATTGTCGGAAAGCCTTTGACACAGTACCGCATAAGAGGCTGGTACATAAGCTGGAGAGACAGGCAGGTGTAGCTGGTAAGGTGCTCCAGTGGATAAGGGAGTATCTAAGCAATAGGAAGCAGAGAGTTACGGTGAGGGGTGAGACCTCCGATTGGCGTGAAGTCACCAGTGGAGTCCCACAGGGCTCTGTACTCGGTCCTATCTTGTTTCTGATATATGTAAATGATCTCCCGGAGGGTATCGATTCATTTCTCTCAATGTTTGCGGACGATGCTAAAATTATGAGAAGGATTAAAACAGAAGAGGACTGTTTGAGGCTTCAAGAAGACCTAGACAAGCTGAAGGAATGGTCGAACAAATGGTTGTTAGAGTTTAACCCAACCAAATGTAATGTAATGAAGATAGGTGTAGGGAGCAGGAGGCCAGATACAAGGTATCATCTGGGAGAGGAAATTCTTCAGGAGTCAGAGAAGGA